>NC_054378.1:124727163-125064663 GCF_017654675.1 Xenopus laevis | reverse complement strand
CACTAAAATTGTTGCAGTGACATAAGAATTGTTGTTAACTGACTAGGGGTCACTGAAATTTGGGTAGATTATTGGACATCCTCATGGGACAGACCTTTTCTGATATAATATATTCACTTGTACTTTATGTTAGATTTTGCACCCTGCCTTCAGTGCTGGATGAATTGCAGGATGCCTTTATGATCTGTTTTGGAGTTCAGAGACCTATGTGTACCCCATATAAACTAGGGATGCACCGAATCCACTATTTTGGATTCAGCCAAACCCCCAAATCCTTCGCGAAAGATTCGGGCGAATACCGAACCGAATCTGAACCCCAAACCCTAATTTGCATATGCAAACCCTAATTTGCATATGTAAATTAGAGGTGGGGGGAAAACATTTTTACTTCCCTGTTTTGTAACAAAAAGATTTCCCTCCCTGTCCCTAATTTGCATACGCAAATTAGGATTCGGTTCGGCCAGGCAGAAGGATTCGGCCGAATTCGAATCCTGCTGAAAAAGGCAGAATCCTGGCCGAATCCCAAACCGAATCCTGGATTCGGTGCATCCCTAATATAAACAGTGATGTCTGTGTTCGGCAGCTCTGTATGCATTGGAGGGGTGGGCAGAGGTGCTTAGGCATCCCAACTCCCGCCCATGCCTGTCCCAAAAATTCAGACATCGTACGGACATGCAAGCTAGGGAGCAGTAATAGGCACCAGCTATATTGGGTCAAAAATTCCAAGAAATCCCCAAAAAAGTCCTCACATGCTGTCAATTATTTACTAGTGTCTATTTTTCCAGCAACTCTAAAGACCAGCTGTATTGGGGCCCTGTACATTACCATTAGCCCATGGATATTTCTGCCTGACATCAGATCTTTTTATTCAGTGCGAGGTGCAGAGGACCTCCAGAGCCTGGGCAGAAGTGCTGCCTGAGCAATATGGGGTGCTTAGTGCTCTTGCATGCACACCTTATTGACCTGGCACCTCTATTCAGGGTCTTTGTTATTGACTTTGACCCAAGACCCAAATCCAAGAGCACCAAGGGATGTGCATCTTTTCGACCTGCCCCACATGAATACAGCGCTGCTGAACACAGGCAAAGCTGTATTCATCTGCAAGACAAAACAAAGCTAAACTATTGATTTTCTTACCCGTCCAAGTTCTTTATCTTCCAAAGCCAAAACTCCAGTGCTTTCTGTAAAGAGCTTCACTTTGACTGCAGGTAACGCATGGGTGGTCGAGAAGTCACCTTGTGTTCCCCACCTGCAAGACAGCAACATATAACGTATTAGTATAGTATTGAATTAGTATTATTGTACAGCGAGCAGAGCCAGGAGACGGTTAATACAAAATGACAATGTAGCAAAAAAAAAAGTGCTACAACTTTGTGAGAAGAAATGTGTTAATTAATTTGTTAGATGATGGGAGGCAGCTGTCGGCAGCTCAGTGATGGTGGTTCTGTGCTAAGATGTGCTAGGTGCTAGATGTTGCTATGCGTTCCTGCTCCTGGGCAAGCTTTTATTACATAAACCTTCCCAAAAACAACTTCAAAAAACAGTTCCTTTGAGATAAAACTGTGATTAAAAAATGTTTATTGTAAACGGTAGATTTTTTTTTTTATAAATTTATAAAGAAATGTATTCTGTTCTGCTGAGGGGGAAACATTCAGTTGAATGAATCAGAGGTTGTACTTAGTCTAATTCTTTTCTGCGTAGGAAGGATCTGATTGAGAAGAGAAAGCCAAGCAATTCCACTTGAGGTGGAAAATTGACAAACCATGCTTTACTTGGCACACACCCACAAAAAATGTATTCAATGGTGGGCCCAGACTGAACATCCCTACAACCCAGTGAATGATGGAGAAGACTCTTCATAAGTAGTATGTCAGCAGGAAGTTTGAGAGGGTTCTAACATGGAACCTAATACTATGACCCTACTTTACCTGCAAAACTGTCTTCTGAAATAGTGCGCATATTCCCCATACCCATAGAGAAGTGACAGGAAACATTATTTCAAACACTTTCCGGGAGAATAAAGCAGAAAACCTGAATTCTGCTTAAGTGACAAAACAACTGGGTGGAAATGTAAATGCCCCAGCCCCAGTTGATATTCTTAGCCCTTTTACCCCTTCCCAGGGTCAGACTAGGCCGGCGGGAGACCGGGAAAAAACCCGGTGGGCTCTCGGCTCTTGTGGGCCCCACCGGCCCAAATCCGCACCCTGTGCTTCTTTGTGCCGCTACTTCCCTTCTTAGGGCCAGTCACGGCAAAAGCACAGTGCGCATACATGCAGTGGTGGGGGGGGGGCAGAGGGGGGCCTTCAGACAGTAGCCCAGATGGGCCCCTGCCCCCCAGGCAGACCCTGCCCCTTCTTGTAGTTAGAATTACTGTTTTCTGCACTTTGTGCCATGGTGCATACACATCCTGAAAGATGTGCAAGGTATTGGCAGGCCAGGTGGTGCTCTGTACTTTTAGAACGCCAACATATTGTGCAGCGCTGTAAAATGAATGAGCTTGTAAAGTTGGATTCCCCTTTGCCACCCCATAGTAAGACAGCCCTAGTTTCCTGTTTGTTTTCAGTAAACCCATTCCTGGTATTATGATTCCTGATGCCCAGTTCTATAGTTAACCTGCAAATAGCCAGCCGAGGCATCCTAATGCACTACAATGGCTCCATCCCAATTCTTGGGTAGCCTTGTTCTTTTAGGCAAAGTTGGTGTAGGAATTCTGTTATTATCTGCAGTAAATCCCATGCGGCATAGCTATCTAACAGATAATAAAGGGAAATCTATTATAAGACATCTCACTGGTTCTTTATATTGCCTTTTTCTTTGAATCTAGTATAAGAGCACTAAAGACAGCACAATGCTAGCTTCATACAAAAACCCAATTCATGTTAAAAATGCCAAAATGTACTTTTTTTTTAAAAGCAGTTTTGTATTTGGATGTAAATAGCATCTGGTGTTTTTGCCCTTACTTACTTTTGCCTTTTTCTTAGCCTAGGTGCATAGTAAATGTATGTAATTGAACATTAATTCCAATGTATAATAAGAACAGAGGAAACACGACTCGCTCTGTAGTTTACTGTACCCTTCTGGAAGATACAAAGCCTGATCAGCTGGATGCAGTTCAACAGCTGGTGCCTGCCAGCAAATGCATTTGATCAAGAGTTGATCTGTGAGCTGAGCTGAAGGCTGTACTGCTTTTCTACGGCAGCTGTGAACCTTACAACAAATGAGAATGCCTCCTGGCACACAGGTAACAATACACAAAAATGTATTCACTGCCTTCCTTGGAAATGTTGACTTTGAATGGAAGGCTCAGTGGAGTAAACTTGGCTCGGCGCAGTTGCAAAAAGAGAAAACTGGTCGAAGACTGTTCAAAACGATACACGTTTTCCATTAAGTCTGATAATTTAACATTCTACAGAGAGTGAACATTAGAGCGATTGCATTAGAGAAGCAGCTAAGCGTGCAGGCAAGTTCTGTTCTGTAGGAGGTCAGAGATATGATATAAAACTCATTGCATACTAGAAAAGCTATTGGGGTTTATAAAAGTACAAAAAAGTGAGGACAGTGAGGTTGTGATGCTGATTCAGTTAATGACTATAAGAGGGACTTGGATGATTTCTTGGACAGACATAATACAAAGGCTATTGTGATACTAAACTCTATAGTTAGTATAGATATGGGTATATAGAATTTATGTGAAAGTAGGGAGGGGTGTGTGAATGGGGCTGGGTTTTCATTTGGAGGGGTTGGACTTGATGGACTTTTTTTTAACCCAATTTAACTATGTAACTATGCCACTGTGCATATCAATAGTAGTGATGAGTGAATCTGTCGCGAAACTGCAACATTTTGAGAAATGCATTGAAGTCAATGGATGTTTTTACGCGCAACAAATTTTACACGCGACAAATTTTGTTCGCACATGGTGAAATTCGTATTATAGGCACAAATTCATGGCTGGCGAATAAATTCGTTTATCAATAATCAAAAGCCGTTACCTATTAGTTTGCTCATTTTGGTCTTTAAATAAATTATGTCAGTGCAACTGATTGACGGGGACACTTTCCCGTCGTTTTTGTTTTCCTTTCTCCAACTGAAGATGAACCTACCTTAATTTAATCACAAGTGAAGGCCTGGACAGGGTGGCAAGATTTTAGGGACGGCATGTTGCCCATATCATATCCTATTTTTCTACAAAGAACATTGAATCCTCAATGTTCCAAAGGAAACTGGAAACCTGCGCGGGAGTGGGGTGTTTTGGGACCTGGAGGTGCCCACATCATAAATCTGGGCCTGCACAAGAGACTTCTAATTTAAGTTTACTTATTTCTATATTATGGTTTCTGCATTTAGCTGTGCAAAGACCAACACCTATGTATGCTAAGCGAGAAGCTGGGTGCACTTGAACTTTGTACCCTGCCCCACAAGTAAATGCCCTTATGCCTCCAACTACTGTATCTCATTTTATGAAACGTAACACTGTAATATAATCCAAAATATTGCAAAACCTTTAATTATGATTCAGTTATATTAAAGGAACAGTTTAGTGTACAACTAAAAACAGGGTAAATAGATAGCCTGTGAAAAATAATAAATGTATCTAATATAGTTAGTTAGCCAAAAATGTAATGTATAAAGGCTGGAGTGACTGGATGTGTAACATACAGTAATAGCCAGAACACCACGTCCAGCTTTGCAGCTCTCTTGGTTTCCACTGATTGGTTACCCGGCAGTAACCAATCAGTGACTTGAGGGAGGGCCACATGGGTCATCACTGTTGCTTTTGAATCTGAGCTGAATGCTGAGGATCAATTTCAAACTCACTGAACAGTTATGTCCCATGTGGCCCCCCTTATAGTCACTGACTAACTCAGAGTTAGAGAGCTGAAAAGCAGGAAGTAATGTTCTGGCTATTATGTTACACATCCAGTCACTCCAGCCTTTATACAGATTATATATTAGATTTTTGGCTAACTAACTATATTAGATACATTTTTATTTTGCACAGCCTATCTATTTACCCAGTTTTTATTTTCACACTGAACTGTTCCTTTAAAGAAGTGCCCTATAGTATTTCACAATTTAGTTCACAATAGGAGGTGGCTTAAAAACATCTCGTCTGTAAGTCAACAAGCCTCCCTAAACCAAATTGGGAAGGGGGGATCCAAACCACAGCCTTGTACTGGATCCTTCAAACTCCTGTTCTGTCTCTGTTACACAGGGATTGTATCTTTCACTTGCAATATTAACTAAAGGATAAACAAACCATATGTCTTGTATATACTGCATTTCTATTTCAATACAGGCAGTTAAAAAGAAAACATTAGTGATGAGTGTATCTGTCCCGTTTCACCAAAAAATTCGCAAAACTGCTAAAAAGTTTCCAAAACGCATTGAAGTCAGTAGACAATTTTTTTGGACGCACAACTTTTTTTTCTCACTGCAAAAGTATTTAGTCAATGGGTGTTTTTTCTTGAAGGGAATTTATGTCCAAATGCATTAAATGAGAAGGAAAGTTGTATCCCCCAAATGTTAGACACCCCAAGTGATTGTATTGACTTACCTGAAACACTTGTCCGGAGCTCCTATCAGCAGAAAACTGCACCGGCCCGGAGTTATTCCAGTGAGCACCACAGAGCGATCCTCTTCCAGCTTCTTCTTTCTTCAAATTTCCCGGGGCAGACGCATGCGCAGTAGAACAAAATAGCCGACTTTTTCATTAAAGTTCCACAAGAAGAAAGAAGAAGCCGGAATCGATCTGTGGTGCTCGCTGGAATAAGCGACTTGGAGTTCCAGGTAAATAAATACATTTGGGGGTGCCTAACATTTGGCACTCCAAGTGGGATATGACTTTCCTTCTCCTTCAAAGTCTAGTGGTGTTTTTCCTCAAGTTATTTCTCACTCAAAATGCATTAAAATCAATGGGCCCTTTTTCTTGCGACGACTTCTTTACCACAGTTTCTGAAAGAATTTGCAGATGCGAAATGAGGAATTTTGCCACAAATCCATGCCTGGCAAAAAAATGTGTTCATTACTAGAAGACACGGTTGAAGGCCAGTAGACTGCATTCCAACTCTGCATATTTGTATTTTAGAGTGCCGCCATATTGGCTACTTCAGCAACAGATATTCTTCATCAGCCTCAGTTATTGCATGGCACCGTGTTGTCATAAACCTATTGCTTATGTCATTACATTCAAGGGCAATGCCTATTGATACGTTGCTGTATTACCGATGCCTAATGCTTTATTCCAATGAAAATGACAATGGAAAATTCCACAGATTAAGCCAAGCTATTTACTTCTTATGGCACGAACATCAGATCAACGCGGCAACAAATCACTTGTGTGTGTAATCATATGCGAGCTCTTTAGTCAGCGCGAAACAATATTGCCGTTCTCGCCCCACTGCAAATGTCAGGGAAGTGATAAATAATCCTTGAGAGTCGGGAAGAATCGAGAAGTACAACGCTCGACGTGACAGAAGCAGCTTTCCAGCCGTCACTACTGTTTACTATTAAAAGCTTCATATTTGCAGAAGTGTTCCCAGACCATATGCTATCAACAAATGTTGCTAACTAAAAACAAACAATCATTTTCAGCTTTAATTCACAGCCCAAATGTTCAAGGAGGGAATAATGTAAAAAAAAAAAAAAATTGGGTTGTGGATTCCAAAAGCCTAATCTATGTTTAAAGGGGTATCTAACTTAAAAATTGTTGCCTAATGAAAGGAAATATCATTCTAAAAAACTTTCCAAAGATACTGTATGTCCGTGATTTTAAAATTATTTGTAAATGTTATCACCATCACAAGCAAAATTTCTTCATCCCTTACTGCACTGCTGGTTCTGTCTCTTAAAGGAGAACTAAACCCTAAAAATGAATGTGACTAAAAATGCCATATTTCATACACTGAACTTATTGCACGAGGCTAAAGTTTGAGCTTGTCAATAGCAGCAATGATCCAGGACTTCAAACTTGTCACAGGGGGTCACCATCTTGGAAAGTGTCTGTGACACTCACATGCTCAGTGGGCTCTGATTGGCTGTTGAGAAGCTAAGCTTAGGGCTCGTCACTAATTATCCAGCAGAAAATGAGCTTCCCTGGCTGTAATATAAGCTGATGCTACAGGTTTGCTGATTATTAAATTCTGATGCTAATTGCACTGGTTTCTGTGCTGCCATGTAGTAATTATCTGTATTAATTACTAATCAGCCTTATATTGTGACATTTCTATTCTATGTGTACTGTATATTGTGAGTGGGTCCCTAAGCTCAGTAAGTGACAGCAGCACAGAGCATGTGCAGTGAATCAGCAGAAAAGAAGATGGGGAGCTACTGGGGCATCTTTGGAGACACAGATCTTTACTGCTAAAGGGCTGTGGTTGCCTTGGGCTGGTACAGAAGCACAAAACATCATGTACAATATTTCTACCTACTTCTTTAGTTAGGCTTTAGTTATCCTTTAATACTGATTTATGAAAGCAAGTTCTGTGTGCAAAAGACAATTTTGAACACAAATTGAAATGTTTTTACTCATAGTGTTTTCTCATCAGGGTCGGACTGAGCCAGCGGGACACCGGGAAAAAACCTGGTGGCCCCGGCTCTTGTGGGCCCTGCCAGCCCAGACACGCTCCCTGCCCTTGCTGCCCCCAACCAGCATCTATGGGCCCCAGTCATGGCAAATTAACTTATGCACATGCACGCTCGAGCGGGAGCTAAAGGGGGGGCTGCGGCTGCAGCTTCGGTCTGGTGGGGACTTAGTGGCAGGGGCGGGGGGCCTAACCTTGTTTCCCATAAATGCAGCATCATTGCTACTGTTCACAGTATCTGCCACAATTCAGCATTAGTGAAGGGCGAATTTGTGAAATGCATTGAAGTCAATGGCCATCAAAATAATTTTTATATGCGGGACTATTTTAATTACTATTAATTAATTAGTTAATGGGCGTCCGAATAATTTTGACGTGCAACAATTTGTATGCACGGCACAATTTTATTTCTCGCCGCAAATTTTTCGCTGCAGAATTTTTGCGGCAGTTTTACGAATTTTTTCGCGGGTGGCGATATGCGGAAATTCAATATTCAGTATTCTGCATCAAAAGGGATGAAATTGTGCTTATGTATTGATGCAAATCTAGTGCAAATTGCATTTAGCATTATCAGAGTGGGGGTTGAATCACTTTCAGAGCGCAAAGTCCCAGCTGTGATTCACTGGGCACAAGTCTGCTACACTAAGGACACAACTTTTTATGAGAATCCAGGTTCAGGGGTGCAATAACTCCAGAACTGTGCAGGGCAGCAGCATAACTAGAGGACCATGGGCCCAGCCTGAGACATGTTGGCACACACTCCTGCCTTCCAGGCTCCATGTCGCATGTTCGTTGCCGGACCTAATGAGGAGGGCGGTTGTACCCCCAGTTACAGCAGTGTCCCAGGGTCACAGTTGCACAGTGTGGACACCAGTCATCGGAAGGATGGAATCATGATTTTGTGTTTGGCTTTGACATCAATGACTTGATAAATATCTCTTTACTGTAGAGAGAGGCCTGCGTCAGAGATGGAAGAAGGCTACAGGCTTTTATTTCACGTTCAATAAATGCAACTCTCGGATTCCTATCAGCCCATATTACCATTGAGAAAGGACTCATAACTATAAACACGATCCATACTTCCAGAAAGCACTTTTATTATGGCCATAACTCATGGCATTGGGCCATTATCCACTAAGAAGAGATATCCATGTGACACCCTGCATTTATGAGCGTTACTAAACAGAGAAGAAGGTTTAAAATGGATTGTTTGAGTTTTGAATCCATAATTTCTCTATCCTTATAGCCCAGGGCAACCTCCCCTTCTTTTATTTTGGTTGATGGTCTTTTAGTTGAACTCCAAGCAGTTTGTTCCTAACTGCATACATTCAGATCAGCGAGTCTTTCAGGATTAAGTCTCAAAGTTTCAACACTCCCAACAGAAGCAGGTTAATTAGTTACAGAAGGGCAACTCATCACCCTGTGTGATTCTAGCACACACTGCCCAACCTTTTTCTCCAAGCGGAGGAGCAATTCTACAAGGACATTTATGGAGATCAAGGGAAACCATTGATAGCAAATATTTGTATATAAATATACAAATATATATTTCTTCAAATATTTCTTCAAATAAGGTCAGCAAAATTATTTCCGCATCCTTCCGTAATACAAACTCGCATGACCACCAACTGTACACGGTAGATTTATCAAAGTGTGAAATTAGAACGAACCACAGAAATATTCCACCTCTGCTCATTCCTATTGGATTTTTAAAAGTATATTAGCTCACAAGTTGTTTAGAACAAGTCAGTAGAACCTGTTGAAGCAACCCTAGAATCTCTACCAGGTGCAGTATGGATGTACGTAAGTAACGTAACAACCTGCTTGGAGTTAAACATTGGACCTGGTAAGGACCTGGTGTTCTTGCTCTGTCTGCATTTCCACTGTGCTATGTGAGCAGACAGCTAAGGCCCTGGTTCACTTCTATTGCTTTCCATGTAATTGCAAGTAGACTTGGCTTCTTTCACCTGTTACCAGACTAGCCACAGATGATCAGTGTAAGTCATTAGTCTGGCTATAAAACCCCCTGACTTATTGCCTAACGTAGGGCTATAGTCCATATTTCCTGGGTGCGATTCTTGTCTGATTATCTTTTCCTGGCCTTTGCCTGTTTTGACCTTGCTGTATCACTGCCTGAACCGACCCTTGCCTGTTTGACCACTCTTCTGGATCCTGACTTGGTACTGTGTTACTGATTGGTTTATTCTGACTGGTACTGGTAATCCTGAATATGCTCCTGGTTCCTGATTCTGTACTGCACTGATTAGTACTACCCTGCCTGTTCTACGTCTGCACTCTCTGTTCTCCCTGTTCCCCATTCCCTTGCCTGCCCAGAACTTCCCCCTTGGTCCTCTCACTTTAAACCTGGCGGCATCCAAGTAGCGGAGGGCTCCTCCCAAAGCCAACGGCGGTTATTAGAGGAAGAAGCGTGAGCCGAGACTGGGAACTTGGGGTTTGTTTAGAGTTTTAGGATACCATACGTGATAATGTAATTGCAGGGTTCCTAAGAGTCAACTGCTTAACAGAGAAGTCAGGTGGGTGCTTTGGAATCCCAAGAGCTATAATCATGCAGGGGTGCAAGTACCGTTTATGAAAAGTATCAATGCTCACTAAATCTGCCGTCCGTTTCATCGCCTGGCACTTGAACTTGTGAACCTAAATGAAAGACAAGCTCTGCCTTCTCAATTCTTGCCTCTTATCTAGGGGCAGATTTACTAAGCTCGAGTGAATGGTTCGAATTGCAAAAAGTTCAAATTTCGAAGTAAATTTTTGGGTACTTCGACCATCGAATAGGCTATATTCGACTTTGATTTGAACGATTCGAAGTAAAAATCTTTCGACTATACAACCATTCGGTAATCTAAGTACTGTCTCTTTAAAAAAAACTTTGACTTCAGACTTCGCCAAAATAAAGCTACCGAAGTGCAATGTTGGCCTATGGAGACCTTCCAGAGCACTTTTCTAAGGTTTTTTTGGTCGAATAAATATCCTTCGATCGTTCGCTAAAAATCGTTTGAATCGTTCGATTTTTATTCGTTCGATCGAATACCGTACTTTTAATTTCGAAGTTTTTTTAACTTCGAAATTTGACCCTTAGTAAATCTGCCCCTAGCTGTATATTAACGATTTTCTATCTCTGTGGTTACCTCTCTGTATTATAAAGTAGCCTCATATAACCTACATGCAACCTGTATACACATATAAATAAATGGACCATTGTACCAAATGTTGTTTTGTTTTATATTGTTTTGTATTGTATATTGTGTTTATAGATTAAGGATTAGGAAGAGTATTTTCTCCAGCAAGCAGCAGATTTAATTCAACAGAACATCAGTCACAAATAATCAGCATGCTGGTGTGCACAGCCATTGCATACGGGAGCTGCCAGCGCGATTGCATAAGAAAAAAAACATTTTGGCCGAGTTTACAGCCAATAAAAAAGGAAGTGCCAGCCAGGAAACGAAATGGTGATTTCAATTATGATCAGTCCATTTGCTGAGCATTAAATATATTAAAAACTGGATTTTCTTTTTCAATCCCAATCCTGAGGGTTGCCGGGAACATTATGTCTTGCTGAGCTGCCGTCTATAGAAAGCTAAAATCCTATGGTCTTCTCAAATGTTCTCAGTGGTCAACAGCACTGAATAACTTACATTTCGTGCCATAAACTTGCAGTTATTGCTAATCAGTTTGGCTTCTCTTGACCAAATTAGCAACCAATGTTGGAACGAGAATCACCCCCTTTCTCAGCACGGCTATTCCAAATTCAGCCCTGCTCACCATACTGACCTTCTACCCCATTCTATCATTGCTTTGATTGCTACACGTTCAGATCAATCTGATTTGGTCCACCACATGGATGGATGAATTGGAAAAAGATGTTATTGTTTGGATCTTCACATGTATGGCCAACCAAGATAGGACAGGCTTCCAACCTGAAAGCCTAAAACCAATACAGGTATGAGACCTGTTATCCAGAATGCTCGGGACCTGGGGTTTTCCGGATAACGGATCTTTCCGTAATTTGGGTCTTCATACCTTAAGTCTACTAGAAATTCATGTAAACATTAAATAACCACAGTAGGCTGGTTTTGCTTCCAATAAGGATTAATTATATCTTAGTTGGGATCAAGTACAAGCTACTGTTTTATTATCACAGAGAAAAAGGAGATCATTTTTAAAAATTTGGATTATTTGGATAAAATGGAGTCTATGGGAGACAGCCATTCCGTAATTCTGGATATCGGGTTTCCAGATAAGGGATCCTATACCCTATAAAAGCCTGATCATTCAGCACTTGAAACACACACAACACAGACACTAACACACACAACACACACAAACACACACAAACACACACAAACACACACAAATAAAGTTAACTGGACTTGGACCACAAAAACATAGGGGGTTTTGGGAAAAACACTGCATTGTGGGAAAAACATGGTGATTGTACTTGAAAATTGAATCACAATGGGGGAAACACAGGGACACAATGAAGATAGGAGAAAGGAAAAATAAAATTCTAGTATCTCATAGTCATGATTAGAGAAACTTTTGGGCCCAACATGTCCATAATAATGTCACAATGTCACAAGGCTAATCAAAGGGATCAATTGGAGTCTGATTGTGCGAGAAGATTTTAATACTGTTCAAAAGCTAGGCAGGATGTAATGACTTACAAATATCATCTTGCTGGGAGGGCGGCATCAGATGTAACCCTGGAAGTGCTGAGTGTCTGCATTTAGCTTAAAATCCATCTCAACTATCACCTCCAAGTGTAACATTAAAGTAATTGGAATTGAAAACGACAGTGCAAAACTCAGTTTTCACACTAGGTGGCAGTGTCTGACTGAAATAAAAGAAGGGAGCGTGCAAGCAGAGATGTATATTGCAGTAATTGTCAGGTACGACATCAACTACAGAGGATGTTAAAAAGAAATATACAGAGGAAGGTGTATTTTTAAAAACTTAATTATGGTGATTTGTACTTCTTTTTCATTTTTGTTTAATGCTTAATCACAGGTTTTATAGCTAATATATGTGACACCCAGCAGAATATAATTCTTTCCTTTACTTTTAGTTTTATGGAAAGTAATTGCAGCTGCATGAGTGTTTCCCAGATTTTAAGATTGTAAGTTCTTCTGTGCAGAAAGTAAGTCCGGCATTTCTGATTTTAGCCTTGTGCCTTTATTTGGTCACAGAACCCCTCAGTGACTTCTAATATCCTTATCATTTACAGTAGGGGGTACATTATCCCTTATAATACATGAGTGATACTCAGAGTTCCCTGTATAACTCAGCCTGCAGCCTTGTGCCTTTATATGGTCACAGAACAACCCCTCAGTGACTTCTAATATCCTTATCATTTACAGTAGGGGGTACATTATCTCTTATAATACATGAGTGATACTCAGAGTTCCCTGTATAACTCAGCCTGCAGCCTTGTGCCTTTATATGGTCACAGAACAACCCCTCAGTGACTTCTAATATCCTTATCATTTACAGTAGGAGGTACATTATCCCTTATAATACATGAGTGATACTCAGAGTTCCCTGTATAACTCAGTCTGCAGCCTTGTGCCTTTATATGGTCACAGAACAACCCCTCAGTGACTTCTAATATCCTTATCATTTACAGTAGGGGGCGCATTATTCTCAAAGTTTTCTGTACCAGTTACAAAGCCTTTAACCGTAAGTAAATGAAACGCATTATCTCTCACCATATATATATATATATATATATATATATATATATATATATATATATATATATATATATATATATATATATATATATATATATAGTCTTTTTCAGAGAAGAATGCCTCTTTAGTGGAACAGTTACAATTTCCATCAGAAAGCAAATGCACAGGAACTCTGACTCACTGGCATTTATTTCCACAGATCTTTTATGCTGTTAATGCACAAACACTGGATTGCAACTATTCTGTATAACGGTTCACAATACGGTTTACTGCACATTACACATTTGCAAAAGTATGAAATTCTGTTAAGGATTTGGGTACCCAGGCAATGACAAAATCAACATCATAACCTTTTGCAAGGAAAGTTGTTTTAGCAAAGAATGTAAAGGACAACTACACCTACATTTTCCAACAGTTCTTCTTTATATTTATCTAATATTAGTATGAAATAACGAGTGCACTGTATAAATATCTCCGCCAGCACTGGTGCAGTTTAGCATATACAGTATATGAGCAGATCTTCACACCAGTTCTACTTCTTGGGGGATAGAACATAGATTGCAACTTCCTACAAGAGCGATTGTCTTCTCCTCTGCTGTGATTAAGTAGAACATGTAGCCCGGAATTTGTTTACTGTGATTTCACTGTGATTTACTACAAACTCATTGCACTCCCTCATGGACAGTATTGCTGATGTTGCCCTGCTGTTTACACTCATTATTGCTTCTAAAATACTGGGGATATAAGCACTGACATCTAGTGGCCGTATTTGTACTTACATTTTTGGAGTCTGTACCCATTCGCAAGCTCACGCAGTATTGTGGGATAACAGAATCGCTGGAACGACCACCACTCCCCAAGCCCACTCCAAGTTCACCTGGTTGGTGCCAGAAGACCTGACTGAGGGTTTCCTTGGGCCTGTTTTACCCCCATTCTCTTACTACTCTTACTACTTACTACTCACACTTCTCACTTTGAATGGTTGATTGCATGTTCTCTGCTGTACATGGTACTTAAAAAGAAGTTTAGTCTCCTGGCAGATATATATGAAGGCACACAGTGGGGTCCTCCTGCAATATGACACAAGCCCCTGGTTTCCTTTTCTGACGGACACAAGATGTTTGTTACGGTTGGTACAATGCAGATTGTCTGCTCTGGCAGATCCTTAGGTTCCTGGAACAAACCTAAGCCTAGTTGCTGGGACTTCCCTACATGGCAATGTATTTGCTAAGGTCACTGCCCCACTTATTAGGGCCAAAGGTGCCCATATTAACTAACCTAGCCTTCTCTAATCTTAAAGACATGGTGTAACAGGTCTAGTCTGACAGCTAGTCAACCTGGACCCTCCAGGCCTTGCCAGAAGAACATCTTGACTCCTGGTGTCCACCCAAAGTCTTAATTAGGCCAACAATGTCTTTTAACCTTTCCCAACTATAGTCTACAAGCCTCTGGCCTTTCCCCTTATCTAGAACCTTCCAGGACAATCCTAACCAAACCCAACCACAAACTGCCCCCATTACATTTAACCATAACATACTGTATCAACGAATTGTGCCCCTTTTACAGATGTGTTGAATTTAATACAGCTGCTTTACCTTCAGCCATGACTGCAGTGGCACAGCATGAAACTACAGGCAACTTGATTTCTACATCATCTGCCACCACACATCTGCAAAGAAGGCCTCTGTCTAAGGTCATTTTATTTGGATTTGGAAAGAAGTCACCATTTGGTTCCCATACGGTACATTTATTTAACTCCTTAATACAGGTCCTTCTTCCTACAATGCTAGGGATCCTGATTGGTCTGCCCCCCTGATTTCTGCCCAAACTCCCAGTACCCCTCAACAGCCAACATCTATCAACTGGAGGGCTGCAGCTTTCTTTTTAAAGGGATACTGTCATGGGAAAAAAAAATTTTTTCAAAAAGAATCGGTTAATAGTGCTGCTCCAGCAGAATTCTGCACTGAAATCCATTTCTCAAAAGAGCAAACAAAGATTTTTTTTATATTCAATTTTGAAATCTGACATGGGGCTGGACATATTGTCAATTTCCCAGCTGCCCCAAGTCATGTGACTTGTGCTCTGATAAACTTCAATCACTCTTTACTGCTGTACTGCAAGTTGGAGTGATATCACCCCCTCCCTTTTCCCCCCCAGCAGCCAAACGAAAGAACAATGGGAAGGTAACCAGATAACAGCTCCCTAACACAAGATAACAGCTGCCTGGTAGATCTAAGAACAACACTCAATAGTAAAACCCCATGTCTCACTGAGACACATTCAGTTACATTGAGAAAGAAAAACAGCAACCTGCCAGAAAGCATTTCTCTCCTAAAGTGCAGGCACAAGTCACATGACCAGGGGCAGCTGGGAAATTGACAAAATGTCTAGCCCCATGTCAGATTTCAAAATTGAATATAAAAAAAATCTGTTTGCTCTTTTGAGAAATGGATTTCAGTGCAGAATTCTGCTGGAGTAGCACTATTAACTGATGTGTTTTGGAAAAAAAACATGTTTTCCGATGACAGGATCCCTTTTAACATTCCTTTTTGTTGCCAGGGATCTGTTTGTGTTGCCACCAAACCTTTATTCCCTTCGTTACATATCACAAGGGCTCTCGTCCTGTCACTCTCCTGTTCCTTTTCTCTATCAACTTCTAAGAGCACTTTCAAGTCCAATAATAACGTGCAGCTCTAATGCTTCTTCTTCTCTTTCCTTTGCAAAGTATAAACCAGAGGCACATTCCTCAGAGCTCTCCCTCAGGTTTATACTCTGAAATGAATTTTTCTTTGATCGGGGGAGCAGAATTTAATGTTTCCACAAATACTATTTAGCATTGGTTACAGGTAATTACACAGGGTTCACACACCTGCAGGCAAATAATAGGATGCTCATGAAACTGAAAATAGTTGTACTTGTCGTCATCCTTTAACTCTTTCCTGCAGTTTATACCCATTGATATAAATTCTTCATTATTACCCAGGAAAACAGTTTACCTATAACTGCTGTTCGGTGTGGCCCCACTATGTCCAGGACCAAGGGCCACCCCCTCCAATTGGACTGCAAAACAGCTCTGGATATGAGATGATTTATTCTCCTCTAAGCTAAACTATGTCTTTATCTGTTCATTTCCAGAGCAGAACTCCGCCGAGTCCTCTGGAGATTGTGCCGAAGCACAATTACAAGCATAATGGGGTCACTCTATTACCCGGCCTGGTGACCTGTCACATCAGCGCACATCATCCCGGTGCAGAAGCAGATAAAGTACACGTTTTGGGGATTTGCTGATTAAAATGCCGGCTGGAAATTAGATTTTGGAGGATGTCACTGTGGAAAAACACTGAATAGATAAAAGGCTCCATTGTGTATCACAATCTAAAAAGCCAAAGGCAACAGGGGAAGCAAATCTGTGGGAAAGCCAAATAAATGTATTCATGTATTCTCTTATTGTGTGGATGCAGAATGTGGGTAAGTCATTGTAATCACAGTATATCCTAATGATTTCTTTATAAAGGAGCAGTGACACCAACATTCATCCATTCAGCTCTTCCTCTTTGTGTTCTGTACAATTACGATGATGCATGTGTTGGTCAAAAAAAATCGATCCACACCCGAACCCTCTAACCCAAACCGGACCCAGCACGGTTGCCCTATTTACCAACCCGCTCATCTCTGATGTCATGAAAGGGGGCAGGGCCTACATGTCCCTATAAATAGAGGCTGCTGGATGCAGACGTAAGGTCGCTGGCAGAGCGAGCAGAAGGAAGAGCTCAACCCACGACCAGCCAATGTTGTGCAGAAATCGTTCCGAACCCACCCAACCCATAAGTAAAACCACGGGTTACGAGCTAGCCTAGTATGTGTGTGCGTGCATATATATATATATATATATATATATATATATATATATATATATATGTAATAAAAACTCATCCTGGTGGTCCAGTAGGCAGGCGGGGATGCCCGCAGCGTGGTGCTTCCTCTGCCGCTGATCTGTCTTAGAGCGCGCGCGCTGCGCATTTGCGGCTTTTACGTGCGCATTGATGCTGGCGTATTTATGTCAGCATACAATGGCACGATTTTTAAATGTATTTAAGAAACTTTGGCGTTGTTATGATTGCCCGTTGTTTGGTTCCATTAGTGAGTTCCTGGGTGCATTATATTCTTATTCTGATTCCTGTTTTGATCCTGCCTGACTTTCCTGACTTCTGTAATCCTGACCTTGGCCTGATATCCGAATACTCTAAACTCTGTAATCCGACCCTTGCCTGTTTGACTTTCCTGATTAATCTTTTGGTTATGACCCCTGCCTGTCTGACTTCTCTTGAATTCTGCCCGCACTGACCTGACCTGTTTGACTACGCCTTACGTCTGTTCCTTGAATGTGTCCTTCTGCCCAAAAGACAATCGTTCCCCCCTCTGCTCGTCCAGAACCCTCGCTTGGCTCCTCTCTTATTAAGAGCTGGCGGCATCTGATTAGCCGAATGCTCCTCCCGAGGTTACAGGGGGCCTTTTAAAGGCAGAAGTGAGAGCCCACACCAGGGAGCCTAGCATTGGTTCTGGATTCTGGGTACCGATCGTGACAATATATATATATATATATATATATATATATATATATATATATATATACAGGGGGAGTGGAGTGCACAACCATAAGAGAAAACAAGAAACCTGGGTGCTAGTCCAAAACATATAAATCCATTCTGCAAATATTGATGGTTTATTGAAGATCCAACATTTCTGCTCCTTACTGGAACCTTTGTCACGAGAAACCTGCCTAATCAGAAAACCCTGTATTGTTCCCTAGGTCAAACGCCTTCCAGCCCTCTCTAGAAGATATCAACTGTGAAAGCTGAAAAGCAACCAGCAAATATTGAGGCTGTTACAGCAATTACTCAGATGACTTTAATTACATATAGGTAAGTTAACATTGTTAAAAAAGCAAACATTGTGTCATTTATAAACTCCACCTTAATTTGGTGCGCAGCTTTTGTTTGTACAAGATTATATTGGAAAATATGGTCGGAAATAAACTGCAGCTTTTTTTATCCCTTCCAAATGTCAACAAGGCCATTTATATAATCAACTGTTCTGTGCAGTTAATGATACGGGAGATAAAGGTGCCGTTGTTTGGCTTGAACGTACCTCAGATCTTATCCAACATATTTAGCCGAGAGGAAACCTGTCATCCCAAATATATTACCAAAATTATTGCAAAGCAGAAAAGGCCTTACCTGCCACAATTAGCGGTACATGCAGGTGCCTAGCAAATTGACACTGCCACTTTATGTTTCATTGTTCTTAAAAAGGAGAACTAAAGCCTAACTAAAGAAGTTGCTAGAAATGTTGCACATTATGTTTTGTGCTTCTGTACCAGCCCAAGGCAACCACAGCCCTTTAGCAGTAAAGATCTGTGTCTCCAAAGATGCCCCAGTAGCTCCCCATCTTCTTTTCTGCTGATTCACTGCACATGCTCTGTAGGGACCCACTCACAATATACAGTACACATAGAATAGAAATGTCACAATATAAGGCTGATTAGTAATTAATACACATAATTACTACATGGCAGCACAGAAGTGCAATTAGCATCAGAATTTAATAATCAGCAAACCTGTAGCATCAGCTTATATTACAGCCAGGGAAGCTCATTTTCTGCTGGATAATTAGTGACGAGCCCTAAGCTTAGCTTCTCAACAGCCAATCAGAGCCCACTGAGCATGTGAGTGTCACAGACACTTTCCAAGATGGTGACCCCCTGTGACAAGTTTGAAGTCCTGGATCATTGCTGCTATTGACAAGCTCAAACTTTAGCCTTGTGCAATAAATTCACTATATAAAATATGACCTTTTAAGCCATATTCATTTTTAAGGTTTAGTTTTCCTTTAAGGTCACATATCCAAGATGTACACTGTATATGAAAGTCTATAGGCAGTGGTCTTTCCCCTTGCCTGCTACATTTTATTATTGGTCCTTGCATTCAGTAGTCATTAAACCACACCCTCTGCTGCAAAGCACTACCCCCAAGATGGTTTATTGCAGGCGCTGCAGAAGAAGATTTTGGGTAGGGGGCTGGGGTAGGAGTAGCTTTTGTGAAAAACCCTTTCCTGCATCCTGGCTTTCCACCCAGCCACCTGCATTAACTTCTGGTAATGGGATAGTGTATTTTTGCCTAACTTGATTACCTGCAAGCTGGGCCGAATTATGCTGATCCAATTATTTGGTTGCCACTTGCCAGGCCAAGATCGGATAATACTGGGGGCAAACAGAGACCACCAGGAAGGGGCTGATTAACACATCACAGCCTCATCATGTTTAAATCAAAATAAATATGTCATCTTTGGTTCCACTGTGTAGTAATACAGCACATCTGTAAGTGTAGCTATTCTCATTTTATTATTTAATCAAACTCACATGGGTTTGGAGGCTTCAGCTTGGTCAGTTTGAAGTTTTTCACCCCCTTCAACTTCCATAGTACAATAAACGATGCGATTTGGGGCCAACGATTTTAATCCTTGGACTTCCATTATTACAATCTGAAGGGAGAAAACAGAATGACAAATCCAGTCGATAATATTTAGATAAGGCGCTAAGTCTGTTTTCTCTTACTATCCCATCTTAACTAACCACACAACAACTGAGAAATAACCAATCATCGTCCAGCTTTGGCTGTTATCAACATCCCCCCCCTCCGAGGAGCCACTGATATAGGAGCCCTGGCATTCTGCCCTTCATTTGATTATAAAAGGTTCATTTTTGCAAAGCTGCACATGTCCCAGTGCCCAGTCCTCAATTTGTGAATTAACATCTTATGCCAGAAATAATCTCATATTAATAAAACAAAAGAGGAAAATATGCAATGGCAGCTGTGCCAATCAATTTGGATCTCTTTGTAACTAACTGCTACCAGCTAATCAGCTTAATAGTCCTTGTACGATAAATGCATTTTGTACTTTTAGCCCCAGCCTGACACCCAGCATAGGAAACCTTACAAAATGTATTTGCCAGTTAGCAGAACTGGTTGTTGAAGCTAGATACAGGGAGTAAACTGTTTCTATGAGATAAACTGATCCCAGGCCCATCATTACATATGCAGGAGCCCAGAGCAAAATAGTTCTAGTGGTTTCCAGTTATTTATATAAAGTCAAACTTTCCAACCTATGGTGACCAGATGGTGATGGTATGACATGATAGCAATAGTAAGATAAGATGGTGATGGTATGACAAAATGGCAAGACTAAGGCAAGACGGTGATGGTGTGAAAGAAGAGCAAGAGTAAGACTACATGGTGATGGAATTAGAGGAAAGAGTAAGATAAGATGGTGATGATATGAGAGGAAAGCAAGAGTAAGACAATTTGGTGATGGTATGAGGGGATAGCAAGAGTAAGAAAAGATGGTTATGGTATGACGGAAGAGCAAGAGTAAGATAAGATGGTGATGGTATGACAAAATGGCAAGAGTAAGGCAAGATTGTGATGGTGTAACAGAAGAACAAGAGTAAGACAAGATGGTGATGGTATGAGAGTATAGCAAGAGTAAGATAAGATGGTGATGGTATGAGGGAATAGCAAGAGTAAGACAAGATGGTTATTGTATGACAGAAGAGCTAGAGTAAGACAAAATGGTGATGGTATGAGAGGATAGCAAGAGTAAGATAAGATGGTGATGGTGTGACAAAATAGTTAGAGTAATACACAATGGTAATGGTATAATAGGATAGCAAGAGTAAGACAAGATGGTTATGGTATGACAGAAGAGCAAGAGTAAGATAAGATGGTGATGATATGACAAAATGGCAAGAGTAAGGCAAGATTGTGATGGTGTGACAGAAGAACAAGAGTAAGACAAGATGGTGATGGTATGAGAGGAAAGCAAGAGTAAGACAAGATGGTGATGGAATGTCAGAAGAGTAAGGCAAGAGGGTGATGGTATTATGTGATGGTTACAGAAAGGTGAAATAGCAATAGTATGACAAGATGGTGATGGAATGGCAGGATTGATAAAGTAACAGATATCAGTAACAATATAAGTTTTGTTCAGCCTGCTGATAGTTTCAGAACATCTCTCAGCAACATCTTTCCCTACTGCCAGTTTATTTTCTCTACTTTTACCATAAGGTCAGCCATTCTGCTATACAGTCGCCAGCTTACTCTACTGTCAGCCAGTTGCCCTGACATCTTTGCCCAAACATTCCTGTGTTCCTACCTTCAACTGCTCAACTGCCCTCTGCTCTGCAATAATCCCCAGTTTCTCTAATTTACAGTTCACTTACCTCTAAACTGAAAGAGAGGACAACGTCAGATTTAGACAGCTGGTTCTCATTTTCTTCGCCCATGTCTATAATTGACGTATTGTGACTGCGCTTCAGCTTCTGCAGTTTAAATTCTGACCCTCCTTTAGACACGGGCATGCTCTCCAAATTCGCCATGAGTAGATTCACAGAAGACTTGAGCTCCTCAATGCACATGTTCTCCATTTCTTTGGAGACAAATTTTGTAAACTTGCGCTCCTACAAGCAAGACAAAAAGTGTTACAAGAGTGAATTACAGACAAACCTCAATTTTACATTGTCCACTAAATGTAGTGTCAAATCCAGCAGAAATCAACCCCTCACCCCTTGCTCTGCCTCCAGATTTATGCAGATAGTCTCTGTCGGTTGGGGAGATTTTCAAAAAATATTTATATTATAATATAAAGGGACACGTGGGCCAACCCACCAACTGCCATCCTAGGCAATAACAGAATGATGTTCTGTTATTGATCGGGGAATTTGTCTCGTTCATGAAACACAAATTGACGCCGGCGTCGGAATTGTTGCCTGTGTCAAAAGACTTTGACGCCGTCGCAAACATTTTTGGCAATTTCGCAAATTTATTCAACGGCGGTGAAACACGGAAATTCAGCCGCGAATTTGCACCTGCCAAATAGATTCGCCCATCACTAATAGGGATTATTAAGGTTATGGGGTGGTCTTGTATAGATCAGAAATGAGTGTGGGGAAAGTGGAATACAGTGAGTTCATGGGCAAGAGGCAGCGCATAATGGTGGCAAAAGGCCGCACGTAAGAAGGACTAAAAGGAATTATTGATTGAGAAGAGGGAAAAAAAATTAGCACCTATATAGGCACACAAGGGTCACCCCACCTACAGATACTACCGTAGGAACAGGCCTCGGCGGCCTATATATAAATACAGCACTGTGTGTATGTAAGAAATCTGTTTCAATGACTTTGGTTTAATTGAGTTACTAAGTTTGACTTTGAGTTGTCTCTATTGGGGAGATATCACATATAACTATCATCTCCTGCTACCTGTTTATATCATACAATAATTCTGACAAGGAATCAATCTGCGAGCGCCTAAAATGCCAAAATAAGAACTGATAAAATACATTTGACGTTAATGCAAACGGACAGGAGGAGACGTTTTTTGACATGCTCCAAGGTGCTTATTTGGAAGTATAATATTAAATTTATTTAGACCTTCTCACGCCAGAAATAAACCATCAATATTCATTAGCGCGAGACCAACATGATAATCTCTTGTTTATGCTTGAATTTTGCACCACCATTTCCACAAGCAAATCAAAAGCTGATCACATCGGGGGGAAGAAATGATAATGAAATGATTAATTTAAAATTCAATTTGAGTTAATCAAGACACACCGATAAACATGTTGAATTTTACACATACTTCTACATTGCTTCATCATTTTATTCTATTTGTCCTTAACAGCACTGAAAAAGTCTGGGAACCCTACTGCAAGTGTCAGACTGGGGTTTCTGGGGCCACCAAAGCAATTGACATCTAGAGGAACCCCTAATGCTAGCTGCTAATCTAACAATTCAAAATAAGACTAAAAACTTTCAACTTACAATCAAAGCTATAAACCTAAAACTGTATCTGCTGGACTCCTGCCCTACAACTTGCTGAAGGCTGTTATACGGATTAAGGAACTCTGAGTATCACTCATGTATTATAAGGGATAATGTACCCCCTACTGTAAATGATAAGGATATTAGAAGTCACTGAGGGGTTGTTCTGTGACCATATAAAGGCACAAGGCTGCAGGCTGAGTTATACAGGGAACTCTGAGTATCACTCATGTATTATAAGGGATAATGTACCCCCTACTGTAAATGATAAGGATTTTAGAAGTCATTGAGGGGTTCTGTGACCATATAAAGGCACAAGGCTGCAGGCTGAGTTATACAGGGAACTCTGAATATGACTCATAAGGGATAATGTACCCCCTACTGTAAATGATCAGGATATTTAGTCACTGAGGGGTTCTGTGGCCATATAAAGGCACAAGGCTGCAGGCTATCCTTCATTAATGCAGTGGTAAGAGTACTGGTTTTAGAGTTTTTACCTGCATTTTGCCTTCAATGTCTTCATTCAAGTTAATTAGTTCTAAGGAGACATATTTGGTGATTATAGATTTTCACAAAGTTACATTATTTATAGAACATGAGTCATATGACATGTGTAACACAAAGTAGTCAACGGTGCTAAGTCTGACTCCAAAAGGGCCATGTTGGCTAGAGTTAGTGAGTGATCCATTGGCATCAACCAATATGTTATTGTGTAGATTTATTTCGTGCAATATAACATGGGATACGCTGATATCAATTTGTGTTGTGCCATATGAAAATCTACAGTAGGTTAAAAATATTGTGCAAAAGAACCTGTATGCACCCAACTAAATGAATATGGAGATTTTATCTGGAAATAAAACATTATTTGGAAGGCAGGCTTTTCTGGGCAAATTGTAATTCTGCATTGGAAGTGCCATTCTACAGACGCTTTATTTCATAATAGAAAGATCATATTGGAGCTGGATTGGGAAACATGTTTTATGAAACGGTAGCCCAATTCCATATATGACATTCATATATTTTATTCATAGACACACACAATGGAAAGTGTGGGATGAGACTGGAGAAAACTGTTCTTTGAGATGGAATGACTTCATTTATTTTGGTTCAATTCAGTTTTGGCCACATACGTTTTACATTAGTTTAACCTGTTTGTGGCAGGGCCCAAACTACCCAACCTCTAGCCCTTCAGTCATCGTGTATTTTCAGGGCCTATATCAGGGGGGGTACTAGGGGAACAATCGTCCTGGGCCCAATGGCTCCTATATGTTAAGGGGGGCCCGGTCATCCTGTGTTTCCAAGATTAGCCGGGCCCCCTTTGAGCTGCCGAAGTAGGTGCTGAGTTATGCCGAAGTAGGAGCCAAACTGCCTCCAAAAGGAGCCAATGAAGAAGAAAGATAGGTTCTACTGAACACTAATGGTCTTTTTTTATTTAAACCATTGGGCAATCATTTTTTTTTTACTTGGAGTGGTCCTGGCCACCAAGGGGTAATTTTTTAATTGTATAGGTCCCTGGCCACCAATGTTTTTTTTTAACTTGTAGGTGTGCCCAGAAAATTTTCTTGTATGGGGTCCCCGCGAATTCTGATGGCGGCCATGTGCATATGAATGAACTTCAATGCTAAAAGTCATCTACAACAACAGTAACTTGTTCAGGTATGGGATCCCCTATCCAGAAACCCATTATCCTTTGAACTTAATCCTAAGTAAGTCAAATGAATCCATATTGGTGGCAAAACAATTCTTTGGGTGTATTTCATGTTTAAATATATTTTTTAGAATACTTAATATATGGAGATCTAAATTACGGAAAGGTCACTTAGCTGAAAAACCTCAGGCCCAAAACATTCTGTATAACAGATCTCATATATATATGGCTGTCCTTGGACAACTTACTTAATTCTAACCATATGATACCAATTTTGCTGAATTTATTTAAAAACGCTGTATTTAATTCATGATTCCAAGGTCTTTTAGTGTTATGAGATGACTACTACTACAGTCTACTATGAACTACTAAGATTAAAAAATGAACCACTGAAGGCCTAAAAGATAGTCATTCCTGGAAGAAGAAGAGACAAATATATGTGTAAAAAAAAACATGCTATGTTTATCTGATCGAAAGGGATCTTTGATTCTTAATGGCAGTGAAGGCTGCCATCTTGCAAATTGCCTTTGGGTTAATCCCTGTTGGATGAGAAGATTAAGTGCTCTGCATAAAGTGATGCACCACAGACAAAGGTCACATTTAAATTTAGATTGCTCAGAAACAGCGCCATATGGCGGGTTATGGATTGCTGAAGTCTCTGGCCTTTAATGGTTCCTATATGGGGGATAGCTATGGATTGTGAAATAGTTTAAGCATTCAGAGGCAATGCTATACACTATAGATTAGACCTAATGAAGCAACATAGTTTATGAAGGCCTGACGGTATGGAGGGGCCCCTGCACAATGATTATAACAAGATATAACACTGTGCCCAGTCACATGGGAAATTTTTTTTTTTTTCCAAAACGCATCAGCTAATAGTGCTGCTCCAGCAGAATTCTGCACTAAAATCCATTTTTTCAAAAGAGCAAACTGATTTTTATACACTTAATTTTGAAATTTGACATGGAGCTCGACATATTGTCAGTTTCCCAGGTGCCCCCAGTCATGTGAGCAAGTTGGACTGATATCACGCCCCTCCCTTCCTCCCCCTCAGCAGAACAATGGGAAGGTAACCAGATAACAGCTTCCTGGTAGATCTAAGAACAGCACTCAGTAGTAAAATCCAGGTCCCACTGAGACACATTCAGTTAAATTGAGTAGGAGAAACAACAGTCTGCCAGAAAGCAGTTCCATCCTAAAGTGCTGGCTCTTTCTGAAAGCACATGACCAGTCAAAATGACCTGAGATGCACCTACACACCAATATTACAATATTAGAATCCCTTTAAACGAGGAAGAGGGTGACAAACCCTAGTCATTGGGCTCAATCAACTAATTTGATATCCCTCAACAACAGAAGGGCTGCTGTCAAGTGAACATGACTACTCTATTGGAGAAGTGCAATAACAACTTTGTATTGGTTGTCAGTCACATTTTTATTGTAAGTGCACATGCCTGTGGTATCATTGTTTGTCATTTTTGACTTTGATAAGCAGATTTCTCATTTACTTTAGACCTTACTTAAACAGTGGGCCTTCCAGAATGGCACTTACAATGGAAGACTCTATAGTTTGTGGCCTAATATTTTCTAAGGTGCTTTACAGTCATAAAAAGGTTTTATATATATACACATACATACATACATACACATACATGATCAATCACACAGAGTTCCAGGTTTATTCCAAATAGTAAATAAGAATTGTTTTATTATAACTGGTGTCCTGATCAAACCTCATGCAACGCTTTGAGTTCCCGCGTAGCTTCCCCCTTGAATTTCACCAGGAGGGATACACTTAATTATGAGAAAAGGACTACTGACAAGAATATTCTATGGCCTCGATTCCCAAAAAGCAATAATGCACTCATCTTGATGACCACCCTGACGCATTTTACCAGATTTCCAATTTTTCTTTAGACATTACTCAAACATTGGGCCTTTCTGAATGACACTCATAATGTTAAGTCTCATTAGGTTAATTGTTTGTGGCCTCATATTTTCTTAAGTCCTTCACAGTCATAAAAATGTTAATAGTCATAAATATATATATATATATCTCAAATACTTGGTCGTTCACAGAGAGCTCCAGGTTTAGCCAAAAGAGTAAATAAGAATGTAAGCCAACTCTTCCTTATAACTGTCCTCCTGACGAACCCTCATGAATTGCTTTAAGTTCCCCTGTGGCTGTTTGGGAAGAACTGAGAAAAACAATCTTCCCCCTTGAATTTCACCAGGAGGGATGGACTTAATTATGAGTAAAGGGCTACTGGCAAGAACATTCTATAGGTTTCTTTGCCTGCAGCTGTTTTTTTTTTTTATCAATGAACCTGAGATTCCCAAACTCCAAGGTTGCCCATATATTGATTACCATCCTGATGCATTTCAGCAAGAGGGCCACACTTTAATTTAAAAAAAAAGAGCTGGAGGCAAATATATTCATATTCAATGCTGTTTCTTCATAGTTTATGGAACACTGTTGTCTTTGTATTGTTGTTTCTTTATCCACAATTAGGAATCAACTGACGCATAATCAATTTTTTGAAGGCCAGACTTAACTACAGAGGAAGCAGACCCTGGGGCTGCGGGGGGGGGGCTCAGGAGGTATAGGGGTCCCATGAGGCCCTAATTCATATACAATTTCAATAAATATTGGTAAAACAGGTCATCCTCTAGATATTTTGTTGACATGAAAAACAATTTGCTGTGGGGCTCTGTAATATCTAGTAAAGCCACTGGCCAGACATTTGTGATAAATATCTCATTTTCTATTTTTGATTTTTGAAGGTCCACCGCCATTTTTCCTTTGTGCACTCCTCTTATGTTCTCAGTTCCTTTATAGCATACATTAATCTAGTTTTCTTTTTGTCTTTAAAATTGCAGTTGTGAGAATGCACTTCAATAAACAAGTCAATATTTTGTAAGTGAGATGGTGTTTCTTTGCACCATCTTCACGCCCCAAGAAGACGTCGTATCAACAGCTTAGAGGACCACATAGACTTACCCTTGCAATCTGATCTGCCATCTGAAGGCGGCCATCTAATTCACGTCTTATCTGGGCAGCTTGCTCATCGGGGTTATCCAGCTATGGAGAAGAAATACAAATGAATGAATTCTTTAGGTGTCAGGTTTTTACATCTGCAAGGACAATGCTTAGACCAAAGCTACAAGTGAACATCTCAATACCTGTAACTGGATCGTGTATTTACTTTAACTACTGGCGACAGGATTTCAGGCACAAGACTTTTAGAAGTTATACATGACTCCATGGCGGCAAAGTCAACTAACCCCATGTCAATGGGGGATAATGATCCATTCCAGGTATTTCTGAGATCTTATTTCAGGTTAACATTGAGGGGAACAAAGAGTAATTAGGCTTTTTTGTTTTTTTAAGAAATTTAGGATCATTATCAATAATACTGTGGAGTTATTTGATGTCTCTGTCATGGACAACATGTAGAATCATATATTATAATGGCAAAAATAATGAAGTTACTGTAGGATAATGCAACAATCTCTCTTTAGTTGGGAGAAGGTCTGTCCATCACAAATAAGTAAGATAGGAGTTTTTATGAAGTCTTTGGGAGCCTAGGGTTGCCATAACTATTATTTTAGGCATTTAAAGCCCTGTGCTCATGAGCCTTGTCTTCTACTTCATTTATACACTGAATACTGTTCAGACTGGATGAGACTGCTATGGAGGTCATCTAGGTAACACAACCTGTGGATTCACTTATTGTTGATCTGAGCTCTGGTGGAACATGATGGAGGGGAAGGTTCTCTCCAAGAAACAGCCTAACGCGTTTTGTGCCTAACGGGGCACTTATTCATTGGCCCATGAGTTAGTGCCCCCATTAGGCATGAAACGCATTAGGCTGTCACTTTTGTGTCCTAATAAGTGATTATTTTCTTTCACATTATTTCTACTACTGCCTGAATTTTTAATGGTCTTCACGCTTTAGTTGTTTATCAGTTATCACTGCTGATCCATAGACTGAGATGTATGGAGTGAGACCATACATTGCTTAAAGGGACACTGTCACGGGAAAACATGTTTTTTTTCAAAATACATCAGTTAATAGTGCTGCTCCAGCAGACTTCTGTGCTGAAATCTGTTTTTCAAAAGAGCAAACTGATTTTTTATATTTAATTTTGAAATCTGGCATAGGCCAAGGCATGTTACTAGTTTCCCAGGTACCCTCAGCCATGTGACTTGTGCTGTGATAAACTTTAGTCACTCTTTACTGCTGTACTGTAAATTGGAGTTATATCACCCCCTCCCTTTCCCCCCCCCCCAGTATCTTAACAATAGAACAATGGGAAGGTAACCAGACAACAGCTCCCTAACACAAGACAACAGCTGCCTGGTAGATATAAGAACAGCATTCAAAAGTAAAATCCAGGTCCCACTGAGACACATTCAGTTACATTGAGTAGAAGAAACAATATTATGAAAGTGTTTTTGTCTAGTGATTCCAGTGTCCTTGGTATGAAAAATTCATTTTGGCTTTTCCCCTGTTCCCCTTGGATGTTGGATCTGTCTTTCATACAAGCCTTTTTAGCAGAATGATATGTGACAGGAGAATGATAAAGAGACAGTTAGTTCTCCGTAAATGTGACGGCTGCCTGCTAAGTTGCAGCAAATTAGACAAAGCCTTCTCCAGGAGATTACTATCTCCAATTATTGTGTATTATCCCAGCCATCGCATCCGTCAGAATCCATCAAGGCTAAAATGCTATTTGTTAAGCTTTTCCTCTGTAAAAACTCATCTCCCATGCTGCCCAGCTGTGGCGTCTATAAATATATATAGGTAGGATATAATAGACAGTTTCTTCATGCAAATACTGCCTCTCAAAGAGGAAACAAATGGATACAGCAAATGGATAATATGATATATAAGATTATAAATTATATGAATTTTAGTGTCTGGGTCATAATGGGGCACGTCAAGTTAAATGGGGGCAACCAGTGTGTGTCCCCACCCCCTTCCGTGTGTGAGCGTTCCAGGAAAATTGTTAAACCGCTAGTATTTCAGCTACTCCAGGTACATGTCCAGCACCCCCCACATTTGCACCCTAGTAAGTATCTCTTCTGCTGACCCCTAGTTCCGGCCCTGTGTGCACATACAGTACCAGCTATTTTATATCCATAGGAATATTTGTCAATTTTTCCCTTTGTGTCACAATCCTAAAACATCCATGTAGTTATGGGCAAATTTGTCCCAAAAAATTAGCGAAACGCATTGAAGTCAATGGGCATCACAAATTATTTTAACGCCTGTGACCATTTTAAACGTGTGCCTATTTCGTCCAAATGCATTGAAGTCGATGGGAATCCGAATAATTTTGATGCGTTACTATTTTGATGCGCGTATTTTTTGCGGTCTAACTTTTTGAAGCAATTTTGCAAATTTATTCGCCGGTGACGAAACGCGAAAATTCACAGCGAATTCGCTCCTGGCCAATTTATTCGCCCATCACCACATCCAGGCACAGCGCAACTTCTAAACCATAAGGGGTTATTTATGGGCACAAGTGCAGGGCGCAATTTCAGATGCATATCATAAATTCGGCTGGCATGAATTTGCGGTGAATTTCCGTGCTTCGCAGCCGGCAAATAAATTCGCAAATCTCCCACAAAAATTTACCAGTGAAAATTAGCCGGCGTCAATTCCCGATTTTCATGATTTTTTTGTGAAACGTTCGAATTTCACGATTTTTTGGTGAAAACTTTCGAATTTCACGTTTTTTTGGTAAAAACGTCCGAATTTCGTGATTGTTTTGTGAACTTTACGGTTTTACGATTTTCCCGTGAATTTTTTGCCATTTTGCGAAATTTGCGGGAAATTCGCTAATTTTTCGGCAAAGCGAAACAGGAGAAATTCACCCATCATTAATCACCACGTTTCTTGCCCATAATCAGCTTCAGATTGTGGGGTCCAAGCCACTGGGGCTGCCACCTCAGGGGCACGTACACAATCACAGACCCCGTAAGCACCCCGCTTCCACCTCTGGACCCCCAACCCATCTGCAAAAACCCCTATGCCCCCCGGCACCTTTTTATATTGTTATGGACGCGGTCAGGGGGGAAGTAAGGGTGCAGCCCCATGTTTTTCCCTGTGTCCCGCCAGCCCAGTCTGACCGTGCCCATAATGAAAGTTTTTTTCCAGTAACTCCAGTATCATTGCAGCCATCTGCAAAGTTGCATCCCAATTAGTGATGGGCAAATTAATTCGCCAGGCATGGATTTGCAGCGAATTTCCGGATTTCACTGATGGCAAATGTTTTTGCGAAACTGCTGCAAAAAATCCCCCGGTGAAAATTTAGTGCAACAAAAAAATTGTCACTCGCAAAATTGTCGGATGCCCATTGACTTCAATGCATGTGGACAAAAGAGTTTCGTGTATAAAAATTGTTGTGAGAATAACAATTGTCGCGTGATTCAAAATTATTTGGACGCCCATTGACTTATATGCATTTGGAAAAAAGAGTTGCGCATATAAAAATTATCGCTAGTGTCAAAATTGTCATTGATTGATTTTTTCGGAGTTTCGCAAATTTCTTGTGAAGCAAAACGAGACAGATTCACCCATCTCTGAATCCCAATGCATTAAGTGAACATAACTGAGTGAGTTTATTCGAGAGTTGGGAGAAGAAGAACAATTCATCGCTTGGTGTAACAAAGAGGAAGTGTGTTTTGTGCCAAAACCTTTAATGATTAACATCAATACACTTGATTTGCATTTAATTTAATATAAATTCTATCATTTCTACAATCTAACGCACGCAGAGCGTTAACAGGAAGGAGCCATAGACTGTCAGCTTTTCTTCTCAATTAACTGCGAGCTAAAGCCTTATGGGTGTAGCTTTTTACAGACTGTAACGAGTCCAACAAATGAAGGGTAAAGGTGAAGAGACAACTATACTATAGACCCCCTAATGTAGATAGGGGGTCCCTCTCAAAGGACAGAGTTCTACCTCCTAAAAAAACATACATAAACACCCCCTTTTTCATGTTTGGGATGAGACAAACAAAGTGGCTCCTATCATTTCCTGACATATTATGGCACCTGCATTTCATGCCAGAAATGGCCAATGAGCACTACATTAACCCCAGACGTGCCAGTAAGATCACTGCAGAAATGGTCAATGAGCACTACATTAACCCCAGACGTGCCAGGAAGATCACTGCAAAAATGTCAGCTAAGCTCTCCACTCCATTAACGCAGACTTATCAGTAAGGTAACTGCAGAAATGATAACTCCATTAACCCCAGACCTGCCAGTAACTGTAAGGGCCTATTACTCTAGGAACATGGCAGCAGTCAGAATGAAGATGAATAGTAAAAATACAAATATTAAAAAATATTAAATTAAAATGTATAAAGTAATAAAAATAAACATTACAAAACTTTAAAAATTAAATGACAAACAAATAAATTAACGGTAAGACTGAAGGTTAAGATTTTTTTTATTTTTTTTAAAAAGACTAAACTAAAGGAAAAAGTGAATCTGTTTTCTTGATTGATGAGTCTGCAATCCTGGCAACCAGGCAGTATTATCAATAATAAGGAAGCTAATAATGTCAATACTTTTTAAGATAAGTAAAGAAGACCAATTACAGTTGCTTAGAATAAGTAACATACTAAAAATAAAAACATATGTTAACTTCCCCTTTAAAGCATATAATGGACATATAGAACATAAAGGTGATGGTAAGCTACAAAACAAATGATGAAAAAAGACCTTCAGCCGTCCATCACTTGCCCAAGGACTATGCACCCAATATAAAGCTTAATATAAATGTATCCTATATCTACTAAAAAGCAACATTTTACCCTGAAATGCTCAATATTTAGTTAAATGAGGATAAACTAGATGATCAAAGTGGTAATATAATTAATCTCAGTTTTGCACAGGAGAAACCCTAGCGAATGCGCGAGACTTCCTCCTTTAGCATTTAATTAAATTGGAAATATGAGCGCTGTTAATCTGACATGGTGCCTGAACTCAATCATACCGAAGCAGAGTGCTAATCCGTAGCATTGTAAATTCCAAAGACGGGTCCACCAGATGTCCTTCGGAAATAAAGAGAACCAGGAATATGGGTCTCAGACTCACTGAGCCTCGCAGGAGTTTCAATGAAAAGATATCAATGCAAAAGCTCAGTAGGTGAATCTCTCACTATGAACACAATGACCATATCACACACGTAAAACCTTGACTATGTGAAAGGTGTAACTATCCAAGCAAAGCTGTGCAGAGTGGGTCTGCCCCGGGCCCCAGTTTGTACAGTTTGATGTCGGTCAATAAGTAAGACAAAAAGGCAACAGTCATGCAAGATTGTGTCAGTAAGGCATGAAGGTTTCAGAACAGAAAGATGGTGATAGTAGAACAAGAAGGCAACAGGAGAGCAAGATAGAGACCAGGTAGGGCAAGACTGTGACACTAGATCAAGAAGGCAACAGGAGAGCAAGATGGAGACCAGATAGGGCAAGACTGTGACACTAGGTCAAGAAGGCAACAGGAGAGCAAGATGGAGACCAGATAGGGCAAGACTGTGACACTAGGTCAAGAAGGCAACAGGAGAGCAAGATGGAGACCAGGTAGGGCAAGACTGTGACACTAGGTCAAGAAGGCAACAGGAGAGCAAGATGGAGACCAGATAGGGCAAGACTGTGACACTAGGTCAAGAAGGCAACAGGAGAGCAAGATGGAGACCAGATAGGGCAAGACTGTGACACTAGGTCAAGAAGGCAACAGGAGAGCAAGATGGAGACCAGATAGGGCAAGACTGTGACACTAGGTCAAGAAGGCAACAGGAGAGCAAGATGGAGACCAGGTAGGGCAAGACTGTAACACCAGCCAACAGGAGAGCAAGTTGGTGATCACAGGGCAAATGGTGGCAGCTGGGCTAAGATTAAAACAGTTAGGGCAAGATGGTGACAGTCGGACAAGAAGGCAACAGAAATGCCAAATGAACACCACATGGCAAGATTGTGAAAGGTAGAGCAATACGGTGGCAGTTGGTGGCAGGACAAAAAGGCAACAAGATGGTGACAATAGGGCAAAGAGGTGCCAGGTAGAGATGGTGTCAGTAGGGTAAGATGGTGCCAGTAAGACAAGAAAGCAACAGGAGAGCAAGATGGTGACAGTATGGCAAGATGGTTTCATTAAGGCAAGAAGGTGCTAATAGGACAAGATAGCAACAGTAGGGCAAGAAGGTGTCATCATGGAAAGATGGTGAAAGTAGGGCAAGAAGCAACAACTGGCAAGATGGTGCCAGTAGTCAAGTCAGACTTTAAGGACAAGCTAGCAATAGCTGGGCACAATGTAGACAGTAGAACAAGAATGCAAGATGATGACACTTGGGCAAGATGATTTTAGTAGGACAAGAAGGAGCTAACAGGACAAGATAACAACAAAAGGGAAAGACTGTGTCAGTAGGGCAAGAAGGTGTTAGAAGAGAAAGAAGGAGACAGTAGGAAAAATACATTAATTAATGGTGCCAGCAGGAAAGAAAGCAATAGCAGTATAAGATGGTGACAGTAGGGCAAACATGCAACCATAGGGCATTAATATGACAGGAGGGCAAGACTGCAACAGTAAAAATTAGAACTGCCCAATCTGAAATGTTGCAGTCATTATTAAAGTATAAGCAGCTCTCAGAAGTACTATACTGTAGGTGCCTGCTTTGCTATGGGACATCGACTACCATAAAAAAGGCCTGTGCCCAAGGAACTAAGGAATAGAGATGTGAATCCCAAAAAAAAATTGCTTTGAACATTGCAGCCCCTGTGTATTATGTTCTCATGAAAGGGAACCACAGTCTTTAGATTAGGACTACCACTATCTCAGCACTGATAGAGCCTGGCTTTGTTGAAGGCACTTGATCTAGAAGTTGGTTTGCTAGCTGCAATAAATAAGGGAACTGCCAACCTGAAACCTTCATGTTGCTACTGAACTACAACTCTCATCATCCCTTTGACAGCCTTCAACTATACCTGGAGGGCTTCAGATTGAACATCTTTTAATGAGCCCCTATCCCTTTGAATTTCAGGGAGGAACTGCTCCTATAACTAGCGGATAACTAGGCTAGCATAATTGTATTAGATCTTTATACAGGCAGTGTTCAATCCCAGAGCACTGGTCCTGCTGAATTGTGCTTGATACTGCCATCATTTTATGATATATGGTGATATTTCTGTTGCTTTAATAACAAAAAAGATAAGGAGGGAAGCTCTGCAGAGTAGCAACTTGGTAGCTCGTCATTATAGTAAGTAGCTGTCACAGCAGTCACACACTTGGGAAGAGCTCTGATTGCTCTGTAGAGAGTGTCTCTTCCATTTGCTTCTATGGGAAGAGAGGCATATGGGTGATTTAGGTATGAGGCGATGGTGATGTCATAAAAGCATTAGTATTCTGTGTGCATTTAAGGGCAGAAAGAGGTTAATTAACCAGTACAGTCCTTAATTATCTAATGAACTTTCTTTGAGGGAGTACAATAAAACAGCAAGAAAATGAAACTCATGTTTGAGGGGGGTAAACAAATTCATGGTTAAAGGATAGGTAAGCCTTTAAAATAAGTGAATGTAAAACTGATGAGGAGGCTATTCTAATAACTTTTTTAATGTACATTCATTATTTATTTTCTTTTTATTCCAAGATATTAAGGGATACGTGTACTGTTAATATGAATGAATTTTGTTACAACAGCGCCACGTGCTGGTCATTTTCTAACCAGTCTGACCAGCAAGTAGTCAAGGAAGTTGTTAGGAGAAAGAGGCTGATTTTCTTCTGCTTAGGAAAGATTTGAGAAAGGTTTCTAATTTTTTTCTAATTATTTTAATGGTTTACTTATCCTTTAAGGATTGAATGGAGAGGAAAGAGGTGGGAGAAAGCATTACATAGCCTTGAAGATAAGGGTACCCATCCCACCATAACATTTATATGTTGGGAGGCAAGAACAGCAAATCACCCAGAGATTAGAAACATAGAAGGTTCTGAGTGAACGTCCGGTGGTGCGTCCATCAGCAGTTTGTAGATTCTGGAAATTAGACCTTTTTGTGGTAAGCCTGATCTAGCCAGAAGCTCGAAAGGAAGAGGAGCCGAGGATTCGGCCTGCCGTATATAAGGGAGCAGAAAGTGTCTCAATTGGAAATATTCAAATAATTGAAGCTGAACCAATGGGGCTTTCTGGGAAATTTCTCCAAAGGTGAGGATCGAGTTAGCGGGAGACAAAAGGTCCTTGATCATATGTAAGGCAGTTTTCTGCCATCGAGAGCAAAACTCCCGCAGTGTGCCTGGATAAAAGTCCGCATTGTTCAGGTAAATAGTATTCAAAGAGTAAGCAGAGGTCAAGCGAAATCTGTGTTTTAGAGTGTTCCATACTCTCAGGGTGTGTTGAGTAGAGCGTAGAAAATTTGATACAGAGATTGGTGGCCTGTTGGAGGACCAAATATAAGAATTAAGATGAGTCCCTGAGATCTGTTCGTTCTCACTTTGTCCCCAAACTGTGTGTGAGTCCCAGCGAGACCAGGACAATAGTTGTCTGAGGTGGGATTCTTTATAGTATCGCCTGAGTGAAGGGACTCCAAGGCCTCCCTGTTTGAGTGAAGTCATCAATGTATTCCTAGAAATGGGAAGGGAGCTTGCAACAACAACTGAACGCGGAGGACTGGTCCGCAATTTGGTTCAATGCCCAGAGAATGGTCACCTGTACCAGACAAAAAGAGAGCCTATATAAAGTACTCATGAGATGGTACCATACACCAGACAAGCTTCACGCTCTCTTCCCGGATCATCCGAATGTTTGTTGGAGGCAATGTGGTGAAGTTGGAACTTTGCTTCATACTTTTTGGTCTTGTACTAAATTACAGAACCTATGGGATGATATTGAGAAATTACTAACCAGAATCACTAACCTTACCTTACCCAAAGATGTTTTAACGTTTCTTTTAGGGAAACCATTCCCTCGGCTGTCCAGACAGTCCCAGACCTTAGTCAATCAGATTTTAACGGCGACTAGTTTGGCCATAGCAGCCAAATGGAAAGCCTTAGATCCTCCGACTTTGTCTGACGTAATAACCCGGGTAAATAATAATCGATTCTTCGAGGAGAGGCTGGCCTTCCTCCAGAACAAAACCCAGAAATATTTAAAGGTCTGGTCTGTTTGGGTACTCGAGGGTCTAGCAGATTGAGGCTTTTCAACTTGTAGTCTACTCAAGAATGTCTTTGCTTATTTCACTTCTTTTTGCAGCAGTCTTTTTCATATGCTGCTATTAGCCTTATTGGAGTTGACTGTCCTCGGCTGTTTATTTTTGTACCTCTGTCCCCTCCCTCCCTCCCTCCCTCTTACTTTAATCTTTATTCCTTTCTCATTCCCCCCCCCCCTGCCCTACCGTCTATCTACCCTCCCCTCTTTCCTTTACTTCTTTCCTTCAATCAACCTTCTTTATTGAAGAGGCCTTATGGAACTAGCAACTGTTTAACATTGCTTGCGATGTGCTGTATTATTTTGTAAGGCTTATGATTGTGTATGTCTTCTTTCTTTCCTAATAAAAAATTTAAGTTACAAAAAAAAAGAAACATAGAAGGTTCTGGTAGCAGATGATGGCAAACCCCCATAAGTTCGCACCTACAATGTACAGAGCACTGTGTTAGGATAGGTGTTCTGATAACAATTCTTCAAGAACAGCCCATAAGTTTGCACTCTTTGCTCTTCCTTGACTACTGATGGGCATATGTACCAAGTACAGATGTGCAGGCATGGATTGGGAAGTTGTTAATACATTCTTGGTGAAAATAATGGCTCCGTTATCCACCAACTCTATTACTATTCTCAGAAGCTACAAACTCCAAAAGTCAATAGTCAAAGAAAAGTCTAGACTATCTCATCAATTTCCATTTTCATGGAGTGCACGAAGACGTCTGGAAGACCTTGATATTGGATGAATGGTAAATGCTCAGACCTTATTGTAAAGCTCTTAGAAGTCAAACAGCACAAATCTTTCATACAATGAACCTTCTGAACAATCCTTGGATGACTCATTGCTTTATTCCATTGAGATTCCCTAGAGAGCAGCAAGACAATGTTGTTGTACTAATCGAGCTTCAGATGAACTTGCCATTTAGTATCATTTTATGCTTCTTATTTGTAAGAAAAAAGTTCTGCAATGCCTTCAAGTCTTTGCCATCCCACCCTCACTATCTAATTTTTCATTCTACTAAACCAGTTTATCGTTGGTCTCTTTTGCACCCCTGGACTAATGTCTATTCTAAACATGGAGCCTCCTTTAAGACATACATTGTGTAAAACATGAAAAGTGTATCTGAATTGTATATTTCACAATGGCAAAAGAATTAGCTAGAATCATATATTGAGAGTTAGTATGTACATAGGTGCACACATACAAATACATTAGATAAATAAGGGCACCATCTCAAGATGATTATTTCTGGTCTGAACATTTCTGTCCCACATTGTTTGCACAAGAAATCCCTTCTATCAATCATTTCCAAGTGTTTCCAATGATCTTATTAATTCTAAACCAAGGGACTGCTATGGTTTCTTGCCCTTGATCTTTGCTAGGTGTTCACCACTATGTACCAACCTTTCCTACCTTAAATATTAACTTCTACTGATCACCAAAACCTGTCAGGTTCCCACTTCATGGTTTATGCCATTCTCCCAAGCTTTCTAATGCCTGTTTCTGTAGGCAAATATATAAAATAACATTTATTGTAGGGTTGATGGCACAAGGGTTGAGGAAGCACCCATGGCACCTGTCATCGGAGGTATGGAAACCAGATGGCACAGTCAAATTCAAGTTCTTCTCTACAGAAATGCCAACATAAGGGTATTTGTACCATGATAAGCTACAGTGAATCTCTCTCTTTTTCCCATCATTACTCACATTAGTTGCCTTGCTAACATGCCATACAGTAAAACCCAACAAAAATGCTTTTTGGTATGACCATAACAATAATATTTCAACCAGCAGGGCCCTTTAGTATCCTCTTAAGAATTGATTTCTAAATAGTAAAACCATGCATTTTTTTCTAAAAAAAAATATCCTTAGGTAGGTTTCCTTTGAAGCCCTTTATCCTGTAACATTTCAATAAGTGTCACATCTAATAATGCAATCTCTGTGCAAAATCAGGTCCCATTAGCTGCACCTTTGGTTCTTAATGTCCTCTTTTTGTCCTTCAGAATGTTTGTAGAGATACTGAGAGACTGCACTTCAGCCCCATATATAGTGTTATGGTGGAACTTGAAGTCAAATGAAGGAATTAGTGGGAAAAAAACAACTAAAAACAGAATTTTAAATTGTATTTTAGTAGGACCTTTTCTTTTCTTTTTTTAAAAAAGACACTTTTCTGTTTGCATACAGCATATCTCAATACACATGGGCCTATCTACTTTCTTTTGCTCATGTGATTCACTTCATTCAGGGTCAGACGGGGCTGGCGGGACACTGGCAGGGCTGGAACTAGGGGTAGGTAGAAGAGGCACCTGCTTAGGGCGCAACAACAAGAGTGGAGCTGGGCAAGTACCTGTTAATGGGTCTTTACCTTCCCCTAATCCATGTTTTCTCTCGTCTATCACTCTCCCCTCTATCCTCTCTGTCACTCTCAGTCTCGTCTCCTCCATCACTCCATCACTCTCACCAACCTCCCTTCTGCCGCTCTCCTCTTTGTTATGGCACATGCACACACACACAGAGGTGGTGGTCACACAGTGGCCAACCGGTTGCCTAAGGCACCCAGTTGGCTTGACCGAGCCCTGGACACTGGGAAAAAATCTGGTGTGCCGCGCCGACCCAAACCTGTCTGAAACATCTGCTCTTTCCCCTAAATTCTACTCCCAACCTCGGCCACAACAACATCTACAAAGTACATGCTGGGGAGGGAGGGGGGTTGTGGTGTCTAAGAAGAACTCACTACAGTGGGCCCTTGGGGTGGGCTTCCAGAGGTGGTATCCCTAGACACGTCATCCAACATTGACTTCATGAAGAGTTTAAGGGTGGTGGCACATGAGGCTACTGAGGGAGATTAGTCGTCAAGCGATAAATTGCCTCTTCTTTAGTCGGGCGACTAATCTCCCCTAAATGCCTTCCCACCAGCTACAATGTAATTTGACGGTGCGATGGCACTCGGAACGCTTAATTTTCTGAAGATGCCCAAAGCTGCCTCACAATGAAACTTCGGGGTGACTTGGGAAAGCCAAAGCGATCCCAGTGCCATCCTGCCGGCGATTTACATTCTAGCCAGCAGGAAGGAATTTAGGGGAGATTAGTTGCCTGAAGAAGAGGTGAGTTATCGCTGGGCGACTAATCTCCTTCAGTAGCCTCATGTGCCAACAACCTTAAACTGTTCATGAAGTCAATGTTGGATGACGGGTTTTAAAACAATAAGTGCTCCCAGATCACATCCCATTTTGCCTACATTTTCAAATCATGCATTAAATATATTATATATATCACATATTCATTTTTTCGACGTCACATTAAACATTAGATCAGGGGTGTCCAACCTTTTGGCTTCCCTGGGCCACATTTGAAGAAGAAAAAATTTCTGGGGCCGCACATGAAATACACAACACTTTTGATTTATAAAAATAAAGGAAATACACAGAAATTAACTACAATACCAGCTAGATAACCAGATTGAGCTATACACTGGAATATGGGACAAATATAGAGCAACCTTCTCAGGGTTGCCAGGTCTAATTTTCAAAATCAGCCCAAAACTAGCCAAGTGGCACTTCAAAGGTAGCCCAAAAATAGTTCAATATTTGCAGTAAAAAAAAGTCTTAAAAATAAATGAATGTATGTGAAAATATGCCTTTTTAAAATTTTCACTGTTTTGCTAATTTTCCAACAAAGCAAAATGGTAGGTACAGACTTGACCATCACCAGGGGCGTAACTAAAAGAGGCCCAATTTGTAACTGGCGTATTTTCATAAAAATTTTTTTATTTCACTGCACATATTGTGCTATGTTTGGGCTACTTTTGAAGTTGAATAAAAAATTTATTTATAATTCATTTTTCAGTTACAAAATTTATTCTCTATTTTTGATACTATGAACTGTGAATTTAATTAAGAAGTGATTATTCATTGCAATGCACTTATAAGCTATTAAGTACATTTACCTCATAATTAATTATCTTAAAAAACAAATCAATTGATTATTGGGAATCACAGGGGGCTTGGGAATTCATTTCTTTTTAATTCATTTTTGTATTAATTCTAATTTATTGCACTGCTCTTTAATTAACATGATTGAATAAATAAGTTGAGTGAACAAATTGGTTGTCAAATAGATTTAATAGTGAATTAATGCCTTATCCTACAGACCTACACACAGTGAATTTAGTAAAAATAATAATTCCAGAAAATTATGGAATAGGTATATGGCCCAGGGGTGTTATTACACAAATCCCTACTTCCAAATTTATCATATCAAATGCAAAGCACTAAGACAGACTAAAAGAGTAAAAAATTCTGTACCTGTAAAAATACTGTGCAGGTGTATTGTGCTGAACCAGGGGAGCTGAGGTAATCATAATTGGTTGCTGTGGAGTGCAAGAGTGCCAGACTTGCCAGTAAGCTGCAGGCTTAGAGCCACATAGTTTTGGGAGTTGCTCTCTCTCTCTGTGTGCCTTTATCACGCTGCCAGACAAGAGGGGGCAGGGCCCAGCAAAGCCAGGAAATTGGCGCCAAACAGCAGCTGCTAGCTAGCAGCCGTTGGGGAGACTGGTGCGGAGAACACAGGCGGTGACGTCATACGCAGAGCGCCGGCGCTGACGTCACACGCAGAGCGCCGGCGGTGATGTCACACGCACCGCGCGCACAGTAGAGAGGCTGCAGCCAGTCCAGCAAAGCTGTGGGGAGAGGAGGTGTGCCTTTGCTCTGACGCGCAACATGGCAAACAGATTGCTTCCTGCTGGGCCGCACGGATCTCCATTCCGGGCCGCATGCGGCCCGCGGGCCGCGGGTTGGACACCCCTGCATTAGATATTGTATAACTACACATTAAATCTTGTTTATATACAAGTACAAGCTACTGTTTTATTATTACAGAGAAAAAGGAAATCATTTTTAAAAATTTTGATTATTTGAATAAAATGGAGCCTATTGGAGACGGCCTTTCCTTAATGCAGAACTTTCTCTGAATTTTTTATTTAATTATTCTTTTTTTTTTTAAATTTCTAAATAACAAAATTCTTACAGTTTCAGGAAATGTCAAATTTTAGGCATTCAAATCCCTACTTATATTTTTTTGCACTGTCAGCAGCAAACGGAATGTGTCCTTTTGTCAATAATTGATAGGAGTATATTCGGAACGTAAAGAAAGGGATTACAAGGCAGCCTGTCACATGCAATCAGAGGCAGCGCATTTTATTCCACAGTAAAGGGACTTATCATGAATCAAGGCAATGTATTATGGCCGAGCTTGTAAACCCCTTGTCTAATTATGCAAAATGGCACATTTGTTGCATAAGCAAATCTTGCATCATGTTGCACGGGGAAATCTCTCTGGAGCTTCTAAATTCACGCTTTTTTTATTGGGACTCATAAATCATACAATATACCGGTAACAGTAACATGTTACTCTATATATCAAATACATGCTATTGGTACAAACAAACCCATCAACAAATTGGGGTGAATTTATTATCTTATATAGGGGAGGGGAGCTTAGATTGCTTTTACAATTCAGTCCTGATCATTGGCCGATATAACGGTACAAGACTCCCTTGCCAATATAATGCTGCTCCCCCCTGGCTGTAGCTACTAATATGCTGGAAATATTGGAATGCATTCTGGGTAAAGAAATATATGGTGACTTGTATCTGAAATTGCACTTTCCAAATAAGCCCTATTGCCTATGTAATAACAGCTGTACAACTCGCTTCAGGTCTAGCAACCCTTAGCAACCAATTAGATGCTTCCTTTTAAATGCAATAAAATGCAATAAAAGCCTCCTGCTTATTGGTTGCCCCAGGTTTCCAGGATTGGAGTACATTTAACACCAATTATGACTTTACCCCCAATAAGCTTGTGTATGGCCTTCTGCACAATAATCAAAAGTACAGGTGCAGGATCCTTTATCCAGAAGCCTGTTATCTAGAAAGCTCCAAATTACGGGAAGGCCATCTCCCATAAGCTCCATTTTAATCAAATAATTCAAATTTTCAAAAATGATTTATTTTTTCACTGTAATATTAAAATAATTTCTTGTACTGGATTCAAACGAAGATATAATTAATCCTTATTGGAAGCAAAACCAGCCTACTGGGTTTATTTAATGTTTACATGATTTTCTAGTAGACTCAGGGCTTATTTATAAAAGTCAAATTTTTTTTGATTGAACTTTTATAGGGGAAAAATGCATTTTTTTTGTGAAAAAAAACCTTGAGTTGTTTGTGATTTATTGAACTCCGATGGTGTTAAAATTCCAAATAAAAAAGTACTCAATGTAAAAGTCAATGGCAGATTTCCCACTGAAAAAAAATCACTGTATTCGGGTGTCAAATCAAAAAAGTTGCAGTAATTAGATTTTTTCACAATTTTAACAACTTTTTTCCCCGCACAATACATTTTTAGGAAAATGTATGCCATGTGGATTTCGTCGGAGTAGCTTTCAGAAAATTGTGAGAACTTTTTGGATTTTTATGAATAACCCCCGTAATGTATGAAGATCCAAATTATGGAAAGATCTGTTATCCGGAAAACCCCAGGTCCTGAGCATTCTGAATAACAGGTCCCATAGTTGTAATTTTTGTTACTGAACCTCCTACATGTATAAAGGTATCACCTTTATACCACTTTTGTTATTTGTTTTTATTTCAAAAGATTTGCCCTGTAACATGAACCTCCTACAGTAATCCCACAGATGAGGGCAATTTCATTCATGAAGAGCTTCTGCACCAGAACCAACCCTCCTTCTCATCCTCAGGTGATGGAAACTCAGAGAGGAGGAGCAAGGAGGAATCAGCAATGTCTTTATATTCTCATAACTGCCCTGTATCATTTGGGCAAAAGAAGAGCAGTGAGTTGAGTTGGGCAGAGACTGCTGCACATAGGGAACCAGCAGAGGCACAGAGCATAGTGGTGCCAACTCTTGGAGGGGAGAAGCATGACTTCATTGGGCTCTTTTATAGAAACATCTCTCCTCCTCTCCCTTTCCGCTGACTGCAGGTTTTCTGAGTGTTTCATGTGACACACGGGTTCTGAGTCACCGGAACCATTTGGTGCCATACTGCAGAAAATATCATCTCTCATAACATTTGCTGCCAGACTGGGAACTAAATGAAACATGACATAAGCTACAAATGTCTTGCTCAAATATCAGCTCACTAGTGTCTCGGATCAAACCTTCAAAGAGAGGAGAAAAACCTATTTGGCACATATCTATTCAATATCTTGGGTTCGCTAAGCTATTTCACTGGTGCTAAGTAGATTCCACTTCACATTTTTAACCAGGATGTGGAAAGGGTTCATTATGCTGAATGATCATGAAACTCAACTTGAAGTGAAATAGTCAACCTGTTGCTTCAAGTCTAAATTCCTAGTTGACCTTAACTTTGCATTTGGGTTCTTCTTGGGTTCATCCCTGGAGCAAAGGCCATGACAGCAATGTGCTATCAATACCCTTTTCCCTAGGATAAACCATTGCTGGGATACTTCACCTTAGGCTAAAGAGGGATGGTGATCCTGGAGGATAAGTGGAGGTCAAGGAGAGCTGGAACTTAAGCTGGGTAGAGTTGCTATGGTAAATCCACCCAAAGACTTTAAATAAATTATATAAATAATTATGAATATAATTATTTGGTATTAATGTATTTCATCATAGGATTTATAAGAGAATGATGTAGCCAGTCAGACTAGTTGAGTACAGTTTATTAATGCTACTGGAACTGATAGGTAGGTTCTTTCTTCTTCGTTCCAGCTGCCATGCATCAACATTCCTGCTGATATAAGAATATCCATTCCCTGAGTTTAAGGTCTGGGGTGGTGCACGTGGACTTCTTTCCGGGCCGCATGCGGCCCGCGGGCCGCGGGTTGGACACCCCTGCATTAGATATTGTATAACTACACATTAAATCTTGTTTATATACAAGTACAAGCTACTGTTTTATTATTACAGAGAAAAAGGAAATCATTTTTAAAAATTTTGATTATTTGAATAAAATGGAGCCTATTGGAGACGGCCTTTCCTTAATGCAGAACTTTCTCTGAATTTTTTATTTAATTATTCTTTTTTTTTTAAATTTCTAAATAACAAAATTCTTACAGTTTCAGGAAATGTCAAATTTTAGGCATTCAAATCCCTACTTATATTTTTTTGCACTGTCAGCAGCAAACGGAATGTGTCCTTTTGTCAATAATTGATAGGTGTATATTCGGAACGTAAAGAAAGGGATTACAAGGCAGCCTGTCACATGCAATCAGAGGCAGCACATTTTATTCCACAGTAAAGGGACTTATCATGAATCAAGGCAATGTATTATGGCCGAGCTTGTAAACCCCTTGTCTAATTATGCAAAATGGCACATTTGTTGCATAAGCAAATCTTGCATTATGTTGCACGGGGAAATCTCTCTGGAGCTTCTAAATTCACGCTTTTTTTATTGGGACTCATAAATCATACAATATACCGGTAACAGTAACATGTTACTCTATATATCAAATACATGCTATTGGTACAAACAACCCCATCAACAAATTGGGGTGAATTTATTATCTTATATAGGGGAGGGGAGCTTAGATTGCTTTTACAATTCAGTCCTGATCATTGGCCGATATAACGGTACAAGACTCCCTTGCCAATATAATGCTGCTCCCCCCCTGGCTGTAGCTACTAATATGCTGGAAATATTGGAATGCATTCTGGGTAAAGAAATATATGGTGACTTGTATCTGAAATTGCACTTTCCAAATAAGCCCTATTGCCTATGTAATAACAGCTGTACAACTCGCTTCAGGTCTAGCAACCCTTAGCAACCAATTAGATGCTTCCTTTTAAATGCAATAAAATGCAATAAAAGCCTCCTGCTTATTGGTTGCCCCAGGTTTCCAGGATTGGAGTACATTTAACACCAATTATGACTTTACCCCCAATAAGCTTGTGTATGGCCTTCTGCACAATAATCAAAAGTACAGGTGCAGGATCCTTTATCCAGAAGCCTGTTATCTAGAAAGCTCCAAATTACGGGAAGGCCATCTCCCATAAGCTCCATTTTAATCAAATAATTCAAATTTTCAAAAATGATTTATTTTTTCACTGTAATATTAAAATAATTTCTTGTACTGGATTCAAACGAAGATATAATTAATCCTTATTGGAAGCAAAACCAGCCTACTGGGTTTATTTAATGTTTACATGATTTTCTAGTAGACTCAGGGCTTATTTATAAAAGTCAAATTTTTTTTGATTGAACTTTTATAGGGGAAAAATGCATTTTTTTTGTGAAAAAAAACCTTGAGTTGTTTGTGATTTATTGAACTCCGATGGTGTTAAAATTCCAAATAAAAAAGTACTCAATGTAAAAGTCAATGGCAGATTTCCCACTGAAAAAAAATCACTGTATTCGGGTGTCAAATCAAAAAAGTTGCAGTAATTAGATTTTTTCACAATTTTAACAACTTTTTTCCGCGCACAATACATTTTCAGGAAAATGTATGCCATGTGGATTTAGTCGGAGTAGCTTTCAGAAAATTGTGAGAACTTTTTGGATTTTTATGAATAACCCCCGTAATGTATGAAGATCCAAATTATGGAAAGATCTGTTATCCGGAAAACCCCAGGTCCTGAGCATTCTGAATAACAGGTCCCATAGTTGTAATTTTTGTTACTGAACCTCCTACATGTATAAAGGTATCACCTTTATACCACTTTTGTTATTTGTTTTTATTTCAAAAGATTTGCCCTGTAACATGAACCTCCTACAGTAATCCCACAGACGAGGGCAATTTCATTCATGAAGAGCTTCTGCACCAGAACCAACCCTCCTTCTCATCCTCAGGTGATGGAAACTCAGAGAGGAGGAGCAAGGAGGAATCAGCAATGTCTTTATATTCTCATAACTGCCCTGTATCATTTGGGCAAAAGAAGAGCAGTGAGTTGAGTTGGGCAGAGACTGCTGCACATAGGGAACCAGCAGAGGCACAGAGCATAGTGGTGCCAACTCTTGGAGGGGAGAAGCATGACTTCATTGGGCTCTTTTATAGAAACATCTCTCCTCCTCTCCCTTTCCGCTGACTGCAGGTTTTCTGAGTGTTTCATGTGACACACGGGTTCTGAGTCACCGGAACCATTTGGTGCCATACTGCAGAAAATATCATCTCTCATAACATTTGCTGCCAGACTGGGAACTAAATGAAACATGACATAAGCTACAAATGTCTTGCTCAAATATCAGCTCACTAGTGTCTCGGATCAAACCTTCAAAGAGAGGAGAAAAACCTATTTGGCACATATCTATTAAATATCTTGGGTTCTCTAAGCTATTTCACTGGTGCTAAGTAGATTCCACTTCACATTTTTAACCAGGATGTGGAAAGGGTTCATTATGCTGAATGATCATGAAACTCAACTTGAAGTGAAATAGTCAACCTGTTGCTTCAAGTCTAAATTCCTAGTTGACCTTAACTTTGCATTTGGGTTCTTCTTGGGTTCATCCCTGGAGCAAAGGCCATGACAGCAATGTGCTATCAATACCCTTTTCCCTAGGATAAACCATTGCTGGGATACTTCACCTTAGGCTAAAGAGGGATGGTGATCCTGGAGGATAAGTGGAGGTCAAGGAGAGCTGGAACTTAAGCTGGGTAGAGTTGCTATGGTAAATCCACCCAAAGACTTTAAATAAATTATATAAATAATTATGAATATAATTATTTGGTATTAATGTATTTCATCATAGGATTTATAAGAGAATGATGTAGCCAGTCAGACTAGTTGAGTACAGTTTATTAATGCTACTGGAACTGATAGGTAGGTTCTTTCTTCTTCGTTCCAGCTGCCATGCATCAACATTCCTGCTGATATAAGAATATCCATTCCCTGAGTTTAAGGTCTGGGGTGGTGCACGTGGACTTCTTGTCATAGAAAGTGAGCTATCTACAGTGTCGGACTGGGACACCAGGTGGCCACCAAAAAACCTTAGACTATTATTATTTTCTTTCTCTCCTCACTCAACCTTCATTCCCCTAGTCTCTTTTCTTTACATACTGTAATCTATTATTCCATTTATTTAGGCTCTTTGTTCTCAAAGAAATAGGGAATAGTCATGAAATAAACCAAATGATTAGCAGCATGAGGGGCCACTGACTCCGGGGTTTCCCTGGTATCCCGGTGGACCAGTCCGACACTGGCAAACTACTTGATACAATCTAGTGGCTCATTTTATTTCCCTATAATACACAAAAACCATTAATATCTTGTAAATTATATCCTTATAAACGGTGAGTTCTGATGTCATCAGTTATAAACTGTGAGTTCTGATGTCATCAGTTATAAACGGTGAGTTCTGATGTCATCAGTTATAAACGGTGAGTTCTGATGTCATCAGTTATAAAGGGTGAGTTCTGATGTAATTTCTGTCACATGACTCATTGAAATTTGTTTATTATAATAAAGTACCCCCAGTTGTAAAATATGAGGATATTAGAAGATACCTCGGAGTTCCATGACCTGTATAAAAACACTCGGACTTCGGCCTCGTGTTTTTATATGGTCATGAAACTCCTCGGTAACTTATAATATCCTTATATTTTACAAGAAGGGGTACTTTATTCACTATATATCCAGCTTCCATCACACCTTAGGATCCATCAGCTCATCTGGAGTTTTATGGTTTAGATAAACCCATTTTCCCCCCCTACAATATCCTGCCTTGGACTGGTTATTGATAAGATGGAAAAGCCAACCCCTTCTTCAGAAACTCTTCATTTCCTGTTAATAATCGCTCTGGCCCAGGCTGCTGGGAACGAAGAGATACTCTATGCAGATATATTAATATTGCTGATATCCCGGTACTATCCCTGTACAGCACAAAGAGACCTGTGAGCTTTCTAGAAAATGCTTTTAATAATATCATCAACAGAAATTGTTTTATCCATAGGGAAAGCTCAGGGAACAATATTATATTCCATGTCTAAGTGAAAGAAGTCATTATGGACCCACACTCCGCACATAGAGAGATTTAATAACAATGTTCTCCTGTATTTATTTCAGAGGCAGCTGAGCCATTAAAACACAAGTAAATAAATCCTTCTGATGAACATATCAATCTATCAGCAGAGCTCTAACCTCTACTAAGAACACAGTCTGTAGGAAACACACCAATACTCCTCAGGCAGCCAGAAAGATGGTGGTGTAGTTAATAAGAAGCTTTTAGGGAGAAGAAATCATGAGGACAGTGATAATTCATTGCGTTATAAACACAATGGGCTTCTAACTCCAAAACCAATTTATTTAGGCACATAATTAAATGTTGGCAATAGCGTTGAGCATGAGAAGTTCAGACATTTTTCAACTCAAACCCAACCTTAACCCAAACCTTAATTAGTGGGATATTCTTTTCCTACACAAGCAATGTCAGAAGAATAGCCCGGTGGCATCATCAGGTCTAAACCCAAAACCATCTTGCTTTTATTGCTAATAGAGTTTGTAGTTAATCCTGTTAATGTTTCTTAAGCGCCTATTGACTATCTGCTCTAGTTCTGTGAGCATTCCAATGTTGTGATTATGGTTACTGCAGAGAAACCGCTGTCCTTCATAGATATTTTAAATGTGACTGACAGTCAGCAGCAGTTGGTCTTAGCCCGTTGAACAGTCTCTTGAGTATATTTCAATACCCATGGGTGTAACAATATGAACAGTAGGCTTAATGAATGCTGGGGGGCCCAGGACTAAAGGGAGTACTGTAGTTGCCTGAATGATGAAGATCATTTTCTCAATGTTTTGGGTAAAAATAACTCTTTACATGTCTCCACACAGTGTCGCTAACAAGAAGGCAGGACTGAAGACTGTTGTTGCTACGTTGGGTGGGAGGTTGTTTCCTTTAGGGCTAGCAAGTGGTTAGTAGTAGGGTGTGAGCTCACTCTAGATGTGAGAGATGGAGAGGCTAGTTAGCAAGGACAGCATGTTGTCCCATTGAGAAGTGAGTTTTTGGAGTAAAGTCCCTGTGCGATGGTGCGCCAGGGAATTGGAATGTTCAGGTTAGCTTAGAGGGAACCTATGGGGCTGTAGTGCAGAAAAACAGGGGCAGGGTCAGGCTGGACGTTGGGGGGCCAACTGGGTTACAAACCTCTGGGCCCACTCGTGTGCATATGCGAACGATGCGAACGCCGACGCAGGGTGTGAATGCTGGTGCGCATGTGCGAACGTCGGCTTGCGGTGCCGCAAATAGATTTTGTGAAGGGCAGGCAGATCGGGAGAGGGGGTCTGGGCCTTTGGGGAACCCATGAGGGCCGGGGCCCACCAGGTTTTTTCCCGGTATCCAGCCAGCCCAGTCCGACCCTGAACAGGGAGAAAGGTTTAATTAGGAGAGGAGGTCCCCATAACAGCTAATGGCTTTTTGCCAATGCATTTCCACATGACAGGGGTCCTGGAGGTTTTGGGAGAAAAACATTGTGTGTGAGAGGGTGAAAACTGTAGAATCTTTGGTGAAGTTTTTATTGTGTAAATATCATCCTTGAGTTGTCAACCAGTGACCAAGTCTGTAACCTGCTTTCCTACAAGAAGCTGCAAAAAAGAGTGTGTGCATTTACTGCAACATTGTGAAGATGTCTACTTCTTACAGTAAAGGCACATTACACATACACCTGACACTAATGGGTGTCCACCAGCCACGAGTGGCCCCTTTACAAGCTGCACAATTAATAGTGTAGGAAAAGACTAAATTCAATGGTTCCCAAACATTGGGGAAGCAGCAGCTAGTGGGGTCACCTCTAAAGACCGAAAGGGGTGAAATCTTTAGATAATTCCTATTTTTTGTTCACCGTGTATTTTCAATAAAGGGGAAAGTAATGATGAATGCATGTATGTGTGGATGACAGATCTTCCCATTAATACAGGTCTTTGCAGATTAGCCACACAGCAATAAAGCAACATATTAGGGTGCACAGGGGAAGCTTTGTGTCATGAAAGACACAACACTCATTTGTGCCAAGGATTTACCAGGTCGATCAACGTTGACTTTTATTTCTGATGGTTTTAGGAAACCCAACACCGAAGGCTATTAGTCTCACCTTTGACAGCTATTGCGAGGAAGTATGACTATCATTTGCAGATTCAAGGTCCAGCTGCTTGAGACGTGTAATTGGACAAAGAGCTGATGATTAATTGTTTCCTTATTCCACGTGAGATAGGCGCCGTATTTAATCATTTATGTGCACCTGATATTGTCGCTCATTACACAGCCGAGCAAACACAATGATGTGCAGCCGACAAATAAATGAAGAGTGTGAGTATAATATGTTCCACCTCTTGCAGTCGTATATGTCTCATAATGATCAAATATCATGTGAATGGTCTTCATAGCTGTGCAAGCGCTCATTTACACAGGGCTGGGTGCAAGAGCTAGAGTACTAAGAGTGTTTTTATTGCTATATACAAGACACTTGCACCCAGTCTATGTGCAGTGCAAACTAGAGTTGCCACCTTTCCCCACGGGTAACTCTGGGTGGGGGGCAAGGCCGTGATGCAACAGGACAGGCCCATGATGTGAATGGGCCGGTCAATAATGTATTGGGAAGGGTCAATGACATCAGGGACTATGACATGGTGATCGGTGATTGGCCAACTGATGCCTCAGACTTGGTGGAATCCTGCCCGGTTTTCCTAATTTGGAAAACTGGGCATGCAGTTTTCACCCAAAACTGAACAGGTGGCTACCATAGAGCAATGTGCCCAGATTAACTCAGTGGTGCAAAGAGCAGGCATTGGATGTCTTCTACTGGCATGTTGTCAAGTAAGAGGAACGCAGGAGGCACAACTCAATTTGAGGTTTGGGATCTGTTATCCAGAAACTCATTATCCAGAAGGTTCCGAATTATGGGAAAACCATCTGCATTAGACTCCCTTAATTCACGTTTTTTAAAAAAAATTTTCTTTTTCCCTGTAATACCAAGACCGTACCTTGCACTGGACCCAAACCAAACTATAATTAATCCTCATTGGAGGCAAAGCAATCCTATTGGATTTGATTAATGTTTAAAGGATTTATTTAGCAGACTTAGGGGCAGATTTATTAAGGGCTGTATTGAAAATTCAAATTCTAGAATTTTTTTTATGGTCAAAACTCTCAAATTCGAGAATTATCCAAACTCGATTTGAGTTTTCGGGGGAAAAAAAGCCTAATTTGATTGTCGAGATTTATCATACTCTGGACTATTCGACTATTCGCCACCTAAAACCTGCCAAATTCATGGATAAGTCAATGGGAGAGATCCAGTGACCAATTTGGACATGTTTGTAGCCTTCCTGACATTCAAGTTTTTTTCTGAGAAAAAACTCAAATCGAGTTTGGTTGAATTCAAATCGAATTCGATTCAACTTTTCGATTCGGTAAAATTATTCAGAATTTTACATATTTGATATTTTTTTTAACAAATAACCCCCCCCAATCGAATTTCAAGGTAAATCAGATTTGGTAGAGTTTTAAAACACTCACATGAAATCGAAATTCAACCCTTGATACATGTGCCTCCCCATGAATGGAGATCCAAATTACGGAAAGACCCCTTTTCCAGAAAACCTTCTGGATAACAGGTCCCATATCTGTACCTGTTTTATAATGAAGTCTCATGCATGACAGTGGCAGATGCAACTCTTCAGGCCCGGTTTTATTTTGGGCAATTGATGGGCATCAGTCATTTATTTTGCACCTTGTCCCCCATTGGAAAATGACTCCAATGGTATAAACTGCTCATTAGATAATACCTATTACTGTCGCAGGAGGAATCCTGATTTCAAGAACAGGTGAATTTTAAAATCAGTCTGAATGTTATTTAAGAACGGGGGGGGGGACGGCAGATTTGTTTCTGACGCAAAACAACCGGCCAGGAGTTAAAAGCCTCTGAGTCATATTTGTCTCTATCCGTTCCCAAATCTCTGAGCCCAGAACATTATTATAGATATTATTACAATAGGCAGCGTCTTGTTTTGGTACAAAATGTCATGTTGTTTTGCTGTTTGAAAGGGGCTTTTTTCTTCTTCCATTTTAACTGCAAAACCTACAGAATGTTTCCTCTAAATGTGCACGAACGGAAAAAAAAAACTGTTATAGGGTTTCTTTATAAAGGTGATTTTTAACATTTTTAATATACGTTATTTTATGGAATATACAATATCACTGCTCTGTCAACTAGGGTCTCTCATCTGCCCTGGGTACCCCTGGAACTATAGCAGGGTGACTGTTACCCCAATGTTTCTATATATCTGTAACCTTGTTATGAGCTAAGGGGGCCCAGTCTGAAGGTCAGTTAGGGGGAGATTTGGGGTGAGTGATTATTTGTACCCTGGGTACCCCTGGAACTATAGCAGGGTGACTGTTACCCCAATGTTTCTATATATCTGTAACCTTGTTATGAGCTAAGGGGGCCCAACCTGAAGGTCAGTTAGGGGGAGATTTGGGGTGAGTGATTATTTGTACCCTGGGTACCCCTGGAACTATAGCAGGGTGACACCCCAATGTTTCTATATATCTGTAACCTTGTTATGAGCTAAGGGGGCCCAGTCTGAAGGTCAGTTAGGGGGAGATTTGATGTATGTGCTTATTTTTTGGATACATCTAAAACTAAACAAGTGACAGCTACAACAACATTTAATAGATCTGTTAAATTCTCAAGAGTTATCGGGGGCCTGGACAAATTCCATGCAGTGGGGTTGGGCTTTGTTGGCCCTATATAATGGCACATATCACAATATACATACTCAGTGGAGCCAAAATCATGTTATCAGAATACTTGTTATAGATGGAAACTCATCAGTATGGAAAGGGAAAAGATGTTTACCTGGAGCAAACATTGAGATTTCACCATGACAGAGACCCACAGCTAAATAAATAAAGATAAATATCCTTGAGAGTCTCATTCAATGTCCTTGCTCAGAATAAAACCATGGAAAACCATTTAAATATATCTGTCACGTTTTCAACGAAATGTAACACTTGTTGGCAGTAATTCTGTCCAGCAGTTGTTCTCCTGGGCACAACAATGCTACTCGTCTCTCTACAAGTCAAAGTATCTGGCGGAAGAGCGGTGCTGCTGAATTACAAACTGGACACCAATAGTTTACTGAACACCCAAAGAAAGAACAATACAATATAGGGATTATAAACCCTAAACCCTTCCAACTGAAATCCCTGCAGTATGTGATTGTCAGCTGGAAAAATTAACCCACTTATTAGGCTCTCCAGCAATAACACCCCCAGCACAATGTAATTTAATCTTATATTTCCATTTTATTGAATCACTTGCAAAGGACAATAAAAATGATGACAAATGTACAATCACATTTTATCCATGTTTAGGGGTTACAGTTCCCACTTTTCCCTGTTTGGGTATGATGATGATGTCACAAGGGCATGGCTGCAATGTTGCAGGGCGGGTGGTGATGTCACAGTGGTGGGAGTATTATGTGGCAATCTAGGGGAGTCCTGACTCATTTTCCTAATTTGGAACTGGGCAGACCTTCTGAAAACAAGGCTGTCCAGTTCAAAAGTGGGCAGGTGTGACAACCCTAGTAGGGGTTCCAAGGGATTATCTTCCTCTAGTGGTTTAGGAAGTCCTGGATTTATTACTTATGCTCTTTGGGAATGAAGTATCCCTTGCTGGCCCAAGGATAGTGTGACCATTACCTGCCTGCCATTTGCAAATTGTCTCAGAATATCACTCTCTACATCAGTGAACCCCAACCACCAACCCCTTCGATGTTGCTCCTAGTGGCCTCAAAGCAGGTGCTTATTTTTGAATTCCTGGCTTGGAGGCAAGTTTTAGTTGCATAAAAACCATTTCTACTGCCAAACAGAGCCACCTGTAGGCTGCCAGTCCACATAGGGGCTACAAAATAGCCATCCAGAACCCTTATTTGACACCCCAAGGACTTTTTTCACGCTTGTGTTGCTCTCCTACTCTTTTTACATTTGAATGTGGCTTACAGGTAAAAAAAGGTTGGGGACCAATGTTCTTCATCATACTAAAGGTTAATCTAAAGGTGAACAACCCCTTTCTTTTGTTTAATACAGCATTGAGTTGCAAGGGTGAGGGCCATTCAAATGGCAAGGTTTAAGTACAATATTCTCCAATGAGACATTTATAGGCCATAAAAAATAAATGATAATTAAAGCATCTGACTACGTTTCACGGGCACTTGGAATAAGACAAGCGTTGCCATGTCCGTATAATTTGGTTCTCTATGAACTTCTTTAAGATGACATTCGCCCGTGCAAGTTTCTATATTAGCACAATGCAATCTATATGGAAAAAAAAAATCTAAGCAAGCAATGCAATTGTATAAAACAAATCTGAATTGGCTTTATTGCCTGCAAGGCTCTGACACGGCAGATGAAATGAGATAAAAATCATTTCAAAGCCAAAGAAATAGCGTCCTTCATATCTTATTCTAATGTAATAACACAGGACAACCTGGAATGTTGTGTTTAATTTAAAGCCGAAAACAACAGTGGAATTAATCAGATTATTATGTTTCCAATTAACTCAGAAGGCACAACAATAGACCTTTCTCATCTGCCCCATTTATCTGCAGTTGCACCGTCGATTGTTCAGAATAAAGTTCCATATTGTTCAGAATAAAGTTCTATGAGGTTGTACAGAGAGACATCACATTAGCAATTTATACACAAATATGGATTTAGATATAGGGGGTTATTTATCATAATTCAAATTTTTTCAGATTTTTTAAGTAAAAAAAAGTCTGACCAAACTGGAATTCACAATTTGACCTTATTTATCATCGAAAAAATGTGATAAAATTCGTTCGGAAAAAATGTAAAAAAATTCGGGGTTTTGCGAAAAAATTATGCCCAAAATGCTCAAATTTTTCAAGGAATTCGCTCGAAACCCGCAATTTTTTCAAATTTCGACCCAAAACTCAGCACAGACCAAGATATCTTCAAATTTGAAATAGAACCTTTGCCATTGTCTTCTACAGGACCCTGACAGCTTGGAGATGGAGTACTTTCATATTCAGACTTTTAACAGCCTCGGGGGAAAATGAATCACAAAGAATTCAAGGTTTTTTTTTTCATTAAAATTCAGATTTTAAACTCCGGAAGTGGATTCAGACACTGTATGCGCATCCAAGGGCTAAGGTGTTGGTCAATGGGCAAATATCGGATCACATATCGCTGGGTAGGGGCACCAGACAGGGGTGCCCTCTTTCGCCATTGCTCTTTGCCCTGGCCATAGAACCCCTGGCCATCAGAGTGCGGTCAAATGAAGAAATACAGGGCTTACTTATAGGAAACCTGTCTGAAAAAATATCACTCTATGCTGATGATATGTTAGTGTATCTAGCAAACTCAGGCACAGCCCTAGAAAACCTCCTGACAACTGTCTCTGAATTTGGCCAATACTCAGGTCTAAGAATCAACCTTACTAAATCTGTTGTGTTTCCCATAGATCCCCTGCCTCAGGACACGCCGGACACCTTACTACAGCTCAAAGTAGCAAGCTCATTTAGGTATCTGGGTATAGTGATCCATAAAGACTTTAACAGATATGAACAACTCAATCTGGACCCTGTGGTACAAACTCTGATTGACAAAGTTTCTGTGTGGCAAGACCTACCTCTTTCTTTACCAGGCAAAATCAATATGTTCAAAATGATCTTTCTACCCAAATTACTATATGTTCTCCATAATTCTCCCATAACCCCCCGAGCCCAATGGTTCACTAAAATAGACAAAATAATTAGAAGGTTCTTGTGGGCAGGAGAACACCCACGATTAAACTTTAGGGTGCTACAAGCACCTGCATCTGGAGAGGGCCTAGCACTACCCAATCTTAAACTATATTTCCTCGCGGCCCAATTGGTCTATGCCCATTGGTGGTTTGTCCCGGATCTGAGCAACTCAGCAGTGGTCTTAGAAGCCGCGGTAATAGGCTCCCTTGAGGCCCTTGCTAAACTCCCTTACCGAGGTGTCTCCCCCCATCACATTACCACTACTCCTATGCATACGGTGGTACAGGCATTTCAGAAGTCTCCAAAACTGGTTCGGAGAACCTCTATAGCCTGGTCCCCCCATACCCCGTTGTGGGGCAATAATTGCCTCACAACGGGGTATTTTCATTCATTTTCATTCACTCCCGGACATTGCCAGATGGGCACAGATGGGGATTAAAACTCTTGGAGATATAGTCTATGAGGGTGAATGTAAAATGTATGCCACAATACAACAGGAAGCCCATCCTCACCCAGATCTGCTATTTCGCTACCTGCAGCTACGCCATGCTTTCAATGTACAATTTCCAACAAGGCCTGTAAATTTGGAGGTGACAACCCTTGAGACCTATTTACACAGATTAGACCTGACAAAGCCCCTATCCTGGTTGTATACAATACTATCTACCGCTGGCCCCTCTCCCCTTGAAAGAGTTAAGGGCAAATGGCAAAGTGATATCCCTGACTTGGATGAGTAAAAATGGAAGGACGCACTCAAACTTGTCACACAGATATCTATCTCTATGAGGGACAGGCTTATACAGATAAAATTTTTAAATAGAGTTTACTTAACCCCCTACCGCCTGGCAAAAATCTATGAAAATGTATCAGATCTATGTCCCAAGTGCAGAGTAGAGCCTGGTACCATGTTCCATATTTTCTGGTCCTTTCCGATAACCCAGAAATTTTGGAGTGATGTACTTCAATACTTGAATGAGAAGCTCGCACTACCAAGTATTCGTTCACCAGAAACCTGTTTGTTGGGAATAACAGGGGACTTGCAGCTACGTTCTTATTCTAGAATCTGTTACCTACAGCTCCTATATTATGCCAAAAAAGCCATATTACTGCATTGGAAATCACTCAACCCTCCTACAATACAATATTGGATAAAACTGATAAATGACTCTCTCACAAGCCAGAAACTGACTTATGTCTCCAGGGGCTGCCCCGACAAATTTGAGGCTATATGGGGCACCTGGATAAGTGTGCAAACTGGTTAACTGCATATGTTCTAATATCATGGATATGTCAATTTATACCATACCTCCCCTCCCTCCTTCTCTCTCAACTTTCTTTCTTCTTCTAAACTTTCTTTTGATCTATACATGTTTAATGTTTTAAAATTTAAAATAAAAACTTTTTAAAAAAAAATTCAGATTTTATAGTAAAAAAAACAAAACATTTTTTCTAGTTTTTGGCATTCAGACTTTAATGAATAACCACCATAGTAGTCTAACAGGGTTTAGATAGTAATCTGCTTGCTACAGAGATTTGGGGCTGAATATTTAATTTGCAAAAGAAACACAAGCTATTCCACCTTATATTAAATATGGTCCTTGAGAACGGCTGGTGATTCAGCCAAAACTCTGTTCCCTTTTAAGAAGTTCTGCCTATCTTTCTGTTGGATGCTTCTTGAATTTGGACTGAACCCAGGCCCAGTTATACACAAGCCCTCACTGGAAGTATCTGGAGGAAATGTTATGTTGCTGAACAGTAAGTTAAGGTGCTGTGACAGTATTAAAGGTAAATTAAATGGGTGCCAGTGGTTCTTAACCATAAACAAATAAAGGTTTATTGGACAGGACAATACTTAATGGTTGAGACAATAGCTTCAGCAATACAATACAGCCAATATAAAGTGTTCAGATACCCAACTAGGTTGGAGACTGACAGGATGGAAATATAGTCTAATGACCATGCTGGAGACCACAGTGAAATGTGCCTCTCTAGTGGAAGAATCTCAGAGATATAACTTATGTCTCTTTCCAGATGTGGTCCCCACACTAAGGTGGGTGTCACCTGGGGAATAAAAATCCTACCTCCACCCCAGGCCCTCTGTCCTTGGGCTCTTATAAGTCCTACCTCCACCTCGGGCCCTCTGCCCTTGGGCTCTTATAATATGTCCTACCTCCACCTCGGGCCCTCTGTCCTTGGGCTCTTATAATAAGTCCTACCTCCACCTCGGGCCCTCTGCCCTTGGGCTCTTATAATATGTCCTACCTCCACCTCGGGCCCTCTGTCCTTGGGCTCTTATAATAAGTCCTACCTCCACCTCGGGCCCTCTGCCCTTGGGCTCTTATAATATGTCCTACCTCCACCTCGGGCCCTCTGTCCTTGGGCTCTTATAATAAGTCCTACCTCCACCTCGGGCCCTCTGCCCTTGGGCTCTTATAATATGTCCTACCTCCACCTCGGGCCCTCTGTCCTTGGGCTCTTATAATAAGTCCTACAGTACCTCCACCCCAGGCCCTCTGTCCTTGGGCTCTTGTAATAAGTCCTACCTCCACCGCATGCACTTCGTCCTTGGGTTCTTATAATAAGTCCTACCTCATTCTTGGGCTCTTATAATAAGTCCTACCTCCACCTTGGGCCTCTGTCCTTGGGCTCTTATAATAAGTCCTACCTCCATCTTGGGCTCTTTTAATAAGTTCTACCTCCACCTCAGGCCCTCTGCCCTTGGGCTCTTATAATAAGTCCTACCTCCACCTCGGGCCCTCTGTCCTTGTGCTCCTGTAATAAGTCCTACCTCCACCACGGGCCCTTTGTCCTTGGGATCTTATAATATGTCCTACCTCCACCTCAGACACTCTGGTAGATCCACCTACTGCAACAGTTGCAGTCACTATGGCATAGAGTATTTATAACACTAGCAGTGTTTATAGACTGCAAGAAATATAATTAAAAACATAAAACATATGAAAAGTGCTCGAAATTCCAAAAATATCCATCGCTGGAAATAGAACAAATAGAGCAAAAAGGAGAAAAAGATAAAAACCAATATTGTAATATTTTACACCACTAATGTGGGTCCCTATCCTGCCTAATGATCTTTAAACCCTTTTTATACTTTTATGGCTGATGTGGTAGATTCAATACGGTGGGCACTTCAGAAATTTACCGCTTAGTCTACCTAAATTGTTTTTTTTTTCAGTACCCTGTTGTGTTATAAAGAATATTTAAAATACTACACTATTCATTTTTATTTATTTAATTCCACCTATATACTCTATTTTTGAGCTGTTTCCAGCGACAGACATTTTTGGACTTTCAAGTTGCAAGTGGAAGAGACTTTTCATCTGCCGCTAGAGCTTGAATTGAAACAAAACCTTTTTTATTTCTTATATAAAAAGGGCTGCCAGACTGGCAAAAATACAAGTGGAAACCAAAGTTTTTTTTTAAAGAAAGAGAAACGTATCAAATCCAGTTGCCCAGTGATTAATAACAATGGCTGCAAAACTTAAAGGCCGGCCTAAATGAGGTGGGGAGCAGGAATAATAAGCCGCAGGAGAAAGATGTTACATTAAGAACAACTCTCTTATTTTCTTATTTCCACCTGGGAGAAACCAGAATAACTGTCTACCGTACGTGCAAGAGAATGAAGGCATCTGTATTCCCACAAGCGACCAATTGCAATACATACAGAACAAAAGAAAAAGCCAAATTACCCCTAGTATAAATCATATCTGGAAGCTCCAATACATATTCGGAAGACACACTTACCCTCCAATAGGAGAAAACTATTTGCCAAGGTTATTGCGTATTGTGCCTGTTGTTATCATTAAACAAATACATTGCATTTGACTCTCTCCCACTGGACTGGTAGAGCCTGCGATAATGAGTTGTGTTTAATAAGCTCCTCCTACACCACTCCCCATTGTATTGCTTGCACTGTCATATAGAGGAGTTCATTATTCGGGTGGAAGAAGAAATGAATGGGGTGTGGGAGTAGGGAGTTGGACTAAATCATTCTCTATTCTTCGTTAGAATCCTGGAGTAGAGAAACAAAGATACATGAGCTATGGGATATGGGGCTGCATGGGAAAGGGCAATGGTTAGATTTTGTATGTTCTTTCCATGTCTGTGTGGGTTTTCCAATTTCTTAACTTACTCCTAAAACCCACAGGCAACATGACTGATCCTAGTGTGTAAGGGATCTTAGATTGTAAACTCTACAGGGGCAGGGACCGGTGAATAATCTCTGTAAGGTATTGAAGAAAATGTCAGTGCTATATATAAAGGATCATTTTAAAAAATGCAAACCTTCCAACACAATAAATCCCAGAACAGTCCAAAAACATGGTCCGATATATCTACAATAATAAACAATGCCTACAGAAAGGATAATTCTGGAGCCCCATTGCTCCTTTACCAAGTTAAAGGGGTCGTTCACCTTTGACTTAACTTTTAGTATGATGTAGAGAGGGATATTCTGAGACAATTTGCAATGGATTTTCATTTCTTATTATTTGTGGTTTTTGAGTTATTTACATTTTTATTCGGCATCTCCCCAGTTTTCAATTTCAGCCTTCTGGTTGCTAGGGTGCTAATTACTCAAGCAACCATGCACTGGTCTGAGTAAGAGACTGGGAAATAATGAGGAGAGGCCTGAATAGAAAGATGAGTAATAAAAAGTAGCAATAACAATTAATGTGTAGCCTTGCAGAGGCTGAAAATAGTCAGAAGAATGAGGCAAATAATTAAAAAAAACTATTAAATATAAATAACGAAGACCAATTGAAATGTTGCTTAGAATTGCAGTCCTATATAATACTAGAAGTTAATTTAAAGGTGAACCAACCCTTTAAAGGGTAAAGAATAACAACATAATTGTAGCTTTATAAGGATAGATACAGTTCTGATTGGCTAAGTAGGGCTTTCAGATTCCCACCAGAAAAAACAATGGGGCTCAGGTATATAAAGTGGGGGTCCCAAATCATTTTTTTTACCCTTGAACAACAAAGAGTTGGGTAGTGACACAAGCAAGAAAAATGTTTCCCAGTGATGCCAAACATGGCTCTGATTGGCCATTTGGTAGCCTCTTATTGGACTGACAGCCTACAGGAGACTCTGTTTAGCAGTACACTTGGCTTTTATGCAACTATAACTTGCCTCCAAGCCTGGAATTAAAAAAGGGCATCTGCTTTGAGGCAACTGGAAGCAACATCCAAAGTTTGTTGAGCAACATGCTGCTCATGAGCTACTGGTTGAGGATCACTGTCTATATAGCATATTACTCGAAGGTCATATAGAAAGCAGTAGCTCTCAGAATTAACGGGATAGGGTTTTTGGCTCAACATAATAAAGAATAAATCATGCTCTTTCCATTCGCTTGCATGAGAAACACTTGACCTGTGCTGAACTACTGTCAGTAGGTGAGTATCTCTTGGGAACATCAAAGGCAACTGGAGATATTCACCTATTGGCACAACGGTGTGAGGGTCACAGTTTTTATATTGATGCCTTCTCCTGAACAAGCTGAGCATGTAAAGCTAGAAACTGATGAATGCACTAGGCAAAGGTAAAGTTCACTCTGGAGAACCAAATTCAATCCAGTGTATTTTATTTAATTTAAACACAACATGTTTCGGACAGACATGTCCTTCATCAGGTGCTAACCCTTTGTGGTCAAATGGTCACCTGATGAAGGACATGTCTGTCCGAAACATGTTGTGTTTAAATTAAATAAAATACACTGAATTGAATTTGGTTCTCCAGAGTGAACTTTACCTTTACCTTGGACATTTTGTGGCTTGGACAGTGCCACTGACTCTGTTGGATAGAACCCTGATACTTTTGGAGTGAGGGACCACCTGACAATCAATAGAATTACCTGTGAATGTACTAGGCACCATTTTGCTATAATGGATTTAACAAGCTCAAATATGTGAAGGAAAGGCAATTAAACACCAAACAGTTCTCACCTGGCATGCGTTGTACAGAAGCTGATGCTCAAATTTTTTAATTCCCAGGATCTGTTGAAACATTTCGTAGAGCTGCTCTTTGCTAAGGATGAGTTCAGACGCTGCGCTCGCCGTCATCCGCGCCTGCTGTTTGCGGGGATCTTCCTCCCCGCGGTAAATAGCATCAAACTTAGCCATCCAGGAACTCAGAACAGTCTCTTTGCTGAGGCCGTCAATCTCGGGGAGGCTGCGCACCCTCTTTTCTATATGCTTTTTAAACACTTCCCGAGAGTCGTTGGCGGAGCAGCCTCCACTTTGCACCATTCTGGCCACACGATCACTCTTGAGAAAGACCTAGGAATTGAGAGTAAAATCTAAGAGATTAAACTGTCACATTTGAACACATGAATTAGGCAATGTGACATCTATCAGTGTCGGACTGGGATGCTAGGAGCCCACCAGAAAACCTTAGATTGCAGGCCCACTTTCCAAACTATTATTTCTACTCTCTTCACTCAACGTCTTTATTTTTCTAGTCTTTCTAGATGAAAGTGTGTAAAACCAGTTAGAAGGTAAATTATTTTTATTGCACATACAAAAAGAAATTGCTGGCTCTCATCTCCCTCAAAAACCAATTAACTATTATCAAAAAGCATCAAAATCTGATCTCGCTTATATGACATTCAGTGACGGAAAGCCAGCCATTGGGTAGTTCTCACCGAGTGGAAAGAATGACCTGGGTGTCCAAACCCCAGGTCCGTCACTTGAAAGATGAACAATTCAACTTCAATAATTGAAAACAGTCAGCAGAGCTTACACTCACCAAATTGGCCAAATGGCCCGGGTGCCGTGCCCCGAACCCGTAGCTTAGGCAATGCAAATCATTCGAAATAAATGTGCACGCACTCCTGCAGCCAAGGCATTAGAGGTTAAAACTTGTTACTTTATTCCATCATGTTAAAAGATATAAAAGATAAGGATGCATATCTTTTAACATGATGGAATAAAGTAACAAGTTTTAACCTCTAATGCCTTGGCTGCAGGAGTGCGTGCACATTTATTTTGGATAAGTTACTGTATTTTTATAATGAAGATATCATAAAAAAGTCTACTGAAACCATGTTCTGGCTAAGACTATAGTTACATAGTTACATAGTTAAATTGGGTTGAAAAAAGACAAAGTCCATCAAGTTCAACCCCTCCAAATGAAAACCCAGCATCCATACACACACCCCTCCCTACTTTTAATTAAAATTCTATATACCCATACCTATATTAACTATAGAGTTTAGTATCACAATAGCCTTTAATATTATGTCTGTCCAAAAAATCATCCAAGCCATTCTTAAAGGCATTAACTGAATCAGCCATCACAACATCACCCAGCAGTGCATTCCACAACCTCACTGTCCTGACTGTGAAGAACCCTCTACGTTGCTTCAAATGAAAGTTCTTTTCTTCTAGTCTAAAGGGGTGGCCTCTGGTACGGTGATCCACTTTATGGGTAAAAAGGTCCCCTGCCATTTGTCTATAATGTCCTCTAATGTACTTGTAAAGTGTAATCATGTCCCCTCGCAAGCGCCTTTTTTCCAGAGAAAACAACCCCAACCTTGACAGTCTACCCTCATAATTTAAGTCTTCCGTCCCTCTAACCAATTTAGTTGCACGTCTCTGCACTCTCTATAAAACATGGAAACATCCAGATGGCAAGCCTTCATTTTGTTGACCACAATGTACTAGTACACCAGATACCTGACACTTTTTGTAGTAGCTTTATCTGCCCTCAAGAGGCTGTGTCTAGTGCTTAGGTGTGACTACTGGAAATCACTGCTGTGTTCAGACTTTAGGATCTAATTATTGTCAGAAATCAACATTATCACAGACAGAACATAAAACACGGTCCATCTGAGACACATACAAACCTAGAAACATCATCTAGAGGGAGTATAGAGGTATATGTATAATGAAAAAGACAGGGGTTGTGTTTACTGGAAGTAAAGAATCTTGACCTGTGGTTGAGGGGATGGTATTTGAGTGAGCTCTCTGCCCAGGAAGTTGGGGATTTATCTTATGCTGTTTTAGAGAAGAAAATAAAAAACCCTCTAACACATACAGTAATTATAATGTTCCTGGATTAAGTCAACCTAATAGTGGTGGAGGAACTACCAAAACAGTTTTTTGAGGTGGTATTTAGACTCCCAGAGATTCCCAGACTCCCAGAGAAACATTCTGGTTTGTTTTCCTATAATGACTCTCCCAAACAGAAATGGTTCTCTTTCCCCCAAATAACACCCGTAACAAAGTATTTATTGGAGATAACAATTCCACTATCACAACAATATAACCATCTCCCCAGGCCCAGTGTTTTGAGGTTATCCTAGATTCTGCCCTGTCCTTCACTCCTCATATCCAGCCACTTATTAAGTCTTGTCACTTTCACCCAAGGAACATATCCAAAATACCATCATTCATCACCCAAGATGCTGCCGAAACTCTTATTCACTCTCTCATCATATCACGTCTAGACTACTGTAACTCTCTATTAATTGTCCTTCCCCTCCAGAGACTGTCACCTCTCCAGTCCATAATGAACACTACCGCAAGGCTCATACACCTCAGCAACCGCTCCTCCTCTGCCTCGCCATTCTGTCAATCCCTACACTGGCTTTCACTAACTTTCAAAATAAAAGTCAAACTAATGACTCTGACATTCAAAGCACTTCATAACTCTGCCCCTTCCTACATCTCTGAACTCATCTCTAGATACTCACCCAACCGCTTACTACTCTCCTCTACTGACCTGCTCCTCAACTCTTCTCTCATTACCTCCTCACATGCTCACATTCAAGACTTTGCAAGGGCTGCACCCCTCCTCTGGAATTCTCTTCCATGGTCTGTCCGACTTTCTCCCAACCTTTCTGCTTTCAAAAGATCTCTCAAAACACACTTATTTAGAGAAGCCTCCCCTCACTCTGTTTAGCTACCAAGTGATACCATATGCTACATCTCTCTTCTGCCTATTTCTGATCTTGCCCACTCCCACACCTTGTGTCTCATTCCCTTCCCCTTTAGATTGTAATTTCTTTTGCACAGGGCCATCCTCACCTTTTCTACCGGTACTGGTTGTTATTAATGTAACTCTGTTTGTCATATATATGTAATTCATGTGATTTCTTTGTATAAGCACATTCATTTGTGCGCAATATGTTGGTGCTCTAAATATACATGTTAATAATAATAATAATAATAATAATAATAATTGAAAAGTGCCTATTTGTGGAATGCCCTGCTGTGATTAAACACAGATGATGTCTACTTGAAGTTTTAGTGAATTCCCATGATTCTTATAGGAAAGGGCTATGACAAGGTCTGAACGAACAAACAATTTTCAAAACTATTTCGGTTAAAGTGGACAACAAATTTCTTTATAAGCAAATAAGACGAACATTTCAGTTGAGGTTGAATATGAATAAATTGGCAGCATTGTAACAGGTACAAACCTGAACTACAATTCTCACCTATTTTATAGTCACTTGGGTTCCATCCTTACCTCATAGTAGCTTTGCACGGCATTCATAAAAGCTTCATCGGCCACAATTTGGGTTTCGCCATTGAAGAAGGCCTGAAAACGATCCTTGACCATCTGAAGTTGCTGTTTACTTATCTAGGAGAAAGATAAAACATCTTCTGTTAAGATTCCAAAGATGTTTGTGCAATTAGGAGCCATTAAATAGTTTCCATTTCTTTATATAAAATAATTAAATGATTGTTCAACAGGAATCATGTCAGCTGATTTGCATTGATCCATATTTCCCAGTATTCTCACTTCCATCCCAAGCACATTGGCCTTGCAAGCAGAAAACTGCAGGCACAGGATGACTTTGTACTCACAAAGTGAGTGCTTTATCAATACAAGATAAAAAATGAAGGTTATACAGCCCAGCCTTTAATTATGTATCAGTGATTTCTTACCCACAGCACAGCACTGTGACAGATAATCTAATTCCTTATGTATACAGCATATCTGATGAACTGTTTGGAACTGCCAGATGTTATTATTGTCTTCATTTTAATGAAATCAGTATATCAAGTAAGTCTGCAGTCGTATAAGTGGAGTTTTACTACTTGTAACTGTTTGGGCTTTTGTTTGGACCTGGGGAAATTATATTATATAGCTAGGGAATAATATATCTAATGTAATAATATAATATATAAGGATATTATAAATCACAGAGGAGTTCCATGACCCTAATAAGGCATAAAGAAACGTTGAGGGGACGTCTAGTATCCTCATATTTTGCAACAGGGGGTACATTATTCATTATAATTCTCAAGTTTCAGTGAGTCACATGACAGAAATGACATCACTAAGCACTAATTATAATTGATGACATAACCAAGGATATAATTTACATGGTGCTTGTGAATTATATATATCAAGAATGATCTTGATTAGTGATGGGTGAATTTGTCCCCGTTTCACCACGAAATTCGTCTGTGGCAGGACCTGTCGGCGGCGTAGGAAAAAAACATTTTGCCAGCAATTTCACAAATTTATTCACCGCCGCAAAAAGTGGAAATTCACCACAAATTTAGGGCTCCCAGCCGCGAATAAATTCCGCGAATCCATTACTAATTCTTGATGAATGAGCCCCACTAAGCAACAAAGTCTAGAGGTGGCCATACACTGTAAGATTTGCTTATTTGACAACCTCACCAAATGACTCTTTTCCCTAAAAGGCACATCTGGGTGGACAATATCTTGGTAATGACTGCATCAATGAGTTGGTCCTAGATCCAACAGAAAAATCGAGCCTTCCTTGAAATCTGGCTGATTTTTGGCCAAATATTGATTGGGGAGGCCTGTTGGAAGGCCCCATACATGGGCAGATAAGCTACTGCATCAGTCTAAAGGACCTGAATCGGCAGCTTAAATCTACCTGTGTATGGCCACCATACTATGTAGCCTTACAGATCAAGTTGGCATGAGATTCATTTCTTACCGTGTTGTGTGTGTTTGTACTTCCATGGTCTTTTCATGTACCTACATGTATGAGATGTTCCTACCCAAAGAAAACACCGTTATAACTGTGCCTTCCTACCCTATAAACTCTTACAACATCCAGTATACGTTATTTTGTTTTTGCAAGAATGAGACGTAGCCAGGCTATTCCTTTCAGCCTTGGTATATGAAGACTTCTAACAAAACACGCTGATCCTTGATCAAATTAAACTCGGTCCTCTACTTGAAGGACAAATTACCAAACTAAAACTTTGCCTTTTTATATATCATGAGAAATTCAGTAATGCTCAGTAGAATAACCAGCAGAAAAGTAGATGGATTCAATCACAAATATCCTATGCCACTGAGAAGTCTGAAGACCCCCAACAAGAAGACATATGATCCATATGGTAGCCGAAAACCTAAATCCACTTGAGTTTATCCATGCTATTGACAGGTGGACCACAAACCACCAACAAACTATATCCTGTCCATCCTGGTTCAAAATGAAAAACAAAAAAATGATAGATAGATAGACAACAGTGAGATAGCGGGAGGTTCTCTACTTTGCACTTATTTCTGGACACCAATGGTAGGAATTAAGTATCGGGTTCTGTTATACATGTGCAAGCTTTAGCACTTTGGTCAGTTCCATTGGGTAAATGAGAACACAAGACTTTCCCTAATGAATGAACCTTTATAAATATACTTTCCCGACTATTTGGTCCTTTCACCTCAGTACTTTCTAAACTGAATATTTACTTGATGCAATGGCATCAGTGAGTCTTGGGCTTCGTTTGTAGGTTATAGATGTTCACTGAATAATATTGTCAAGAACGATCTGCTGACTCCAGTTCTCTTCCCCTCCCACTACATTTCTTTATTTTAAAAATTGACATTTCAACGTTCAATTCATTGCAACAAACATCATTTTTATGTATTTCCTGTGCTTCTGATTTATTTTAATAATTGGGTGAAGCTGCCAAGATAGAATAATCACAGGCATGTTTGGAAAGGATGTTTACACTTTTAACAGAAAAACACTGACTTTATCATATTCACTTCATGGTTTAATACAGAGCTAAGTTGATATTTTAGGGGATAATACAGTTTCACTTCCTTTGTTTATGATGCCCAACTGACTGGGGCTCAATGGAGAAACTCTGCCTTAGGTATCACCAAGACTCCTAGAGGGAGATGAACACATTTTTGGAAACCTTGAAGCCCTATGAGGCTGACCTTCGAAGATGTGGAAAAAAATGCAACAGCATATTAGACAGATAAGTAAAGGAAATCAGGTAGTATAGACCAGATGGGTCAAACGGATAATGATGAGCAACTAGACTTAAGTGTTGAGCTATGTGCATAAAGGAATGGGGAGCCAAGTGATCCAAAAGATTCAAGATTCAAGCACTGTATATCTTCTTGGCACATAAATGTGGTTTCTGCACTCTAGTCAGGTCAACTGCAGTTGAATGAATAAATGAATGAATTGGTGTCCTCCAGGAACCCTATATATTTTATGATTTCCTGGAATGCTTTAGGGCTGATTGTGTCTGAGGTTTGGGGAATGACCTTACTAAGCCTCAACGGGCAGTAGTAAGAATCTCAAGTGTCCTTCTTCCAAATGGAAGGCTGAGTGTCAATGAAGACCCAACAAAATATACAATGGAGGTCATTATAGAAAATGGCAAATGCCCAGACAGGAACATTGTAAAATTACTTTATACAGACTTGCATTCTATCGTTTTTCTGGAGTCTGGAGGCTTGATGACCGTTGAAGTGTCATAGACTCCCATATCTGTCTCTGACTCTGTTAGATATATATGTCTATATGAAACACTTGGAAAGCACTTTGGGATATCATGATCTGGATGAACGAAAACCTTCTCAGACATAGATTAATATATTATGTTTATTTAATTACAGGTTCTACAGAACAATAGTAGAAAGACACGTCCTACTGTGTTGTTCCGCTAAGGAGAAGAAGGGCAAGGGGCTTATTTGTTTCATATACAAATGATGCCTCCCTACTATTTCAGACTGGGAGGCATTTGAAATGCTGGGAAGCACTGAAACCATTCTGCTCAAATGCCATAATTATTATATAATACAAGAGCAGAGACATTTTTATAGAGGGATTCAATTATATTTTAGAATTCTGACTCAGACTCCAATAATGTCTTATTCCTGGCCCCGTCTCATACATACTGAAGCCCTTAATAACGAGATGCAGAAATTACTTTCCTCTGCTTGTCGGAAAAAAAAATAGGGCTCCCAGACATTGCAAAGTTGAATGAAAGCTTTACCCCTATTGTTCATTTTCCTTTTCTATTTATCTAATGACTTCTTCAAGCACTATTGTAAACTATGGTAAACTAAAGCCCCCAACAGTAATATTCCTTTTACTCTTTAGTACAGGTATGGGACCTGTTATCCAGAATACTCAGGACCTGGGTTTTTACAGATAAATTCCATAGATTAGATCTTCAGACCTTAAGTCTACTAGAAAATCATGTAAACATGAAATAAAGCCAATAGGCTGGTTTTGCTTCCAATAAGGATTAATTATATCTTAGTTGGGAACAAGTACAAGCTACTGTTTTTTTATTACAGAGAAATAATTTTTAAACATTCTGATTATTTGGATAAATAAAGTCTATGTTAGACAGCCTTTCTGGATAACGGATCCCATTCCTGTGATTTATCAGTCTTCCCATCCCCCGGTCACTTCCCTAGCAATCACAGAGTCTCCATCTATCCATCAATCACAAGTACTCCATCTAAATGGAATGGAAGCCCCACAATCAGGGAAATGATCTTTTTTTAGACACAGGTGATGTGAGTAGGACTAGAATGAAAATAGAATCAATTGGTCCCATTGGAAGATCATATTGACAATGGCCTAAAGGCTTAAAGGGATTGCAAGGCCTCTATGGAAATTAAATATGCATAGAGTGTTACCATGACAACTTATTTTCTGATCTACAGGTATGGGACCTGTTTTTCAGAATGCTCGGGACCTGGGGTTTTCTGGATAACAGATCATTCCATTATTTGGACCTTCATACCTTAAATCTATTAGAAAATCAGGTAAACATTAAATAACCCCAGTAGGCTGGTTTTGCCTCCAATAAGGATTAATTATATCTTAGTTGGGATCAAGTAAAAGCTACTGTTTTATTATTACACAGAAAAAGGAAATCATTTTTAAAAAATGTAGCTATTTGATTATAAATAATGGAGTCTATGGAAGATGGGCTCCCTGTAATGTCCCTTTAAGACACAATACTGGAACCAGGGTTGGGGTCACCCTTTTATCCAGTACCCAGCTCAGTGCGGATGGCCCCCTATGCACATAACATAAATTTCGGTGCCCCCAATGTTTAAAAGACAGTCCCAAACTGCAGTACCCAAAAGGGGTGGCATGGACTGTGGGTGGGGTTCAGATGGGTCAGGGAACGTCTCGGTATAATACAAGTTTTTGTAATTATGGCAAGTCATTAAAATGAAGTGATTTGTTGGATCACAGCGGTTCAGTTCTGCTTACACCTGCTCTTTTCCTTTAGCTGCATTTAGTACACAATAATATAATGTAATGTGTAAGCTCTGCATGTCCATTAAATGCTGAATAAATACACTAATCGCCTATAGAGTATCCCTCTCCCCTTACCCATCTGCAATCTTTGCCTGTTTGTATTGCTAAAGGCTCTAATGTGTTCATGGGACGCAAAGCTCTGTAAATTGCTAATGGACAGTGAAAATATATATAATAATTCATAATTACATTTCCATTCTGTTTCAATGGTTATGTAACAATGCATTTGTTTCTGCTGCTTTAAATAATTTAACCAGCATTACGTTAAGCTTTTATTTATAACTTCCCAACAGCCGCGCTGCCGAAAATCTGCATAATTATACAGAAAAAACACATAACACTTGTTTGCCAGGCTGATTGAAGGAGATAAAGTATAATTGAACAACTTCTTAGGATAACGCAGGGAAATATACATTTTTATGGGTTGGGGGAACTTTTTAAAGGCACCACCTGCAAACACGTTACTGGAAAGAGAAGGGGAAGGTAACATAATGCCAATGAATATTAAATTATAGATTTCAGGATTCAATGCTTTTGAGTTTTACCCAGTTTGCTTTAAATAAGTAGGAATCTAATTGTAAATAATTCATTAATCCCTTATTGGAGTCTGTAGATTATATCCCATTACCTCAATAGAGTAAGACATATGGCAGCTCACACACATACATCGTTGTATAATTGGAGGAGAAATAGATTAGCAAGAGATGGTGCCTATAGTAACAGTGGATAATAGTCTCTGGGAAGGGAGTGTGACTGTGGGATAGCAGGTATAGTAGGGAGAGATGGTGTCTATAGTAACAGTGGATAATAGTCTCTGGGAAGGGAGTGTGACTGTGGTATAGCAGGTATAGTAGGGAGAGATGGTGTCTATAGTAACAGTGGATAATAGTCTCTGGGAAGGGAGTGTGACTGTGGGATAGCAGGTATAGTAGGGAGAGATGGTGCCTATAGTAACAGTGGATAATAGTCTCTGGGAAGGGAGTGTGACTGTGGGATAGCAGGTATAGTAGGGAGAGATGGTGTCTATAGTAACAGTGGGATAATAGTCTCTGGGAAGGGAGTGTGACTGTGGGATAGCAGGTATAGTAGGGAGAGATGGTGTCTATAGTAACAGTGGATAATAGTCTCTGGGAAGGGAGTGTGACTGTGGGATAGCAGGTATAGTAGGGAGAGATGGTGTCTATAGTAACAGTGGATAATAGTCTCTGGGAAGGGAGTGTGACTGTGGGATAGCAGGTATAGTAGGGAGAGATGGTGCCTATAGTAACAGTGGATAATAGTCTCTGGGAAGGGAGTGTGACTGTGGGATAGCAGGTATAGTAGTGAGAGATGGTGCCTATAGTAACAGTGGATAATAGTCTCTGGGAAGGGAGTGTGACTGTGGGATAACAGGTATAGTAGGGAGAGATGGTGTCTATAGTAACAGTGGGATAATAGTCTCTGGGAAGGGAGTGTGACTGTGGGATAGCAGGTATAGTAGGGAGAGATGGTGTCTATAGTAACAGTGGGATAATAGTCCCATGTCCCATTAACACCCCTAAATACAGCCCTGGACACCCTAATAATACATGCCATTTACCTCACCAACTGGTGCTAAACTATAGCTACCAACATCCTCCAGCAGCGATTAATCTTTATGAATTATATAAAACACAGAACCTCTGCGAACCCACGGTGCACCGAAAACACATTTAAATAGCAAAATACAAAATATTTATAGCTGAAGGGAAAGGTCCGCCCCCACTTCTGATATAAACTGCCAATGATTAATCTTCACTGCCTCCTCCAAACGCACAGTTTTCGGCTCGTGGATCACAGAGTTGACCTCATGCAAGACGGGAGCTTCCCTTCTGCTGCTGCTTCAAATGTTTTGCTGTTTTATTGACTTTTTTGAAACCAGCAGGTGATTTAATTGATGATCCATTTGTTGATATAAAACTCTCCTGGGGGGGGTGGGGGGGGAATCTCAGCTGGAAGGTAAATACAAAATACCCAGGGAAACAGCTTCCTATGAAGAGAGGCTTTGATACTACTGATCTTAGAGCAGTCTCCATAAACAACAGACCCTGTGATAGACCTGAGTATCTCAGTATTACTATTCATAGCTAAGCTTTTCTCATGCATAAAGTTCTGCTTGTGTGACCAGGTCACCTACCCAATGTAGATATCCAAGAGGTAGACCAGATAATGAAGATATCAATGTTCAACCAAAGATCAGATCACATGGAGGACAAATAAAGAGCTACTGGTTGAACATTTAGGGGGTTATTTATCAAGCTCAAATAATTCGTCGTTTTCGGAAGCTAAAAAACCCCCAATGATTTATTAAAGTCCGATGGTCTAATCCCCAGCATATAAAAGCTCTTGAGGTCCTGTATAAGTCAATGGGGAAGGTCCAACTGTCTGCACTGATGTCTGTACCGTTATCCGATGATTTTCGGGTTTCTGTGCAGAAAACTCAGACAAAAATCATGGTTTTTGTGGAAAACTCCGAATAGGGATAGACAAATTTGACCCGTTTCGCCAAAAATTTACAGCCGGCAATTGTTGCAGATGCCCATTAAAGTCTATGGGTATTAAAAAGATTTTGTCGAGCGGTGAAAAATTTTTGATGCACGACGCCATACAAGTCTATGGGCGTCATTTCCGAGGCGAAACAAGGCAAAAAAATTCACCCATCCCTAACTCCGAACATTTCGGAGTTTTCGGGGAAAGCTCAGGAGTTTTCTGAGTTTTACCCAACCCTATTTTTTTGGGCTTTTTTCTCCATAAATAAGGTCCATTCGGGAATTAGGAGTCGCTCTGAGTTGGATATTAGAAATACTGAGATAAATGCGGACCTTCATAAATAAACCCCTTAATTTCTCAGCCTTCAGCTATGGGCCTTTTCCACCTTGCTCATATCTTAATGAGCCCCAGTCAGATATTAGTCAGGGCCCACAGACTTTCTAAAAGACTGCAGTGATTCAGTCTGACTCAACAGCCATTGTCTGCCCATGCACTGGCACCTTGACATATTGACTCAGCTGGAATTGGATGCTTGAATAATTCCAAAATAATTAGAGATTTCACCAAATGTGCAACTGAATCCTGAATCCTTGGGGGCCCATTTACTTAGCTCGAGTGAAGGAATAGAAGAAAAAAAAACTTTGAATTTCGAATGATTTTTTTGGCTTTTTCGACCATCGAATTGGCTACTTCGACCTTCGACTTCGAATCGAACGATTCGATCTAAATATCATTTGAATATTCGACCATTCGATAATCGAAGTACTGTCTCTTTAAAAAAAACTTCGACCCCCTACTTAGCCACCGAAAACCTACCGAGGTGCAATGTTAGCCTATGGGGAAGGTCCCCGTAGGCTTTCTAGCAATTTTTTTTTCGTAGAAAAATCGTTCGATCGATGGATTAAAATCCTTTGAATCGTTCAATTCGAAGGATTTAATCGTTCGATCAAATGATTTTTCGTTCGATCGTTCAATCAAACTAATTGCGGTAAATCCTTCAACTTCGATATTCGAAGTAGAAGGATTTACATTCGGCAGACGAATATCGAGGGTTAATTAAGCCTCGATATTCGACCCTATGTAAATCTGCCCCTTGGTGTTCAGCCAAACTGAATCGGGGTCAAGGGTCGAATTTCGAGTTCATGGGAGTTTGTAAAAATTCACATAAACGCTCATAAATGTGAATTTCATGAAAAAAAAAAAACAAAATTGTTCAAAAAAATGTAATTTTCCAAATCCGGGTGAGTGGGATCGACCCACAAATTCAAATAAAATTTGATTTGTTTTTTCACCAAAAAATTTCATTTTCAAGAAGGCTGCAAACAACTCCAAATTGACGTCCTCCATAGACTAAAACAGCAATTCGACAGTTTTAAGGAGGCGAATAGTCGAATTTGAGTTCTTAAAGGGCCAGTACATGAGAAATTCAAAAAATCAAATTAGATTTTTTTTAAAAACTTGAATTTTAACTATTTTCTAGTCGAATTCCACAAAAACAACTCAAAAATTCGAATTCAAATTCAAATGTTCAATTCGACCCTTGATAATTCTGCCCATAAAAGTCATGTTACTTTAAGGCATTGATTGGGCATTCTTCATCATTCTCAATTGAGAAAGCCAATCTGATGACTGGTGAAATGTCTTCAAGAAAAACACAGCAAGTCCAGTTGACATGACTTATTTCTAAAGATATACCATGACCTGGATGAATGAGAATCTTCACAAACATTGGTTGCACAATTGAAGGCCGCCATGTTTGATTCAGAATATTTATAATCTTGCTTAAATCAGAATATGCAAATGAAGGATTTCATTCAGCGATTCAGTTAAATCTTTTGTGAATAATCCGATTTAGTGGAATCCAAAAATTAGTGGATTTGGTGCATTCCTAAGGACAATGCCTCCTGAATAGTCAGTGAAGGTTTCCCCCTAGAACACTGAGTTCTTGGGGTTACACACCCAATATTAATTTGGTGGTTTTTCTCTATTATTTCTTTATTTCTCTCTTTTTATTTGTATGAATTGTTGACCTTTCACACTGCATAGGGGACACTGATCACCACCGATGAAGTCTACTGAATAAAGTGCACATTCTAAACCACTTATCTTAATCTATCTAGGTCTATCAAGGAAGCAAGTCTGTTTCATGATGTCCTGATCCTTATTTTAGAACACAAAATCAAGGATAGTATAATTATTGATATTTTTTGCTCTCATAAAGCTCTCCTTGAACCATCTGCTGTCTCCATAAGGGTTCTCATGGTATTTTTAGGTGTGCCAGGTGTGCCTTGTGTCATGCTCAGCTCATGCACGTAACACAAACATGCAAGTACAGCAGGTTCAACATCAGATCAGATAGTCACAGGCAGAATTGCACTACATGAGGTCTATTTCTGTCCTTGGGAGTAACTGTGTCGAAGATCCTACTTGAGATATGTGATATTGAAATCATTTTAGGGTTTTTTGAACAATCAGCCATGGGATGATCAATCCTAGCCATTAGCCCTGCTAGAAAACCCTGGTTCCATACACCAACCATGATCTGATCAGTTAATGCATAAACAGTGGACAAAAATTTTAATTTTGCCCTGTCATTGAAGCTTTTACATAGATATTTGTCTTCCAATATGGAACCATATATTCCATTTTACAAATAATTCTTAAATCTTTTGTTAATGTGAGATAGATGTAATTTTCTATTGACGATGGAGACGACCTCACATTCTGAGTGCAGAGTTGCTTTGGCAAGTTGACGTCTGATGAATAATGGATTATAATGCAGGTCATTGACCATTTTTTGCTGCAGGATGGTCCTTAAAGGGATACTGTCATGGGAAAAAAAAAATTCAAAGTGAAACTGTTCATAGTGCTGCTCCAGCAGAATTCTGCTCTGAAATCCATTTCTCAAAAGAGCAAACAGATTTTTTTATATTCAATTTTGAAATCTGACATGGGGCTAGACATTTTGTCAATTTCCCATCTGCCCCATGTCATGTGACTTGTGCCTGCACTTTAGGAGAGAAATGCTTTTTGGCAGGCTGCTGTTTTTCCTTCTCAATGTAACTGAATGTGTCTCAGTGAGACATGGGGTTTTACTATTGAGTGTTGTTCTTAGATCTACCAGGCAGCTATTATCTTGTGTTAGGGAGCTGTTATCTGGTTACCTTCCCATTGTTCTTTTGTTTGGCTGCTGGGGGGGGAAAAGGGAGGGGGTGATATCACTCCAACTTGCAGTACAGCAGTAAAGAGTGATTGAAGTTTATCAGAGCACAAGTCACATGACTGGGGGCAGCTGGGAAATTGACAATATGTCTAGCCCCATGTCAGATTTCAAAATTGAATATAAAAAAATATGTTTACTCTTTTGAAAAATGGATTTCAGTGCAGAATTCTGTTGGAGCAGCACTATTAACTGATTCATTTTGAAAAAAAAAATGTTTCCCATGTCAGTATCCCTTTAAAGTAACTCTGGCTGACTACGGGTAATCAACTTTTACACTGCGTTAAATTATATTGAGTGGTAGTCCTTTGTGGGGCCAGACATAGTGGCAGCTGCTACACTAGTATCAAATGTTGTCTGCACATGTCTCTGTAGCAATTTGCACTCCAATTAGCATTTTGCACACTGCACTTGCCCTTAATTTTGTTCATAAATTGGCCCTACTGACTACTGAGTGAGGTCAGTCTGCCCAAGCCCCACTGTTTTTCTACTGACTTTATGTTACAGGTCTACAGTATGTGCAACCCTTGGAAGATCTGGAGAAGTCATTATGGGTTTTCGAACATTGGTGCCTTCTGTTGATCTACTATCCTTATGATACTCAATTGTTAAATCCAACATCTGGTTATAGCTACTGTTTTAAAACTGGCTGCAGTACTAGTGATTGGTACTAAACTTTTAAGATGGGTGAGATTGGTTGTTAACCCTTACTATTACACCCAACTAGGAATTTAACAGCTGCAGGGGTTCAAAAGTGCCCTGATAGTGGCACAGCTTCATTACCATTGTTGTACAGGTATGGGACCTGTTACCCAGAATGCTCAGGACTTGGGGTTTTCTGGATAATGGATCTTTCTGTAATTTGGATCTTCATACCATAAGTCTACTAGTCTACTGGGACTCATTCATTACTGCCTCTGTAACAAATATTAGAGCACAAAGGGGAGCAGAAACATGCCTCTAAGTGCTCATTCACTTCCAGTTTGCAGCAGGGCCAGTGCTTCAGTCTGGTGCAAGGTGCAAAACTCAGGTTTGGTTGGCCTATGGCTGCCCTGTCCTAACCGCCTGCCATATGTTTGTCACCCCACCCCTCATGAATACAGTGTTACCAGCTGCAGGCATCACTGTATTCATATGGTGAATAGAGTCATAATGGAGTGCAGGAGTATTTCTTGGCAGATTATGCCCATTTTTTCCACTTTGCACCCTACCCCGTAATTAGTAAATGATCCCTAAAGACAAAAATAAAATGCAATAATAAAAAGGAATACACAAAATGATTGTGTTGGGACCAGATCAAAAATAATAATCAGGAAATACTATAAACAAGAGTTGAACATTCTCTGATTTAGAAAAAGAGCTAGAGAAGACCAAGAAACCAGAAATAAAGCCGCAAAAAAAAAAAGATGAGGCCAATAAATGTTATACAGTATTTTTTAGCTTGATCTATTCTCTTCTGTTCCCTGATGGCAAAGTGCCGTCTTCCACCTTGAAAATGTTCTGATGTTGCTGTTTGGCTACAAGGTCCTTTATATATTTTTAGCAGAAGTTCAGCGACACGACTATTTAAATGGAAAGACTATCGTTCACTGGAAAACATGTGACTGGTGATTTTTTTTTATACCTGGGATTCATTTAGCGTCTCAACGTCCTCTGTACCCTTGAAAATTCTGCTTCAATACTGAGTCTGTTCTGCTTTTTAAACAGCTCCGGCAAAGGTTTCCATTCTTCCCAATTGACAAATTAGCAACATGTTCTTAGGGATAATTTGGGTTTTACATTGAGCTAAAACCTACTCAGGAGTCAGGAGCCATAGCTATAGTCAACAATGCAATGGCCCCACTGTGTGCTCTCAATTGTGCTAAAATATTGATGAGGATGCGGTAGGATTTACCAAATGTCCAGTGCCATGGAATATGTTGTTTCCTGGAAGCATATACATTTATAACGATTGGTTCCACTACAGCTTCATTTTGTATATTAAAGGATCAGTAACAGCAAAAATGATGATGCATTTTTCTTGGTGTAATTACAAGACCATCCTGATGCACACAAGGTGTTGTTGTAGTTATGACACCATCCTAACCAGAGCACAAGCCAATGCAGTTAAAGGAAAACTATACCCCCCAAACAATGTAGGTCTCTATAAAAAGATATTGCATAAAACAGCTCATATGTAAAACCCTGCTTTATGTAAATAAACCATTTTCATAATAATACACATTTCTAGTAGTATGTGCCATTGGGTAATCATAAATAGAAAATTGCCATTTTAAAAAATAAGGGCCACCCCCCGGGATCGTAGGATTGACTGTACTCACAAACATACCAACAAACCATACATGTTAGGTCACATGAGCCAATTAACAGACAGAGTTGTGTCTTTTGCTTCCACACTTCTTCCTGTTACAGTTAGAGTTGTAGTATTTCTGGTCAGGTGATCTCTGAGGCAGCACACAGACCATCACAAAATGGTGGCTCAAGGCAAGAGATGTAAAAGGGCAATATTTACTTAAATATATATTCCAGTTTGGTAAGATTCTTTAATATGCCACTTAATATGATATGAACTATCTGTTGCTTAAGTGTTCATTTTGGGGGTATAGTTTTCCTTTTAAAGACCATCCTGACACATGGAACATGCCAACATTGTAACATGACCCTCCTGACCAACAGAAGATGCCAATGTAGTTATGAGACTATCCTTAACAATAAAATGTGTCAACTCTGTTACAAGACCATCCTGACCCACAGAAGTTGTCAACGCAGTTAAGAGACCATCCTAAACCATAAAATTGCCAACTCTATTACAAAACCATCCTGACCCACAGACGATGTCAACGCAGTAAGGAGACTATCCTAAACCATAAAATAGCCAACTCTGTTACAGACCATCCTGACCAACAGAAGATGCCAACGTAGTTACGAGACCATCCTAAACCATAAAATTGCCAACTCTGTTACAAGACCATCCTGACCAACAGAAGATGCCAACGTGGTTGCAAGACCATCCAAAACCATAAAATTGTCCATCCTGACCTACAGACGATGTCAACACAGTTAGGAGACTATCCTAAACCATAAAATAGCCAACTCTGTTACAAGACCATCCTGACCAACAGAAGATGCCAACGTAGTTCCGAGACCATCCTAATCCATAAAATTGGCAACTTTGTTACAAGACCATCCTGACCCCTGATTCTGAAATATTATTGGGTTAAATAGATGCTTGGGGCTTTGGCAAAGTGATCCTAACTACTCTTGTGATTTTTTTTTTACCCTCGGTCTCATTATCTACTTTGAACCCTACTACGTGTACTGACCAACTGCTTGGCTTGACTTCATCCTTTGCCTTCTTCACATTTGTCACATGGGTATTTTTGTCACTCTTGCCCCTGCCCCACTGGCTTCAGGTCTGTCTCAACTCTCTGGACTGATTTCCCTGTGGGGGTGTAGGAGAGGTACCTCTGCAGACACTCCAGTCAAGGTACCACTACTTCGTACCACTACTTCTGTTAAGTTACTAACACAACTATCTCATCTAATTCTGACTTATTTCTGCAAGTCATACTGCTATGGCTTCTGATTATTCTCGTAGAAAAATATGAAATTGCCCAGGTCATTTATAGTTATTATTTATACTTCTTTCATTTTATCTGGGTAACAGAACTCTCTCAGATCTTTCCTTATTTATTCAGAAAACTAGCTGATGTGCAACTTCCATCACCAGTTCTCATCCCTTCCACCCTAAGCTACAAACTGTTTTTTTACATGCACTCCTCGAGACACTGCTGGCTCCTTCAAAGCTAGAGGCAAGGTGGATTCTGAGTATGGAAAATAGGTCAATTCCCCAAGTACCCTGTGAGAACTAAAAGTAACAAGCCAACAGGACCACTGAGCTATTTATTCAAGTACTATCTGACCTTTCTTTGCCCTTACTGATGTATAGACAAACACTAACATCCAATAAATGCTTATTTTTTAAAAAACCCTAATACATTGTAGGCAGACATGAAAAGTGCTGCATTGTATTTTGTTAAGACACCTCATTATTTATAAAGTTTTACTGTAATAGGATTTTGTCTATTCTTCACTTAAATTTATTGTCCCTCAAGGATGGCCAACACCAGGTTTAAACAGAGCAGATGTTACAGCTTCTTGTAATTCTTCAATAATATATTAAATATTGATTTATTAAGGCCATTTCTAGAAGGTTTAAGCTTTTTGACCACCACGATTCACTCATGGAGACTGCAACATAATGTTTTGGTAATTAGCTGATTTCAGTGCAATATGCTTAAAATGCGTAAGACTATGGGGCACAATTACTATGGGTCGAATATCGAGTGTTAATTAACATTCGATATTCGACCATTGAAGTAAAATCCTTCGACATCGAAGTCGAAGGATTTACCGCATTTCGTTCGATCAAACGATCAAAAGAAAAATCATTTCAAAGGATTTTAATCCATCGATCGAACGATTTTCCTTCGATCAGAAGGTCCCTATTGGCTAACATTGGTGCTCGGAAGGTTTTAGCTGGCGAAGTAGGTGGTTGAAGTTTTTTTTAAAGAGACAGTATTTCGACTATCGAATGGTCGATTGGTCGAATAGTCAAACGATTTTTAGTTTGAAACGTTCGATTCAAAGTCGTAGTCGAAGGTCGAAGTAGCCAATTCGATGGTCGAAGTACCCAAAAAAATACTTTGAAATTCGAAGTATTTTTCATTCTAATCCTTCACTCGAGCTAATTAAATGTGCCCCTTTGTCTATTTCTATGTGGTATGGAATATCTAAACCCAATAGGCTGGTTTTGCCTCCAATAAGGATTAATTATATCTTAGTTGGGATCAAGTACGAGCTACTGTTTTATTATTACACAGAAAAAGGATTTTTTTTTTAAATTATTTTTAATTATTTTTTTTTTATTTTTTTATCATTTATTTTTTTTATTTTTAATTATTCGATTGAAAATTTAATCTATGAGAAATAACCTTCCTGCTTACTGGATAACTGGTTTCTGGATAACTGATCCAGTACCTGTAGCATAATCCATTGCTTGCCTTCAGCCTACATGAGGATCATAGCAGTCAAATACTATGTCCAAATGTTTCAATAGGATCGAGCTTCAAAATCGAATTTGAATCAAAATATTTTTTTCAAAAGTCCACCAGATGACTCCAAATTGACTGTAGGAGGTCCCCCATAGGCTAAAACACCAATTCGGCTGGTTTTAGATGGGGGATAGTCGAACAGTATAATATGAATTCTTAAAAGGACAGTACATGATAAATTTAAAAAAAATGTAAAAATTCGAATCGAATTTGGACTATTCCCTAGGCAGATTTATCAAGGGTTGAATTTCAAAGTAATGGGAGTTTTTTTGAAATTCAAATAAAAAAAGACCAACCAAAATGTATTATAAAAAAGGCTGTATTCAAATTGTTCGTTTTTCAAATACAATTGAAATTTGGACTATTCCCTAGTCGAAGTACACAAAAATAGCTCTGAATTCAAATTTTTTTACTTCGAATTTTCAATTCAACCCTTGATAAATCTGCCCCCAGGTGTATTTAGTGAACATTATAATGGACTGGTGAAAAGAAGTGTTATTTATGTTATGCATCATCAAGTACCTGTGCAAGAACAATAGCTAAGTGATGCTTCCTATTTTCTGGGATTTTTCGGGAGACGCTATATACTGTTGCACTTAATGGACTCTAATCTAAGAAGTGCTTGAATTCCTAATTCTCATAAGGTTTAAAAACACTTTTGGCTTGCATATGCCCAGCAGGTGCGTATTGTCTAAAGTGCATAAATGATTGCATGTCTGTTGTGTTTCTGTTCCACTAAGTAATGGAAATCAGCTAATGGATAAATACGCGGACACTTAAGTAATCCTCAGGAAGGAGCGAGGATACAATAGTGACATCAGTTTGGTAATTGCATTACAACATGAACATTACAAAAACTCTACTTCTTCTTCTTCTTCTTCTCCAAAGCCACACCTGCACCTGACAATAATCCTCAACATGGATATCAAGATCCAAATGTATCAGATTTTTTTACACTAAAAAAATCTGACCAAACTAGAATCTAGATTTGAACTTATTTATTAATAAAAAGCACAATCGGGGAAAAAACTCTTTTCGGACTTTTTCCACGAATCACTCTATTTTTTCGGGCTTTTCCTGATTATTGCCCGAAAAGCCCAAAATACTCGGATTTTCGGGCTAAATCCAGAGCAGACCACATAAACTTCCAAATAGGATTGGGACCTCTCCCATAGACTGTATACAACCTCTGCAACTCTGAGACGCCATGCTCAGCATGATCTAAACTTCAGGTGAGAAGCGATTGTCATAGACAGACTACTTGAGATTAGGTGGAGAGTATTGTTCAGCAGAGCTACACTTCATTAAATTAGCCCAGAAGATCTGAACAATTCATCATTTCCCGATGTCAAGTTTATTTTCTAGACACGTGAACATGTTGTATCAGAAGCGGTTCATCAGTAAGAAATATCCTTGAAGTTACTAGCTGGAGGAGGAGCTGACCCATAAATGAGTCCGTCAGGAGAACTATGGAGCGATCTGGCAAATTTACTACAGGGTGAAGTGGCTGTTGCTAGCATAAAATTAACCATGGACATTGTCAATTTTCTAACAGACATAGAGGACAATTCGCTAGCGAAGTTTCGCACCCTTTCGCCAGGCGAATTTTCGCTCAGGCGAATAATCGTTACTCTGCAAATTTTCCATTTTGTCAGAGATTCCTTCGCCACGTTATACCTGGCGAACTGATAAGATGAAGCTACATCCTCCTCAATCTTAAGTCAGTGACATCATATCCTGTATGCCGAAAAGTCATAAAAATTGAAGAAGAAAAAATGCTGGCGTTCTTTCATATTTTAATATATTAAATATATATAGAAATATTTTTGTATTAATATTTTTTTTACTATTTGAGGGGCATGTCACATTTGTTTTAGGATGGGCTCATGTCTAGGGCATTAGAGGATCTTTTATGTCTTTATTTTGCTTCCTTGGACATGTGTAATAATAAGTGGCCACTTCCAGCATTTGCACCAACATCTCTAATAAAGACACATAAATGACCTATATGTACCCGCCCTATTCAAATTGATCTAATTATACTAACGAATAGCGATGGGTGAATATGTGCCATTTACAGCAAATTCCAGACATGCAAAATTTGCGAACCGCGTCAGAATAATTTTAAAGCGCAACAATTTTTATGCGCGTTACAATTTTGACACGCTACAAGATTTTTGCTGCCGAATTGTCACCGCAGTTTCGCAAATGAATTTGCTTGCGGGGAAACTCGGAAATTCGCCCCAAATTCATGTCTGGCGAAGTTATTTGCCCATCACTACTAACGAAGTTTCGGTAGGCAGAAATGAACATTATTGAAAGTTCGCTATAAAATGCTCGCTCTGACAAATTTACTGTAGCGAAACTTCACCAGCGTTCGGCTGCTGAGATGCAACATCGCATTTTGATGAACTAGCGTATGCACTGTGGATTAATGGCTGATGAAGTGCTGCGAAGTGTGGCGAAGCCTTCACAGGCAAAATTTCCCTTGACAAAGGCTATAGTGCCGAAACGTTAAGGTTATCACCTGACATGCATCATTTTGAATATGTGGAATATATGCAACGGCCTCTAATTTCAGTTTAAGAATATATAACTATACAATAAGGGGCAGATTTATCAAGGGTCGAATTTCAAGTTTATGGGAGTTTCAAAAAACTCCTATCAACTCCTATAAACTCAAAACTCGAAACAAAATGACCAATCGAAATTTATTTAAAAAAAAAACAAATTTTTTAAAACTGGATGAAAGGATAGAGCTTCAAATTCGAATCAAATTTGATTGAATTTTTTTTTTTTAAATGTTTTTTCAAAAGTCCACCAAATGACTCCAAATTGATTGTAGGAGGTCTCCCATAGGCTAAAACACCAATTCGGCAGGTTTTAGATGGCGAATAGTTGAATTTGAATTCTTAAAGGGACAGTACAAGATACATTTTTTAGATTCATATTGAATTTGGACTAAATTACACTAAATAAACTCAAAAATCTAATTTAAAAATGCAAATTTTCAATTCAACCCTTGATAAATCTGCCCCCAACTGTATATTACAAACTCCCATGAACTCTAAATTCGACCTTTGATAAATCTGCCCCTTAATTTGCTTGTTCATCTACTTGTTCACTAACCTTACAAAATTCATTATTTTTTGCCCAGATCAATGAATTGGTCACCTCTGTTCATTATATGTTTTTAGAAACAGATGAGTGCATTGAACATTAAAGTAAATTGTTTTCATTATTAACTAATCAAATTCATACCAATCCGATAATAACCACTGTTTTTTTTAATGGAAAATTTCTACTATTTTTGTAATTACTGACCAGCTAGTCCTAATATTGACTGCACTTATTCAGAGACTTTGAGAGACAGAAATGTCCAAATTGAATTCACTTGTTCCGACTGTGAACTGTTACAGCCTGCACAAAGCAATAATCATCAACAAATACGTAAATCAGTGTCTGATTTAAACCTGACTCTCCCTGGTAATGAAATTAAACATAGATAGAGCGTCCATGGATTTCCAGGAGCAGAACTCTATTTACATTACAACAGAATCATTATTCCGTACTTTCTTCTACAAGCAAAGCCAGATAATCAAACAAAGGCGAAGGTTAATGGCCTTCTAACAAGTCTCGCATATTTACTGCTACTCACTGCCTTGACAGGAAGGTTTCTACAGAACAGCATGAAAAAAAAAATAATATTTTCTTATTTAGTTACATTAAAAATATTTTTTTAAAAATATCTATTTTCAAGGAGAAGTACGACAGGCATCACAAAAGAAATCGGTAACTTTATGATTGATTTGGTATAATGTATTAAAAAATCAGAAACCAAAAGAAAAATATTTTTAAAAAATGTACTCTTGGTTTTTTTATGAGATACGTTGAATCACCGGCTGGGCCCTATACAATGTAAAGCACAAACAGCAAGTAATCATCATAAAATATCAGAAATCCTTATGAGAGAAAGTCTTGAGTTAATTTCAATCTTGTAAGGCAATCATGGTGACCAAGTTCATTGCACAGGTATGGGACTCGTTCTCCGGAATCCCGTTTTTCAGAAAACTCCAAATTATACAAAGGTTGTCTCTCATAGACTCCATTTTATCCAAATAATCCAAATTTTAAGCAATTATTTCCTTTGTCTTTGTAATAATAAAACAGTAGCTTGTACTTCTACTAAAATATAATTCATCTTTATTGGAAGCAAAACCAGACTATTGGGGTTTTTCAATGTTTATATAATTTTTTGGTAGACTTAAGGTATGAAGATCCTGGAGCCTGGACCTGGAGCAGCCAAGTTCATTTTCATCTTTGCAAATCTACTGAAATGTGTAGATGTTCTCACCTATTTCCCAACCACAAGCACATTCGCGCTATAGGGTCTGCAATAAGTTTTTCAAGTGTCATATTACATTTTACCTTAAATATCCAATTAATAGTGATTGGTGAATCTGACCTGTTTCGCTTTGAAATTGCAAAAAAATCACCAAATGCATTAAAGTATACGGCTGGCAATTTTTTTTGACACGCAACAATTTTTTTTACCACTTGACAATTTTTTATGCGCAATTTTTTTTTTCACCCAATGGAGTCTACGTGTGTCTTTTTCATGGCGAAATCTGGTGAAAATTTTCACTCATCACTACTAATTAAGAATATGCTAGTAGTCCCACGATAATATACTAATATATAATATAATAATAATTCACACAAATATCTTACAATGAACTCATTTTCAAATCGAAGTTTTCTCAAAGAGAATCTCGAATAAATGATCTGAAAAATTCAATTACATGCACTCAACCAAACTGAAAAGCTCAATCACATTTATTTGAAAATCAAATAAATTCAGTTTAGAAAATGAGACTTGAATATTAAATAGTTTGAATGTTGAAAATAAACCTCCCATTGACTTTAAAAAGAACCCCCTCGGGTTTTAGTAGCTAAATCTCTTTGAGTTCAGAAGATTCACATTGAAAAAATTATACTTTGCATTTTCTCCTCTCAATATTCTCAAATCAGTGAAAAAGTGAAATTTGAATAAATTTGTCTTATTAGTCACATTACCTTTTGTCTGTATGATTCTGTTGGAGATTATTGACTGGAGCAGAGTCCAATAATTGGTGGGTATTTCAAAAGGTGTTGTGCCCAGTGATATCTCATGAAAGTAAAGAAGCTGGACACTACAATTTATACTTGCTAAGCAGGGATGGTCGGAATTTGCAAGGAGTACATTTCCATAAAGCTTTAACTAATTAACAACAATTTAATTGCTGTTCAGGAAGCCATTTTTTTCTCTTTGGGATTCACTGGCTGTTTTCCTTTCAGATGTTTTTGAAGCCTCCTGTGCTATTGTCCAACAGAAGTAAACTGTGAATTCATCAAGGCGAATGTGCGCCATTAAAGCATTTATGGACGCCTTTGTTGGACCCACTGCAAAGAAAAGATTTCAATGGGGAATTTTCTTATGTTCCAAAATATTAGCTCAGATCTTGCTTCATCTAGGCTAATCTTCATTACAGACCCCTGCTACTCAGATGTTTGGCATTTGATAACTGGTCCAAAATTCCTATTCCTCTCTCTCCCTCCAACAATTTATAGCCTCTTCAGATTTAATGGAATCCATTTCTTCCTAAGATTCCCATTCATTTTTTCTTATTGTGAAATCTATATTTTTCATTATTTCGCAGGTTTCAGAAATGGACGCCAAAGGCACCGCGAGATTTTTCATGGCATTGAAGGAAAAATAACTCCTTTGATTTCTGCATGGGTGAAGTACATAATTAGCCAATCAATACTAATAAGATTCTCTCCTGATGTGCCGCCAGAATTGTGAATGTCACACATACGGATCGTCTTATTGTCTAACGTATCTGATGCAGTTGAGGTTTTCCTTAAACCTTTAACTATACAATGTACTAGAAGCTTTAAATCCTTCTTCCATCATCTTGAGATCAGTGAGACTGAACATCTATATATTAAAGAAGGTTTGATGGAGTTATCCATGAAGAGCTTCAAAACAAGTTCATTCATTTTGCTTAATCCCAAAATCCAAGTCACAATAAATATAAAACAAGACGCCCTTAATTGTTTGAATTGGATTAAATATCATTTCCCCATCCTGCTGATGTTCTACATTTTCATGATGCTTTCTCTTTTCTTAATTATATTTTTGCAGTATCAACATGAGGGTGTCTTACCCAGTAGGGTTGGATGTAGATGGGGATTCAAAGGCATCCCAATGTGGCAAGTTTTATATTTTGGGGTTGGTTGTGGGATCTGCTTTATGTGCAAAATGATTATATGTCTCAAGGTCTAATGACCAGAGTGTGGAATCTCTTACTAGACTCCAAATGCAAAAATCCCGAAAAATGTGTGATTTTTTTAGTACAAAAATTTACGAACTTTTTGGAATTAATTATACCCCGAGGATGGAAAAATCGGAATCAGAAAGTCTGGCATCTCAGACCTGTCGAGGTTTATATAAGTCAATGGGAGAAGTCCCAATGAATTTTTTGATGTGCTCTGAGTTTCGTGCAGTACCCTAAAGTTTTCGGAGTTTTGGGGAAAAAGCATAAGAAATCTGAGTTCAGGTGAAAAAGAAGGCATGCGCCGAAAGTCACAAAGTTTTCCGATTTCTTTTTTCGGAAACTTTGTGACTTTCGGTGCATGAGCAGTAGAGCTGAACCGGCAAATACTTCTACTGCGCATGCGCCGCCAAACGCCGGGCAATCCAGGAAGCAGACCGCATGGGAGAAGATGGCGCCTGTGAACTCCATGGACAGGACCTGCGCCGAGGGGTAAATAGCAACTATGGGGCATTTACCCAGGGGTAGGTAGGCCAGGGGGGAGGAGGGAGAGGCATCAACACAGGGGAGGGGGAGGGATTTTAGCGGTTTAGGGGTTGACTTCTCCTTTAAGGTGGAAAAAATGGGCAAATCCCTGCCTTCCACTGTAGTTGAATTGCCGTGGGTCTCCCCACTTAGTTTCATCTGCCCCTATTAATATAGCTGTAACACATGCCAGTATTAAGTAGGGCTGCCACCCTGTCGGAATCTGAGTGGTCTCACTATTATACCACCACCGGTATTACAAATGTAATGGCAATTTAGTTGCCGGTAATTTGTAACTGCCCATCTTTTGCTCACCACCATAAAACTTTTTGTCACTAAACCCTCCCTCCCTTCTCCAGCTACTTACATTCTCATAGATCAGTTTATTACCTGCCCCTGAAGTCATAAATCCAACACTATCAACCCATTTCCTGACCCCATGACGCCTCCTGCTGCCTGGTAAAAGTCCTCCTGAAAAGTGTCAACGCTAGTGCTGTTTTCATGAGGGGGAGGAACAAGGTCAGACTGGGGCGTGCAGGACTCCTACCCCAGGGGACCACACAAACCTTTTGAGGCCCGCTGCCCACCCACTCATCCACTGCCAGCCCCTCCTCCACACACCTTATTATTGCTGTAATCAAGGGAGGGAAGGCAGCTGGGGGAGCAACGGAGGAGGACAGGCAGGGATTGGGTCTGGATTGGTGGAGCCCAAGGGGACCTACTGCGTTTTTAACAGTGTCCCACCAGCGCAGTCTGACCCTAGGCAGGTGGGGGATGAACATAGGGGCACCCCCCTACCTGCTTGTCATTCAGAGGCGCAATTTAGGGAGACAGTTACCTGATAAAGAATCTAGTGTGTGTTGTAGAGCACAGCATGTAAGGGGGTGGAATGTGATGAAGAGTGCTGTGTGCGTAATGTTATCTTTTTGTGTAACAAAAATGTGCATGTATGTAAAATGTATAAATGTTAAATGTGTTGGGTGTAATTTTTGGAAACAACCAATAGAGGGTTAATTTAAGTTGAGTGTAATTTATAACCTGGACACCAGAGGGCGCTGTGGGACATAGAGGGCTATAAAACGAGGTGCACCACCCAGGTGAGTTGTCTTGATGGGAGGGCGTGGCCAAAGCAACATCACCTGGCTGGGTAAATGAAGACCAGAAACGGTAGATAGGAGAAGTTAAGATAGGGATGGGCAAATCTGACACGTTTCGCCAAAAATTCGCCGCCGGCGAAATGTCGCAGACACCCATTAAAGTCAATTGTTTTGACACGTGTCTTTGGCCCATACAGGTCTATGGGCGTCATTTTTTCGGTGAATCGAGGCGAAAAAATTCGCCCATCCCTAGATAGGAGAGATAAAAAGTGAGTGAGCACTAGATGCACTGTAGTGAGGATATTTAGTAATGGCAGCTGTGGTAGGAGACTAAGTAGGAAGGACACAGAGGCTTCAGGTCAGGATTTGGAGAAAAAGGGCCTTACCTGGAAGAGTGGAGGGGTATCACCCTGAATGTATAAGACCACTATTGGAGAGTGGAGGGATACAGGTGGAGCACTAGGTGGTTAGGTGGGATCCAAAGTCCTAAAGAAGGTTTGTCTACTTCAGAAAAAAACTGGTTCCAGGAACAGACGTATAAGAAGGACGTGTTTCAAGAAGGAAACGCTGTTGTGTGTAATGTTTGCCAGAATGAAAGGCCTCTGATGTGCGTTGTGAATAAAATCGAATGGATTACTTTGTCATTGTGTCCCGTGTGGTGAGTAGCTCTGGGTAGCTGGACAGGAGGTGCTGGGGCCAGAATACTTCCCCTTTAAAACTGGAAGTCCCTCCTACAAGCAAGACCCAGATAGAAGGGTTGCTCTGTATGTGATATACAGGGTTTAATCCAAAAAGTTCCCACTATTTTCTGAAAACGACGAAATCACAAACATCATCAGGAAAAACTCCAGGTCCTGAGCATTCTGGATAACAGGTCCCATACCTGCACTTATATTTGTGTTATCTTGTTATTAAAGGCAATATATTACTGTATATAAATGTATGACATTATATAAATGACTTATTATTAGAACACAAGTTCATTTCTCCCATCAACTAAAAATAACGAGATCTTAGTCTGGCGGTTATTCTGCAGGTCAATAACTGGCTCTCCAGCTGCTGCATTTGTCTTTCCTTAGCATAATGGATCAGAGAAAAACATTACCTGTGCCAATAAAAGCAACATGTAAAATTCTTTTCCTTACCTGCGCCCACTTTCAAACCTGCATCAAAGCTCATAATGTGCCCAAACGGCCTCAGGAATCCAATTTGTAAATTGGATTTATTATACTATGATCATATCAACAAGAATGTGCATCTGTTTTCTCTTTCTGTTACTTGCTCCTCACTTCCAAAACAGTGTAGGGAAAATATTATTTACTGAAGTATTTCTTGTTTTGGGGCATGTACTGGGTATGTAGAAGTCACTGAGGAGTCCTGTGACCATATAAAGGCACAAGGCTGCAGGCTGAGTTATACAGGGAACTCTGAGTATCACTCATGTATTATAAGGGATAATGTACCCCCTACTGTAAATGATAAGGATATTAGAAGTCACTGAGGGGTTGTTCTGTGACCATATAAAGGCACAAGGCTGCAGGCTGAGTTATACAGGGAACTCTGAGTATCACTCATGTATTATAAGGGATAATGTACCCCCTACTGTAAATGATAAGGATATTAGAAGTCACTGAGGGGTTGTTCTGTGACCATTTAAAGACACAAGGCTGCAGGCTGAGTTATACAGGGAACTCTGAGTATCACTCATGTATTATAAGGGATAATGTACCCCCTACTGTAAATGATAAGGATATTAGAGGTCACTGAGGGGTTCTGTGACCATATAAAGGCACAAGGCTGCAGGCTGAGTTATACAGGGAACTCTGAGTATCACTCATGTATTATAAGGGATAATGTACCCCCTACTGTAAATGATAAGGATATTAGAGGTCACTGAGGGGTTCTGTGACCATATAAAGGCACAAGGCTGCAGGCTGAGTTATACAGGGAACTCTGAGTATCACTCATGTATTATAATGGATAATGTACCCCCTACTGTAAATGATAAGGATATTAGAAGTCACTGAGGGGTTGTTCTGTGACCATATAAAGACACAAGGCTGCAGGCTGAGTTATACAGGGAACTCTGAGTATCACTCATGTATTATAAGGGATAATGTACCCCCTACTGTAAATGGTAAGGATATTAGAAGTCACTGAGGGGTTGTTCTGTGACCATATAAAGACACAAGGCTGCAGGCTGAGTTATACAGGGAACTCTGAGTATCACTCATGTATTATAAGGGATAATGTACCCCCTACTGTAAATGATAAGGATATTAGAAGCCACTGAGGGGTTGTTCTGTGACCATATAAAGACACAAGGCTGCAGGCTGAGTTATACAGGGAACTCTGAGTATCACTCATGTATTATAAGGGATAATGTACCCCCTACTGTAAATGGTAAGGATATTAGAAGTCACTGAGGGGTTGTTCTGTGACCATATAAAGGCACACGGCTGCAGGCTGAGTTATACAGGGAACTCTGAGTATCACTCATGTATTATAAGGGATAATGTACCCCCTACTGTAAATGATAAGGATATTAGAAGTCACTGAGGGGTTCTGTGACCATATAAAGGCTCAAGGCTGCAGGCTGAGTTATACAGTGAACTCTGAGTATCACTCATGTATTATATCAGAGAAAATCAGAGAAAAACATTACCTGTGCCAATAAAAGCAACATGTAAAACTCTTCTCCTTACCTGCGCCCACTTTCAAACCTGCATCAAAGCTCATAATGTGCCTAAACGGCCTCAGGAATCCAATTTGTAAATTTGATTTATTATACCACGATCATGTCAACAACAATTTGCATCTGTTTCTCTTTCTGTAACTTGCTCCTCACTTCCAAAACAGTGTTGGGAAAACATTACTTAATGAAGTAATGTACCCCCTACGGTGTTTTCCAAACACCCTGTCACAATATATATGTGGAAGTCTGTGAAACTTATACTTGTACATCAGATGGTGATGGATGATATAAGGATACAAATATAGTATATGTAAAGCTCTCACTGGCTTTAGATATAGGCAGTTAAAGGTGACAGGGTACGGCATACTGGGCGATTCTGGGAGATTTAGTAGCCTGGCGACTAATTGCCTTGTCTTTCCTTGTGAAGCAACTTAGGGCGACTTCGGAATACAAAGCGCCGCGTGTGCCATGCTGCAGGCGACTTTTCATTATAGCTGACGCAAGACAGAGGGAAAGGTTCGGGGAGATTGGTTACCGCAAAGACCGCCAGGCGACTAAATCTTCCCGAATCGCCCAGTGTGCCCTTTAAGGAAACTCTTTCCTATCAGATGATCCTCTGATCAAAGATTATTCCAATCTCTCCGGATAATCTCTAAATTAATCATCTGTACGGGAGAAACTGTGACGGCTTTATATAGTGAATAAAGTACCCCCTCTTGTAAAATATAAGGATATTATAGGTTACCGAGGAGTTTTATGACCAGGTCATGGAACTTCGAGGTAACTTCTAATATCCTCATATTTTACCACTGGGGGTACTTTATTTATTATAAAACGCAAGTTTCAGTGAGTCATGTGAAAGAAATGACATCACCGTTTATAACTGATGACATCAGAACTCACCGTTTATAAGAATAGAATTTACAGGATATTCATGGCTTTTGTGTATTATAAAGAGATACACACCCATTATAGCACTCTAATGTCTATCTGGGATGCCTCTCTATGGCCAATAAATATCTACATTGTGTAGAAGCCATTCCAGCAGCTGCACTACGTATTTCACACATCTTTGAAGGATTCCAGTGTGTACAGAAAATTATTCACTAACTAAACAGCTAAGCTCCCAGCAGACCTAGTTTTTAAAACACATGCAAAAGATACAATTTAAGAGTGAGTGAACAGTAGACTTGCGCTGAAGAAGTATTCTGTCTATTCTTTTAGTTTGAAAAAATATATATATTTTCTTATATGGAAAAAAATTGGAAGATCATTGTTTCATTTTTGCATTTAATGTAATCAGAATTAGTTTCATAACGCGATAATGAGCTCTGCATAAACACCCCCTCCCTTAAAGGAACAGTAACACCAAAAAATAAAAGTGTATGGAAGTAGTTAAAATATAGTGCACCGCTGCCCTGCCCTGGTATAAGTTGTGTGTTTGCTTCAGAAACTGTTACTATAGTTTATATAAACAAGCTGCTGTGTAGCCATGGGGGCAGCCATTCAAGCACAGGATACACAGTAGATAACAGATAAGTACTACTATAGTTTATATAAACAAGCTGCTGTGTAGTCATGGGGGCAGCCATTCAAGCACAAGATACACAGTAGATAACAGATAAGTACTACTATAGTTTATATAAACAAGCTGTTGTGTAGCCATGGGGGCAGCCATTCAAGCACAGGATACACAGTAGATAACAGATAAGTACTACTATAGTTTATATAAACAAGCTGCTGTGTAGCCATGGGGGCAGCTATTCAAGCACAGGATACACAGTAGATAACAGATAAGTACTACTATAGTTGATATAAACAAGATGCTGTGTAGCCATGGAGGCAGCCATTCAAGCACAGGATACACAGTAGATAACAGATAAGTACTACTATAGTTTATATAAACAAGCTGCTGTGTAGCCATGGGGGCAGCCATTCAAGCACAAGATACACAGTAGATAACAGATAAGTACTACGATAGTTTATATAAACAAGCTGTTGTGTAGCCATGGGGGCAGCCATTCAAGCACAGGATACACAGTAGATAACAGATAAGTACTACTATAGTTTATATAAACAAGCTGCTGTGTAGCCATGGGGGCAGCCATTCAAGCACAGGATACACAGTAGATAACAGATAAGTACTACTATAGTTTATATAAACAATCTGCTGTGTAGCCATGGGGGCAGCCATTCAAGCACAGGATACATAGAAGATAACAGATAGGTACTACTATAGTTTATATAAACAAGCTGCTGTGTAGCCATGGGGGCAGCCATTCAAGCACAGGATACACAGTAGAGACATCAAACATGAGATGTTCCTGGCTGAAGAAACCATATAATTTAAAGGGTAAAATATGTGAACATACAAGAGAATCCAAAAGTGGAAAACAGGAAACAATGTGAGGGATAAAGGCAAATAGGGAATGAAACATGACTTGGGGGTGGAGTCAGTCCATCCTACAATGAAACTATATTTTTTACATTAAAGGCTACAGAGTGTAACAAATAAATCATACTCGCAGGTTCTAACTATTCTTAGACCTGTCACATCTCATCTGGGCCGACTTGTTACATTCTACTTGTGTTCCGTAAGGTGCGGTTACAAAACATTCATTTTTAGTTACTGAAGATACAGATTTTTCTTTTTCCCCAACCGCCAGCCTTCTGGGATCCGAGATATTTTGTTATGTTCCTCTGCAGCTTCCTCAGTAGGAAACCATATGAAATGGGCTGTTAATTATATTTCTCTGACAATACAGATTAAATTGAATATTGAACCCAGCAGCAAGGGTGACGGCAGAATTGCATGAATTTATTGTTTCTGTTGGGAACTGTCTCTAGTGATCGATATACGGATATAACTAATCTGGTAAACCGACGGATTCCTCTGTAAATACAGAACGGGCAGATGGAGCAGGACTTTGAGTTAAAATTCTGCAAATGCAACGTCTTTGCTTGTAGACAGGTGGGCACAAATGGGGATTATACAGATGGAGCAAACATGGTGCACTGGAGGGACATGGGGAACCATGTGAGCATAGTGTCTAAATAAAGTGTATGGGATACGAAGGAGATAATCAATCTTGCTGTGAGAAAGTGGAATCTATACCCTGGGGGTGGGATGTGTTCCCATTGTCCCAGGGGTAGTGATTGTGGATAGTAACAAAAAGGTAGATGTGAGTTCCTCCAAGAAAATAATCCAGCAAGTAAAAAAATACAAAATATTTAATTAGGGCATATTTGGCAAAGGCCCAACGCATTTCGTGCCTGTTGGGGCACTTACTGCAGGCACGAAACGCATTAGGCCTTTGCCAAATATGCCCTAATTAAATATTTTGTATTTTTTTACTTGCTGGATCTACCTTCTTGTTACTGTATGCATGCACCCGGGGGCTGGGGTGAACTGTGAGTATGCCCTCCTGCCAACATTAATTCATTTTTCTTTTCAACTTTTGTTCATTTATTTACTTTGGTAGTATTTGTTTTTTTTGTCTTTATGCACCATCTATTTTTGTAATGTAGTGATTGTAGATCCTTTTCTATAGTCTATAAAAATGGAAGGGAGCACACGGTTCTGTCTCTTTGGACACCACTTTTGGAGGGGGCAGGTAGAAGGCTGCTAGGACCATACATGTCCACTCTCACCCTGCTCTTCTGCTGTTCTGCACCCAGAAGCACTGTCTCCACTTAGGTGCAGGCAGGCAGATTTTGGTGAAAAAATTAAAGAATTTTCATTTCACAACCACTATTGACTGCGTCTGCCTGCACCTGAGCGGAGAGAATGCTTCCTAATGCAGGCTGATCAACTATAACAGCATCAGCAGTGGATGAGTGGACTTTTGGCCTGAAGAGAAAGGTAGGCCGAGATCTGTCTAATGTGGTCCTGGCCTGAGTCCAAATGTAGACTAGGATAAGGACCTTCATGTGAGAGTGAGAGAGAGAGAGAGAGAGAGAGAGAGAGAGAGAGAGCGAGAGAGAGCGAGAGAGAGAGAGAGAGAGAGAGAGAGAGAGAGAGAGAGAGAGAGAGAGAGAGATAATGGCAAGATAGCACCTAGGCATTTTAGACAGAGCTAGCTAGTAGAGCAGTTTGTGCTCCACCAAGGAGATTGTAGTGTGGGGTACTTCCCCACTTGCCTGACTGTAAGAACACCAGTGGGTAGGGCTCAGGGATAGTGAGTAATTTCCCTTAAAGCACACTGTGAGGTCTTGGTAGACTGGGAGTAGACAGTTCTGGTGTAAGTAATACCCATTGTCAGCCCAGTATATGATGTGACATTATGCCATAACATTTGTGTACAATGAAAGTACATTCTTCTTCAATTAATCTACTGATCCTAGTTAAGAACAAGTGGTGCTCCAGTACATTTTTGAAATGGGATAAAATCTATAGTCCACTCTGGAGACCCTTGCATTTGTGCATTTATGGGGGTGCTTTCCATTTGCTTAAGTATAGAACAGAGAAGCATCTCGTGTTAGTATGTAGTTTGGGTCAGAAGTGATTTCAACACATTACCATCTGAAAGAGATGGAAGCCCACAATGGCTTATTAGTTGGCTCCATAGCTGAATAAACACTGGTGTTGACAATTTTAGGACAATTTAGAGTCTGCTTTTTTGTTTAACTTCTGGCTCAATAAAATATTCCAGTTCGGAATTTCTAGTTCCCCTATAGTTTATATGTTTTCATCAGTGCTGGGCCTGGTTACCCGGGTGCCATAGACATTCCCTACGTGCAGCACACTCACACACGAACGATTGTACATCCACGATGATGGAACGTTTGTGGAGCATACATGTGCTTGCCAGGCCTGCCAAACTAATACATAATTCATATTACATTTTATACAGGTATTACGCTTCAGAAAAACGTAAAACAAATCAAGGTGACCTGGTTCTTAGACTTCATATTGAGTCCATAAAGACTCCTTTGGACTTAAAGGAGAACTAAAGACAAACTAAATAAGTAGCTAAAAATGTTGTACATTATGTATTGTGCTTCTGTACCAGCCCAAGGCAACCACAGCCTGTAGCAGTAAAGATCAGTGTCTCCAAAGATGCCCCAGTAGCTCCCCATCTTCTTTTCTGCTGATTCACTGCACATGCTCTGTGCTGCTGTCACTTACTGAGCTTAGGGAGCCACTCACAATATACAGTACACATAGAATAGAAATGTCACAATATAAGGCTGATTAGTAATTAATACACATAATTACTACATGGCAGCACAGAAACCAGTGCAATTAGCATCAGAATTGAATAATCAGCAAACCTGTAGCATCAGCTTATATTAAAGGGGAAGCTCATTTTCTGCTGGATAATTAGTGACGAGCCCTAAGCTTAGCTTCTCAACAGCTGCTGGTTCTTGGACTTCATCTTGAGCCCACAAAACACTGTACACCAGCCAAATTTGAACCTCCTCCATTCTAAATCTTGGCTAGCCAATTGTGAAAGAAGGGTTGCCAGTTGCTTGCTATTCTATTGGCCAGCAGAGAAACAAAACTGGTGGCCAAATCTATGTCCAAGATGACATGAAGACCATGTAAAACAAGATATAAATACCCAGTCCATTAAAACTGAGTCTGGAGATCAGTCTTGACACAGAGATGTGACGATAACATTGCAAGACTCTATATAGAGACATGTGAAGATGATTAGCACATTCCCGGTGTTCAGACACAGCTTGTCTCGCTAGAAGCTGCTTCTGCTTATGGATTCAGTGCTAAAATTAGAGCAGCCCCGTTCCTAAGGAGACATCCTCTGTGCTATTAACTAACCATTATGCAATAGTCAAAATAAACCGTCCGTGTTCTGTAACTGCGATAAATTCAGAAAACATCAGGAGGGGTGAACTGGAACGTAGGAAATGATGATGATGCCGATGATGATGATGATGATGATGCTTAGGCACCATGCTCTGAGTGACACCTGTAGCGTTTATGTATCACGTTTGAGAATCTTGTATAGAAATATACATCGGATGGATGAGCTCTTGGCCAATGTTCGTCATGGCCTTTGGGATGCCTGATATAGATCTGCCAAGTATTAATAATTTGTTACTTTTACTAGAATTCAATCTCACTCAGTCCGTAGTATTCAGTCAGTATTAGACAAGTGTATCTAACACACCAGGCAAGTTTACAGGTTTAGCTAAAGGCTGATAAAGGAAAGGAGTCAGTCGAACCAATCGCTGGGAAGTCAGTTCGGCTCTATGGAAGCACCGCGGGGCTCATATTTAGTGCTGGAAAATGTGACATCAGCAGATGGGAAGAGTCAGACATACAGACTATTATTTCTCCATGGCTCACTGATCCAGCTCACAATAACCAGGGATATTTACACTAGTGTTATTGCTGAGCTGTGAGCATTTTGCTGGTGACTATATGATGAATAGTGTTGGATGGTGCTGCACGTTACACAAGGTGACATTGAGAGAGGGAGAAATAAGAGGGGGGATGAGATTATAACACTGAGACACAGATGGAAGAGGTGCAGATAGGGCGCTGTGAAACCATGACAAGAGCTCAGAAAACTGTTGGGTTCTATAGCAATATTATAAATGAGCATGCACAATATAATGAAAAGAATGAGAGAAATACACCCCTATAAAGAGTGATTTTGTTACGATTACTGTATCAGTGATATATTAACCTATTTCAATGTATAACAACAGCAATAAATAACTGCCACACTGAGACTTATTTTATTATTTAAAAAAAACAATTGCAGCTCTTATTTGATAATATAATCATATTAGAAGTCACCTTGGGTTTCCATGACCCTCACATCCCTCTTAGTGGCCTATAATATAGTTATATTATACAACAGGAGATACATTGGTTCTCATATACAGTGATACTCAGAGTTCCCTGTATAACTCAGCCTGCAGCCTTGTGTCTTTATATGGTCACAGAACTCCTCAGTGACTTCTAATATCCTTATCATTTACAGTAGGGGGTACATTATCCCTTATAATACATGAGTGATACTCAGAGTTCCCTGTATAACTCAGCCTGCAGCCTTGTGCCTTTATATGGTCACAGAACAACCCCTCAGTGACTTCTAATATCCTTATCATTTACAGTAGGGGGTACATTATCCCTTATAATACATGAGTGATACTCAGAGTTCCCTGTATAACTCAGCCTGCAGCCTTGTGCCTTTATATGGTCACAGAACAACCCCTCAGTGACTTCTAATATCCTTATCATTTACAGTAGGGGGTACATTATCCCTTATAATACATGAGTGATACTCAGAGTTCCCTGTATAACTCAGCCTGCAGCCTTGTGCCTTTATATGGTCACAGAACAACCCCTCAGTAACTTCTAATATCCTTATCATTTACAGTAGGGGGTACATTATCCCTTATAATACATGAGTGATACTCAGAGTTCCCTGTATAACTCAGCCTGCAGCCTTGTGCCTTTATATGGTCACAGAACAACCCCTCAGTGACTTCTAATATCCTTATCATTTACAGTAGGGGGTACATTATCCCTTATAATACATGAGTGATACTCAGAGTTCCCTGTATAACTCAGCCTGCAGTTGATGATGTCTGGTGAATTTAGTAGAGTGAGCTCTGTTTGCTCGTAGTCTGTACAGAGAGATCCCATAAAACTATGGCAGCATAGGAATTCCAGGACCCTGCTGGTGCACTTGTGGGTCGGGCAATTTTATCTCCGAAATCTTGTGAGCCACGAGAGCACCAACAGGGTACAGTCTATTACCATTATTACTATTAGAGCTAATGGAGTTTTTGCCTCCTACCAATCACTCTGGAGACCATAAAGGGGACAAAAATACTCCAAAATGCCGGCGCTTTTCTACTGATTCACTGGCAGAAAGAAAGGGGAGCCAAACCCTAAATGTGCCCAAGGATCTATTTGCCTTTACTCGTTCCTTGGTGCAGACTCATTCTCTATCACACTAAGAGCTTGTATATGTGTATAAATAATAAAGGAGCCTTTGCTTGTCTCCTGGTAGCGGCACAGCGAGGTGCAGAACAGATGCTGATCTGCGCTACTGACTCGCGGGGATTCTCGGGGAGATGAAACGGAGATTCAAGTGATCAGAGCCAGGGACATTGCTGAGCGCTGCAGTACTGGGACTGAGATCCGTATGGGCCCTGATTCCACAAAGCCTCCCGTCCTCTCAAGGTCATGGACACAATGCAAGTGCCGCCTGCTATCTGCCACATTCTAGCTCTGCAGGGAGAACAGACAATGCAGAGAAAATTATCCCGGGGTTAAAGGGAGGCTGTGGGCAGTAGTGGTTTTAGTGATGGTTGAATCTCACCCGTTTTGCTTCACCAAAAATTTGCGAAACTGCAAAAATTCAGCAGAATGCATTTTTTCACCCATTGAAGTCTATGGGGGTAATTTTTGAGCCAAAACGTGGTAAAAAAAAATGTTGCTCCTCATTAAAACTTTTATGGTAAAAAAGAGGACGTCTGCTCAGGGCCAGAAGGTTCGGGGCATTAAAAAAAAGTACTTTATATATTGTAAGAGAATGTGATGGGCAAATCTGACCCGTTTCCCCAATTTTTTTTAAAAAAAATGCCAAATACAGTACATTGAAGTCTATGGCCATCAAATATTTCTTTACATGCAACAAATTTTGTTTTTGCACACAACAATTTTTTTTGGAGTCTACGGGTGTTTTTTTCACGGCGAAACTTGGCGAAAAGTTTCACTCATCACTAATAATACATAGGAATATTTATTTTATGATATAACATAAACACTCCCTGCAGACAGTGCCCTGGTTGGAATAGAACCTTAAACAGGTCATGAACTTGCCCTTGTATATATGCAAAACCCTGATCCAACAAAACTCCGCCTACATTCTGCTAAGGCCCTTAGGGGATCTGTAGTTTGGACTGTTCCACCTTAATCTGAACTGCAAATCTGAGAAACCAAAGTGCCCCACCCCACACATTTCCCCTAGAAATTAATTTAAACATGAACTTCCCCTTTAAGCAGTACTGTCTCTTTAAACAGTAACATATCACGGGGGGGGGAGTCTGCCCGTACACACAGAATAACAAACAGGGACACTCCACTATAGAAAAATTCTTGAAGGGCAGTTGATAAAGCTGTAGTGGTTGGCAAAGGATGCTGGGAGTTGTAGTTAAAAGAAAAACCTCAGATTTAAAGGCTACAGTTTCCATTGTGGCACCTAAATGTTTGCACATGTGCATGGCTGGAAGACCAAACAAAAGCTCAATTAATTTCTGCTCGTTACCAAGCGCCCCGGTGCATCGTGCATTCTTGTTCTAATTTGTAAGAGCCTCTAATTATAAGAGACTATTAATAATGGGCTCTTTAATCCCATCAGCGCCTGCGGGAGTCGCACCCACTGCTGCACAGGGCCACATTCTACTTTGTCTGTGTGACTAACATCAGTGCACTTATACTCATTTAAAGGGGAAATCTGCATGACATTCAACATTTACTATGGTACAGACGAAGACATTGCAAAAGATCGTTCAAGGGGTTAATAGCACAATTTACATATTCAGTCTTGCTTAAAGAGCCACAACTCTATAAATATGTATTTTACTGTATGCAGAACGATTTAGCAGGAACAGCCCCTAAGATTGCTCATAGTCTGTACAGAGAGATCCCATAAAACTATGGCAGCATAGGTATTCCCTGTACTAAGCACAATTCAGCAGGAACAGTCCCTAAGTTTGCTCATAGTCTGTACAGAGAGATCCCATAAAACTATGGCAGCATAGGTATTCCCTGTACTAAGCACAATTCAGCAGGAACAGTCCCTAAGTTTGCTCATAGTCTGTACAGAGAGATCCCATAAAACTATGGCAGCATAGGTATTCCCTGTACTAAGCACAATTCAGTAGGAACAGTCCCTAAGTTTGCTCATAGTCTGTACAGAGAGATCCCATAAAACTATGGCAGCATAGGTATTCCTCTGTACTAAGCACAATTCAGCAGGAACAGTCCCTAAGTTTGCTCATAGTCTGTACAGAGAGATCCCATAAAACTATGGCAGCATAGGTATTCCCTGTACTAAGCACAATTCAGCAGGAACAGTCCCTAAATTTGCTCATAGTCTGTACAGAGAGATCCCATAAAACTATGGCAGCATAGGTATTCCCTGTACTAAGCACAATTCAGCAGGAACAGTCCCTAAGTTTGTTCATAGTCTGTACAGAGAGATCCCATAAAACTATGGCAGCATAGGTATTCCCCTGTACTAAGCACAATTCAGTAGGAACAGCCCCTAAGTTTGCTCATAGTCTGTACAGAGAGATCCCATAAAACTATGGCAGCATAGGTATTCCCTGTACTAAGCACAATTCAGCAGGAACAGTCCCTAAGTTTGCTCATAGTCTGTACAGAGAGATCCCATAAAACTATGGCAGCATAGGTATTCCCTGTACTAAGCACAATTCAGCAGGAACAGTCCCTAAGTTTGCTCATAGTCTGTACAGAGAGATCCCATAAAACTATGGCAGCATAGGTATTCCCTGTACTAAGCACAATTCAGCAGGAACAGCCCCTAAGTTTGCTCATAGTCTGTACAGAGAGATCCCATAAAACTATGGCGGCATAGGTATTCCCTGTACTAAGCACAATTCAGCAGGAACAGTCCCTAAGTTTGCTCATAGTCTGTACAGAGAGATCCCATAAAACTATGGCGGCATAGGTATTCCTCTGTACTAAGCACAATTCAGCAGGAACTGGCTCTAAGTTTGCTCATAGTCTGTACAGAGAGATCCCATAAAACTATGGCAGCATAGGTATTCCCTGTACTAAGCACAATTCAGCAGGAACAGCCCCTAAGTTTGCTCATAGTCTGTACAGAGAGATCCCATAAAACGATGGCGGCATAGGTATTCCTCTGTACTAAGCACAATTCAGCAGGAACAGTCCCTAAGTTTGCTCATAGTTTGTACAGAGAGATCCCATAAAACTATGGCAGCATATGTATTCGCTGTACTAAGCACAATTCAGCAGGAACAGTCCCTAAGTTTGCTCATAGTCTGTACAGAGAGATCCCATAAAACTATGGCGGCATAGGTATTCCCTGTACTAAGCACAATTCAGCAGGAACTGGCTCTAAGTTTGCAGCTAAACTGAACAATGAACATGATTTCTTCTCTGTATAGTTGTGTCTATGTGAATAGGAGTTGCTATTAGTGATGGGCGAATTTATTCGCCAAGGCGCGAATTCGCAGCGAATTTGCGCGATTCACCGCCAGTGAAGAAATTTGTGAAACGCCCGCGAAAAAAATGGACGCCGGCGTAAAAAATGGGCTCTGCCGTAAAAAAAACGGGCGCCGGCATCAAAAGCGGGTGCCGGCGTCAAAAACGAGAATTTCGCTGGAAATTCGCGAATTTTTCGGTGAAGCAAAATGGCGCAAATTCGCCCATCACTAGTTGCTAAACTGAGTAAGAACATGCTTAGAGCGACAGGCATCAGTATTCCAGCACAGAATATCTTTGGATAGAAAAACATATTCAGTCGTAGCTTACAGGCTGTTTCAGGCAAATAACTGGAAGGTAAATACCACTTAATACATGGTCCCATTTAGCCTTGAAAAAGCAAAAGGTTAGATCCATCTCACTTATTAACCGCACGGACGCAGAGATTTCATAATGTCCCCAATTAGTTCACAAAAGGTTAAGGAATCCACAGCGGAGGCTTCATGATCGAGTACAATATTAGAAAAATAAAACAAAAGGTTTGACCTTGCCTGGCACTGCTAAAAATAAACGGGTCAATTCCGGAGACTACTGAGTGAGAAACAGCCAGGATTTAACAACAGAATCTCAGAACTTCAGTGGAGCCGGGCTGGATACAGAGAACAATAGGAATATGCCAGTTTTAACTGTTTCTGTGCCAGTGATTTTAATTTTCAAATTTCATTCATTGCTGGGCAACTAGTGATCCAGATCCCATATAACTACATGCCCAGGGGCCTAATGCAAGCTCTGATGCCAAGTCCAGGGGCCCCCAGTGCCCAGTCCCCTACTTATTTCTGTGAAACTCCTGTTCACCCAGTGATATCTGCCTCTTTAATTCTACCTGGGGGGAAGTAAAATCAACGTCATTTCAGCAGGACTTAAAGTTGTCGGCAGGTATCAAACCGGAACTTCCAAAAGTATCACCCAGGAACCCATTGTTTAAATAGTACAAAAATATTTATTTTTACATCATGTATAAAAGATAAAAGCCTTACGCGTTTCGTGTCATGAAGATTTCTATTTCTGCAGGGAGATCATGGCCCAGTGCTGGTTCCCTTTACATCAAATGACATCATGCATTAAGTGCATCATATCTCTGATGTCATACAGATAGCTGAGGACCGGGCACCCATGGGTACAGGAAATGCGGGTGCAGGTAAGGGTGTGGGTCGGAGGATCTGTCATTCACAGGTTGGGTTTTGGATCATTAAACATATTTTTTTTTTTTTTACTTTCCCTGCCTTTAGATGATGTCATTTTTGGGGTTATGATGACATCACTTCTGTTTTTTATCAGCTGATTGGGAGGCAGATTTAACCGTTGGATTGAAGATTAGAGCAGGTAAAAAAGTGGTTAGGGGGTTGAATGCAGGTCTGCCCAATTAGATCAGCTCCCTGGCAGACCCCTCTCTCTGACCCCTCTCTCTGACCCCTCTTCTCGTGAGGAACATACCACTTCACACAGGCAGTTTTTTTTCTTCTTTGACCGTGGCGGCCCTTATGTCCTGAGAACACCCATGGGTGTAATGTAAACTGAGTGATTTTAGGAGTGGACTCCACCGCTGATAATGGCAAGTGATATGGCTAGACGGGTGAGGTGACTGGTATGGGATCCGTTATCCGGAAACCAATTATCCAAAAACCGTTAAACTAGGGATGCACCAAATCTAATACTTGGAATTCAGCTGAATCCTTGGTGAAAGATTCGGCCGAATACCGAACCACATACTAATTTGCCTATGCAAATTAGGGGCAGAAAAGGAAAAACTGGAAAAAATTATTTTTTTGTGACGAAAAGTCACATGATTTCCCTACCCACCCCTATAATTACATATGCAAATTAGGATTCGGTTCGGCCGAATCCTGGATTTGGTGCATCCCTACTTTAAATTATGTGAAGGTCGTCTCCCATAGTCTCCATTTTATCCAAATAATAAAAATGGTTTCCTTTTTCCCTGTAATAATAAAACAGTAGCTTGTACTTGATCCCAAATAATCTTTATAGGAGGCAAAACAATTTTTAGGAGACGGGGAGGCACGTTTATTAAAGGTCGAATTTTGAATTCATGTGAGATTTCTAAAACTCTATTAAATTCGAATATACTCGAAATTCGACTTGGGGGTTATTTATGGAAAAAAAATTGAATATCTAAAACTCGGACAAATTTTCCCAACAGAAAACTCAAATTCGACTAAACTCGTTTGAGTTTTTTCTCAGAAAAGAACTCGAATGTCAGGAAGGCTACTAACATGTCCATATTGGTCCCTTGATCTCTCCCATTGACTTCTACATGAACTCAGCAGGTTTTAATTGGCGATAATAATTGAATTCGAGATCCTAAAGGGCCAGAGTGTGATAAATCTCGGATATTGAATTCAAATTAAAACTCGAACCGAGTTTGGATAATTCACAATTCGAATTTGAGAGTTGTGACCATAAAAAAATAGAAAATTAGAATTTTCAATTCGACCCTTAATAAATCTGCCCCTTAAAATATGGAGATCCAAATTACTGAAAGACCCCTTATCCGGAAAACCCCAGGTCCTGAGCTTTCTAGATAACAGATACCATACACAGGGGCGTAATTACAGAGGAAGGAGACCCTGAGGTTGCAGGGGGCCCAGGAGGTATAGGGGGTAGTGATGAGCGAATTTCTCCAATTTCACTTTGCTGAAAAATTTGCTAATTTCCCACAAAAAAAAAAAACAATTGTGAAATCAGAAAGTTCACAAAAAAATGGCGAAATTCGAACGTTTTCACAAAAAAATCGAGCAATTCCAACATTTTCACAAAATAATTGAGCAATTCGAATGTTTTCACTGAAAAATCAAGCAATTTGAATGTTTTCACGGAAAAATCTAGCAATTCGAATGTTTTCACTAAAATCATGCAATTCGAACGTTTTCACCAAAAAATCTAGCAATTCGAACATTTTCACTAAAAAATTTGAGCAATTTCGAAAGTTTTCACAAAAAAATCAAGCAATTCGAACGTTTTCACTGAAAAATCGTGCAATTCGAAAGTTTTCACAAAAAAAATTAATAAGTTCGAACGTTTTCACGAAGAAATCGGAAATTGATGCTGGCGAATTTTTACCGGTGAATTTTCCCGGTAGATTCGCGGCGTCGAAATATGGAAATTCGGCACAAATTTGTGCCAGGCGAATTTATTCACCCTTCATTAATAGGGGGCCCATGAGGCCAAAATAAAGAGCAATTTCAACAAATATTGGTAAAACAGAACAAACTCTGGATATGTTGGGGCCCTATATTTAATTTGCTTTGGGGCCCAGTAACATCGAGTTACTCCACTGCCCATACCTGGATCATAAAGAGAAAAGCTCTTCATTCTGTGTAAGTGGGGGCTCAGCATTGGTTGTACCCGGCCCCCCGTGCAACTGCTTCTGTTCTCATTCAGATTCTGGGGGATCTCTCAGTGGTCCCCCCTCCCCTCTGTACAGTCTGATCTCATCCCCGCGCCTGCGACTCCCTCTAATCATTTCTCTGCGGTGACAGAAATAACGTTGATCATTATGGATTTCTCTCAGTCCTGGGAATTCCTTTCTTGAAACACAAAATCCATAGGCCTAATAACTTCTTCCAAATGGCTAATAACTTAACCAGGAGGGGAGGAGACCGGGACCAATCACAGGCTGCGACACAAATCCCCCGTTCCCACAAACGACAGTTTTCGGTACTGTGATCAGTTGAGTGTTTCATCCATCCAATTCTTTTTTTCTGGTTATCTATAGCTGCAACCCATTTCCCCAGCTAAACGTGGACTTATATGGGTTTGCCTGATTCTGAAGCTTTTTATACAACATGTGACATGTGACACTGAACTAAGGACTCATCAGAGATCCTATCTGATCCCCATTGTAAGCAGCAGTCCTGTCCTGCTTTATGGCAGCTGAGATTCTAGCTATCTGTATAACAGAGCCACCTACCTGACCAAACCTAAATGGATGAACACAACATGATTTTGAAAGTATGTATGTAGCAGAGACGTCACAATGGAGACAGCAGATCTATCAGCTTGAGGCTGTCCATGATCTAGTAAGGGCACAATGGAGGTCTAATTAATACACAATTACAATTATCTCCCCTGTATGGTTTTCAGGCTTTAAACTCTTTGAGGGCTTGAGGGCTTGTTATTTTATTGCCTAATAAATGAAACTGAAACAATAAATCAGACTTGCTGGGAAAGGTTTTTATAGTCCGGCCTGGGAATTTATCATCAGGCGGCTTCTAAATTCCCTGTCAGAGGAGGGAGAATGCAGGGGACAAGCAACAGGAATATTAAATATTTAGTAAGAGGAATCATCCACTGTGGCTTTAATGCAGGGCTGTCAGACCCATTAAAGCGATGGCAATTTGCTTGTCCAGTGATTATCAGTTTTGTCTATTCCCATATTTATTGCTGCTTGGAATTCAGCAGTCACAACACAATTCTGACCCTGCAGCATTTTCCCATAATTTACATTTATCCAAATTCTTTTGTGCTTAGCCGTAATATAACATATGACTATGGATAGCACAATGGGTCAAAATAAAAGCCTATAAAATTTTGCTTGGCTCATGGTGTTGACACTGTACAGGCAATGAGCAGACTTGCAGGCTGTTCCTGCAAAATCATGATTAGTACAGAAGAATTCTGATGCTGCTGTAGAAATCAATGTTGACTCCCAATCAGGCTGAATATAAACAGATGGAGGGTTGTATATCCCGTACAATACATATAAATCGGTGCTTACAGCAGCCCAATCTCACACACAGAACCAAAGGAAATGCTTCAGTGGTAAACATGAGCATTATATATTATATAGCAGATAAATATGCAGGAAAAAAAAGGAATATTACTCAGACTCAAAATCCTATCATGGATTTTTAATACCTTATCCTCACACAGACAGACACAGTAATTGGAAGATTTGGATCCATCTACATTATCTCCTGCCAGACTGCTCAGACCCGAGTTCCTACTCAGCTGCTGGGTTTCCAGGCTAAGTTTGTACATTGTGTAACCGTTTCATCTGCCTGGGTGTCCTCCTCAAACCCTCCATTACTAGAGTACAGAAAAATAATTGGTTTATAACAGCATTTAAAGAGGCAACTCACTTTTAAATAAGATATCAGCAGCCTTGTGCCTTTATATGGTCACAGAACAACCCCTCAGTGACTTCTAATATCCTGATCATTTACAGTAGGGGGTACATTATCCCTTATAATACATGAGTGATACTCAGAGTTCCCTGTATAACTCAGCCTTGTGCCACTACATTTTCAGTAAATAACACAATACATTCAGCTCCATCACGTTAGAGCGTGAGCTTTGCAGTGAATCCTACTACACCCCCAGTCATCTCTCTGTCTCTTCACCTGCCCAGGTTCCCATCCCAGAGGTCCGTGGAGATAGAAAATTGCTAAAAATCCTGCAATAATGAAATGAAATCTAATTTCGGACTGACTGACCAAGGATAACTGTAACAAATGATAAAGCTATTGTTATATGCAGATATAAAATCCCTGTTTTGTTTAAAGGGGAAGGCGCTTTAGTAACTGTTTGCATAGATTCATGTGAATGCAGAGGATGTATTGGTTTCCTGTCTGAATTAATGAGGGTTCCTAGGCCAGATCTCTATACAGGGAAAATATAAATAAATGAGCAAATGGGAAAGCAGTCACCAGATTCAGTCGGTTGTCAAGACACCTGGATAAATTGGACATAATTAAGGTGAAGCACAAATGACAGTTCTCCATGGGCGGCTACTTACTGGGACTCTGTCACCTCTATATGTGATATAAATAAATGTGCCTTTACATTAAACTCGTGTCTGAATGTGTCTGATTGTTGTTTCTCCATCTACGAGAGGCATGTGGGTATTTCTTTATAAGCAGCCCCATTTTCACATAGCTGACAAACCCCCTTATAAAGTAGGGCTTGTAGGGCAATAGGTACAATGTAGGTCCACACCCACAATCACACTCACACACTCACACACCCATACTCACACCCACACTCACCCACTCACACACCCATACTCACACCCACACTCACACACCCACACTCACACACTCACACACCCATACTCACACCCACACTCACACACCTACACTCACACACCCACAGTCATACTCACACACCCATACTCACACTCACACACCCATACTCACACCCACACTCACACACCTACACTCACACACCCACAGTCATACTCACACACCCATACTCACACTCACACACCCATACTCACACCCACACTCACACACCTACACTCACACACTCACACACCCACACCCACAGTCACACACCACACTCACACACCCACACTCACACACCCACAGCCACACTCACACACCCACACTCACACATCCACACTCACATACCCACACTCACACACCCACAGTCACACTCACACACCCACACTCACACATCCACTCACAAACCCACACTCACACACCCACACTCACATACCCACACTCACACACCCATACTCACACCCACACTCACATACCCATATTCACACAATCACACTCACATACCCATACTCACACACTCACATACCCACATTCACATACCCACACTCACATACCCACACTCACATACCCACACTCGCCCACTCACACACCCACACTCACATACCCACACTCACACACCCATACTCACACCCACATTCACATACCCACACTCACACACCCACAATCACACTCACATACCCATACTCACACACTCACATACCCACATTCACATACCCACATTCACATACCCACACTCACATACCCACACTCACACACCCATACTCACAACCACACTCACACACCCACACTTGCACACACTCACCACAACCTCCCAATACTCAAAGGGAAAGAACATCAGGAACCGCCTCAGATAGCAAGAGGCAAAGAATCGCCCCTGGGGTCAAGCCGTGCAAAGATTATTGTAGAAACATGCTTGACAAAGGGGGTGCTACCCAAATATGTTGCAATTCCTGCAATAAACTGTGCAAGGGCTTGTCTCTGTGTGTATCTGCTTGTGTGTCAGTGAATGTTTTTTTCCTGGTAGAGCAATAGGGTTTCCCTTACCTTGGGAGCCAAAGTATCTGCTTGACCTGACTTTAAGGGCAAAGACCACTATGATGGAAGGGGGTTGCTATGGACCCCCAGCACCCTGTCAGAATGAAATGTATTTGAAGTCATTAATATTTGAGACCTGAGTTTTAACTAGTAATCAATAGTCATTTATTTAAACAATATCATGGGATGTTTGTCGAAACAGAATTGTTGAATGAGGAAACAGTCCACTAAGGTTCTGTCTGTAAGATGAAAAGACTGAGGTACAAATTAAAGGAAACACGGGGAGACATTTGTAACTGAACAAAACACTGCCACAAAGGAAGACTGAAAGTGCTGTTAATTGGAGGTGATTGTAATGAACATGAGTTGTTTGCGGCAGAGGATACGAGTGATACGTTCCTGTACCAGGTGATGTTACAGATCTGAATCAGCAATAGAAACATAAGCAGCGGGGGAATCAAGTCATTTAGATTTGCTTCTCAGATACACATGGATTCATTGGAGGGGGACAAATACAGGGGATATTAGAATAATGCACAAATCTGCATATTGGTGGGGGGAACAAGCAGAATATAATTGTCCTTATATAATCAATGAGTTTTCATTCTTTATCTAAAGGTTATCGGTACAATGTAGAAGCAGAACAAACTGATACACAGAAAATTAACATTGGGTCTCATTACAAATCCTTGAATATGATGTTTCACTTGGGCAACTGGTTCCTAACAATGGCTGATATGTATTGACAGAAGGCAAAACAAATCACTAGCGGCACATTATAATAATAAAAGCTTATATCAGTGTTTCTCACTAGGGATGGGCGAATTTTTTCGCCTCGTTTCGCGGAAAAAATGACACCCATAGACTTGTATGGCGGCGTGCGTCAAAAAAAGTGAAACTAAATGGGTCAAATCGGCCCATTCCTATTTCTCACATGTTTTGGCCCTGTTCCCCCCAGAACTGTGGAGTTGGTACATTAATCCTTTGACTCCAACTCTCGTTTAATGGAACCTCTGACTCCTCTGTTTTTTTTAAGGAACAGTAACACTAAAAACTGAATGTGTATCAAAGAAATGAAAATATAATATAGTGTTGCTCTGCACTGGTAAAACTGGTGTGTTTGCTTCAGAAACTCTACTATAGTTTATATAAACAAGCTGCTGTGTAGCCATGGGGCCAGCCATTCAAGCACAGGATACACAGTAGATAACAGATAAGTACTACTATAGTTTATATAAACAAGCTGCTGTGTAGCCATGGGGGCAGCCATTCAAGCACAGGATACACAGTAGATAACAGATAAGTACTACTATAGTTTATATAAACAAGCTGCTGTGTAGCCATGGGGGCAGCCATTCAAGCACAGGATACACAGTAGATAACAGATAAGTACTACTATAGTTTATATAAACAAGCTGCTGTGTAGCCATGGGGCAGCCATTCAAGCACAGGATACACAGTAGATAACAGATAATTACTACTATAGTTTATATAAACAGGCTGCTGTGTAACCATGGGGCCAGCCATTCAAGCACAGGATACACAGTAGATAACAGATAAGTACTACTATTGTTTATATAAACAAGCTGCTGTGTAGTCATATACCAAAATTAACTGAAGTATTGTTCTTAGAAATAGAATTGCTTCTGCCCTATCCTTCTTCATAGAAGCTGTTAAATCAAATTTCATTACACGGTGTTTGTATTTAAAGTTATTAGGAGTTGTACTCCTACTCTGACTTCAGATACCTAAAATTGCTTTCGACTCTTGTTCATCCCCCTGCCCACAATTCCGGCATTTAGTCAGGGAGTGCCTTAGGTTATAAAACAGTTGTATCAGATATTCAGCATCAAGGACATACTTTGCATAACTGTATAGTTGCTTTTTTTTTGGTAAATGACCTTTGGGGTGGGTTTCCAAGAGTACTCAGGACAAGGACCCAGGGTTCTGTGACCATATAAAGGCACAAGGCTACAGGCTGAGTTATACAGGGAACTCTGAGTATCACTCATGTATTATAAGGGATAATGTACCCCCTGCTGTAAATGATAAGGATATTAGAAGTCACTGAGGGGTTGTTCTGTGACCATATAAAGGCACAAGGCTGCAGGCTGAGTTATACAGGGAACTCTGAGTATCACTCATGTATTAGAAGGGATAATGTACCCCCCTACTGTAAATGATAAGGATATTAGAAGTCACTGAGGGGTTGTTCTGTGACCATATAAAGGCACAAGGTTGCAGGCTGAGTTATACAGGGAACTCTGAGTATCACTCATGTATTCACTCAAAGTATTTAAAGATAACCTTTCCCTTTTAGATCTATGTTATCCAACCTGTGGCCCTGAACTGTTCCAATCGTAGAACAACAGAGAAGTATTCGCACACCCTGGCCTTCCCGAAAAGTAGAGATCCCTGGTGCACAGCAAAATGGAGGAAACGGCAACCCCACGATCCAATGGCGACAAGAAATTCACCGGCACACAGGTAATGCAAGCAGGTTATACCTTGCTAGAAATTTATTTGCAGCATGCAACATTTCTTGTCGCCCTGAACTGTTCCAAACCAGGGCTAAAACACGTGAGCTCTTCCCCTGGACCCATGAACACTGTCTGTATACAAACACTGAGAGTGAGGGAGACGTAATTCCTTGGACATTACGATTTACTCCCTAAACCAAACAGCCATCACGAGCTGTCACTTTGCAACTGTCACATCCAGTGCAAACTAACACTTTCTATCTGCCCTCAAACTCTTGCAGGGCACACTTCTCTGTGACAGCCAATCAGCATCTGCGAAGAGGTTGCCTGTTAGGTGCTACTCCTATTGCTGTCAGATTTTTAATGAGAAAATGATGAGACCTATTATAAAGGGCCCAAATGCTAGTTCTGATTGTAACGGTGTAGGTAGGACTGTGCTAAGCACAAGGGCTCCCTATACAGTTTCTTGCTGAGCGATTGATGGGACCGCACTACTCGTCACCCTACATTAAGCCTTTCCATGTTGGAACGCAGCAGTGCTGATTACTCCCAATAACTGCAGCGCACCCTGTGATTCATTATGGGGACTGACACAATCTTTCAGCCCTTATCCACCTGTATTCCTGAATTACTTCCTTCCAAATGATTTATTTCTATATTGGTGCATACCTGGAATATAAAATTAAAACTGTGTAATAGCCAGAATATAAACTAGGTTTACGCAGGGATGCCTCTCTCTCTAATGTTTTTTTTTTTGAACTACAACTCCCACAGTCCCTGTGCTGTGGGAAGTTGCAGCAACAACAGCTGATCTGATTTCAAGGGTAAGTAAAGCCCTGTACAAGGGAGAATACGCAATATAAAGAGATGGCCTCTTCCTCTTATACTGATTCATTCAAACATAATAAAGGTTATTTACTAACACCCTGGATGCAAGTGCCCCAGAGGTACAGAGTGCAGCTCCATTGGACACAATGCAGTCCTGCTATAGAGCAGACAGTGAGTGTTGGACCCTGCAGAGGCCTTCGCCCACCTGAATGTGACTTTCCCTGTCCATCCCAATTAATACAGTATTTATGGGAGCCTTTGATCTCTGCTTTGCTCTATTCCTCCTCTTCCTCTAGCCTTGAGATTAACCCTTGGTTTGTATAATAGGAGGTGAGACCTTCTGAGAGATTGTGCAATCAGTTTGGTTCCAGAGACCCCCAAGGTTCTCCAGATATTTTGCAGAATGAATATTGACCCCAATCTTTTTAGTAACCTTGGCAGTGTAGATACCTGTATGGCACCATTACCGATTAAAGGGTAAAAGTCCATGTAGAAACAGTCAGGCTTCCCAAATCCCACTGGAATCACTAGATGCTAAGCAGAAATTGAGTGCAGGCTTGAACTTGATGTTCACTTTTTATACCTGCACAGCTATATCTCTGTGTAACAACCCAGCTCCACTCTGCTGGAAGAAGCACATGATCTGCAACTGCTCTCACTGCTCTCTGATTGTCCTTACTTTTTGTCCTTGCATCCCGCAATAGCTGCTCTTCTCTTCTCCACGTCACAGACAGGACTGCTGACAGTGGTGTAACTAGATATTACTGGGCCCCACAGCACAGCAACATATCCAGAGTTTGTCCTATTTTACCAATATATCTTGAAATTGCCCATTATTTTAGCCTCATGGGGCCCCTATACCTCCTGGGCCCCCCTTCAGCCACAGGGTCCGCTTCCTCTCTAGTTACACCCTGACAGACAACCAGAACTACAACTCTCACCCCCCAGAAAGCTGAGCTCATAAAGCGTGCTGGAATATATATATACATATACTGCAACAGAAGATTAAAATGTGCTCAGCTGCTGGGGGGCTGTCAAACTTGTTGGTCTGATCCTATATGCCCCCATCTAGATTGTAGTCAATATTTATACTAGTCTCACCATACTTAGGGCCCAAACGCCCAACCCTAAAACCAACCCAGTGATTTTGTTTGTTCCTTCATTATTAATAAATTATATCAGCCTGGTGTCCTAAATTAGCAATTACCTTTAAAGACTCAGTAGACCTTCTAATGCAACGCCTCAATCAAAGACCCCAGCATTCACTTGCCCTTAATCTCGGCGCAATTGTTTGATGCATTGTTAGGTTGCATGGCAGCTCGCCCATTTGCATGACAGCAAAAGCACCTTCAAAGACTCTGAGACTTATGGGACATAAGGTTAACCCTTCACTGCCAGCAGTCATCATGGCTGGAAGGATTACCCTCAACTCCTCCAGAAGCGCAAGACGATTATTCACTGCTGACCTTGTTCCTGATCTGAGCTCGGATGATTTATCACTGGCTATTAAACAGTCCCTTCTTCTAAGCAAGGTGCACTTGAAATGACATTGATCCCATCACTAAAGCAACTGAATCAGTCATAGGAAATAATAAATCTCAGGGACATCACTACATCCCCCACACCATAGTTATGCACCCAGTTACCCCATTCCTCTACACACACAGATCTGTTAGTACTGGTTCCATCTCAACTAGAACTCATTAGGAAGGTGGCCTATAGATGGCGCTGCTGCATGGCTCCCAGTCTGTATGGAGGTACTGGGTTATGATAAGGAACAGATGTTGGGATTCTGCAGTTCCTATTGATTAATCCTGCCCCAACGTGAGCCCCCACGAGCCTTCCAAAATCAATTTATCCATCGTTTCCTTTATACAAGGGTAACATGAGCCCCTGCTGTTGGCTGAAGCAACTGGGAGCAGCACTGCAGACTTAGATTCCTCCAGTAATACTTATCATGACCCTCCCCAGCAGGAAAAACTGCCGCTCTCTCCCATTATAGAAGTCTGATCCCCCCGGGGCTATTGTCTGACTCCCTCCAAGGTGCTTTGTAAGAGGCACATTAGCTAATCTGGTGTCACCTCTTTGAGTGGAGCACCTTAACTCACCGAGCGCCACAGTAAACTCTGCACCCAAACTGTCACCTCACAGCCCACCCCATTCAGTTGCCCCAAACTGTCATTGTATTAAGGTTATGTACTTACAAAGGGATATCTATAAACACATTTTCAATCACTGCTATTGTCTATGGAAACTCTTTTCCCAAGAGGAGCCGCAGCAGCTGGGTCTATGCCAGATAAACCCTGGACGTGATCCTATCTTCCCTTTTACTGGCACATTTCTAAGAGGGTTACTGATGGGCTGCTGGATAATCTAGTTGGTACCCAAGTGCAGTCATCATCATTGTCAAGGACAACCAGCATGCCTCCAGCTGAACTACAACTCCCAGAATTCCTGGAAAGGCCAAGGATGCTGTTCAGAGAGCTCAACATGATTCCACCTCCTTATCTCAAGAAAAGAGGCCTGTGTTCCAATGCATGGGGAGTGAGGGATTGTGGGAGTTGTAGTTTAGCAACATTAGGTTGAAGAGCTCTGATCATTATCCCAATGAATGAGGCCCAATGCAGTTCTCATATACTTCCCAGGCCTGTGATCTGGACTGAGCAACTGCCACACACAGACACAAGGTACAGATTGAGGGGTCCCCCTGCTCCCCCAGTTTTACCTTCTGTTGCCTCCTGGCCATGTCGGTAGGTTGTTTGGCATTGAAGGGGTAGGCGATGCACCTCATGACAAACACATAGAGCTGAAGCTTCCTCTTCCTCTCCTCTTCCTCCTTCTGCAGCTTCTCCAGCTCTTCCTTCTCCTTCTCACTCACCACCGAGGGGCTGGGGCTGGAGGGTCGGACACTGCTGCTGCTGCGACTACTGGGCTGTAGCCCCCCTGAGCTCTCGCTGGTCCGACTGGGGGAGAGGCGAGTCCCGGTGGTCGGGGCCTGACTCTCTTTGATTTCAGGCTCCTCCACGACCTCCTCCGCCTCCTCCTCGCTGGAAGACGGGTCCAACATGTTGGCTACAAAGCACAGCGGGGTCGGCTGATAGATCCAGGGGCTGCTCTAGAAAGATCACCTTCCAGCCTTGTTGTCCTCTGCCAGTGGGATAAAAACAGGAAAGAAAAATCTCTTTTGTATGAGGAAATAAATCGCAACACGCGATGTAAAGGGAAAGCGACGCGCGGCCGCTGCGATCTGTTGTTGCAGAAGAGGCAGAGCGATTACGTGTTTATCGATTTAACTCTCTCCTCCCCGCTGCTGAGGGGGATCCGCCTGCTGCACTTTCACTGCCGGGCGAAGGACACACGGTCCAATGGATAAAAGTCGCCCAGGAGCGGCAGATGCTGCGTCTCCTCCTCTGTCTCCTCCTCCTCCTGCTGCTGCTGCTGCGCTTTGTCCTGCGGGGAGCTGACCAGAGTGCTGAAGCGCATCCCAGGCTGCAGTCAGTGGGAGGATCCGCTCCATTCACAACCTGGACAGCGGCTGTAGCGCTACTGCTGGAGGGTCGCAGTCATCTGCGCGACCCACATTCCCAACGAGCCGTGTCGCTACCAGTCTGCAGTGAATGGACATATATATATATATATATATGTGTTTGTAACAAGAGCCTGGCTCACTCTTTTACTGACATCTGCATCATGAAGAGCTGATAATGCTAAACTACAACTCCCAGAATCCTCCATCAGCCCAGGGTACACTGATCATGTGACAAATATTTAATTCCCCAAAGAAATACCCAGGTATTAGCTGAGCATCAGGTTAAACTAAAAGAAACTACAACTCCCAGAATCCTCCAGCAGCCCAGGATACAGAGCACACTGACAAATATTTAATTCCCCAAAAGAATATCCAGGTATAAGCAGAGTATCAGGTTTAAGTAACTAAAAGAAACTACAACTCCCAGAATCCTCCAGCAGCCCAGGATACAGAGCAGACTGATCACGTGACAAATATTTAATTCCCCAAAGAAATACCCAGGAATTAGCTGAGCATCAGGTTTATGTTACTAAAAGAAACTACAACTCCCAGAATCCTCCAGCAGCCCAGGGTACAGAGCACATTGACAATGTGACAAAATTAATTACCCAAAGGAATACCCAGGAATTAGCTGAGCATCAGGTTTATGTTACTAAAAGAAACTACAACTCCCACAATCCTCCAGCAGCCCAGGAAACAGAGCACACTCATCATGTGACAAATATTTAATTCCCCCAAAGAATACCCAGGTATTAGCTGAGCATCAGGTTTAACTAAAGGAAACTACAACTCCCAGAATCCTCCAGCAGCCCAGGGTACAGAGCACACAGACAATGTGACAAAATTAATCACCCAAAGGAATACCCAGATAGTAGCTGTGCGTCAGGTTTATGTTACTAAAAGAAACTACAACTCCCAGAATCCCCCGATAGCTTAACATAAACACTTGCTGCAAAGATATCCTTCTCTTGTTCATGATTGATCTGATTATTTGACATATTTTTCTGCACTACAAATCCCAGCATTCCCAGTCATCTAGAGACATGAGAACGAAGATCTTGCAGCTGTTCACATTATATTTATAGTAAAACTACAACTCCCTGCAGCCTAGCCTCCCCCCCTCCATTGGGAGTTCAAATACATGCAATTGCCCCATCCACTGCATACCCCATAAATCAGAAGTTACTTGTAGGGCACAAGGGTAACAATCACATTTCATAGCAGTGCTGTCCACCCATCAGTTCTTCAGTTGTTGTTTAACTCCAACTCCCAGCATCCTTAGACAGGCAGAGATATGGAAACCCTCTTGGCCTCATGGTGTTGTTGAACTAAAACCGCTGTCTCTCCAGCACTAGGTAGTTGCTGCAGAAAGGGACTTTCTTATCTTTTGAACTAAAACTCCTAAAACTAAAACAGACCTGCCCATTAGGGATGTAGCGAACTGTTCTGCGGCGAACTTGTTCGCGCGAACATCGGCTGTTCGCGTCCGCCGCAAGTTCGCGAACGTCGCGCGACGTTCGCCAATAGGCGTTCGCGTCAAAATCGTTCGACCATTCGATCGATTAAAATCGAACGATTAAAAAGCCTACGATCGTTCGAATCGAACGATTTTCGGATGTTCGAAGTTCGCGAACAGTTCGCGAACTGTTCGCATTTTTTGCCGGTGTTCGCGAACGGCGTTCGCGAACACATACTCGGCGGTTCGCTACATCCCTACTGCCCATGGATCTGAATACTTAACAACTATCTCCATAGCCCCTTTCCTATTAAAGAAAACCCTTCAAAGCCAAACATTAGTGGCCGGCGAATTTGTCCCGTTTTGCCGTAAAATTTGGGCAAAGGGCGAAAAATTGACGAAACGCATTGAAGTCAATGGGTGTCAAAGTTATTTTGTCGCTCGTCAATGTAAACTATTCAAAATTTTTGCAACGTGAAGCGTGGAAATACGCTGTAAATTCGCGCCTGGCCAATTTATTCGCCCATCACTACTAAACACTCATGGTTTGTGTGTCCCTTGGTTGTCAGGGGATACGGCAGTACCAGGAGGGTCTTTTCCCTACAAACATCTTCCAGATGGGCTGCATTGTCACCCGATGGGTTTCTTAGAATGAGCCTTAAGTATTTATAGTTTTACGCATCCCAAGAGTTCCTGCAGCAGCTGCAGCTTTCCCTTAATGAGCCTGGACCCACCCACCACCTGCACCTCTGTGCTGTTCAATGGATGTTGAATGAATGAATGAATGAAAGCTGCTGCTCACTTGCATTACCATTGGAAAGAATCACCCGTTTGATTTGCCATGATATTTATATTTATTCAGGAGTTGCCTCCACTGTAAATTTTGTCATAAATTGTAAACAGTGACTGATTCATTTTTTAATTGGGACTAATGTAACAGTGATGATCATGGCTATACCTGTCACAGGCAGATTCTATTAAATGGGAATGGGCTGCCATTAGAAATAACGGGGCACCCTTGGCCCAGCCCACCCTGGTGCCCAAGCCCCACCCCAGATCCCGCCCACTCCACATCACAGTTAATATTAAAATAATACATTGGTGGCCTGGGGATTCAATTACGGCTGTTTTCGTGAATTCGGAATTTTTCGCTGCTTCGGGACTTTGGCTTCAGCTTCGGGGCAGTTATTATGTGCAGTGCGTTTCCCTGTGATACTGATATTCACAATAAATGGTTACATGAAATGAGATTTAGATACACCCAGAGTTGATCATAATCCCTCTACTGAAATTGGGGTTCAGTAATGTTTGTGCAGACAAGGATGACTTGGTTGTTGTGTCTGTAGAAGGGGAGGCATGTCCTGTAATGTAATTGTTGTTAGTATGTTTGTGTGTGTGTGTGTGCTGTGATTATGTGTGTGTGGGGGGGTGGAGGAGTTGTATTGTGTAAACTTGCAAATTTGGGGGAGGGCAAAATCCACAGCCAAATTGGCTTTTTAAATGTTCATTTATAGCCCTGTGTCCCGTGATATTGGCAACATCAGAGCAGCTTCTTTCTTTCTCCCGACAACTTCCTTGACTACTTGCTGGTCAGACTGGTGGGAAAATGACCAGCAGGTGGCGCTGTTGTAACAAAATTCATTCATATTAACAGCACATGTATCCCTTAATATCTTGGAATTAAAAAATAAATAAATAATGAATGTACATTGCAAAAGTGCTTAGAATAGCCCCCTCGTCAATTTTACCTTCATTTATTTTAAAGGTTTACTTATCCTTTTATATTATGAAGGCATAAGATCAGAGCTACAAATACATTGAAAAGCCCCCTTTAGTGCAGCTAAGACAAGCAATACAGCAGCTCCCACATGTACTGAACGTAAGTAATGAAGACATGAGGCAAATTCTGTGAACAAAGTCTTTTCCCTAATACTCGACTGTATATCGTAAATGTTTATGATACATTATTGCCCGTCGCATCTGCTGGGAGGCTGTTCCATGTGTAAAGCTGCTTATTCTCTTGTTATCTCTCTTTATCTCTGCTTTACATCAAGTCCATATATATATATATATATATATATATATATATATATATATATATATATATATATATATATATATATATCAGTAACCTAATACATAAATATCATTAGCAATATCTTCAATGTTTGTTGCCAAACATTCTATAGGCTTTGCCAGAAGCCCCACAGTGATATTGGCACCATATGGTAAAGCCACAAAATAGATTTTCTGCCTGAAAACCTCTGGTAGTTTATTTTATTATTTCAGAAGAAATTGTATTTGTGCCAGCGACGGGGCCTGCGGAATTCACTCTCTGTTAGACTCATTAGTTCTTTCTTTCTTTTCAAATCCTTTTTATTGAATTTTTGCAATACATTGAATTGACTTGACAAAACCGGCAGAAATATCTTTGCGATTCCATGTAAATAATGTTCCAAATTTTCATATGAACAATAAACAATGAGCAAGAAGTGTTAAACAATTAGACCTGTTCTCTTCTTTTCAATTCAAAGCTCGGCAAATAAGAATCCAGTTAGGATTAATTTGTAGATATATATCAGCAATTAGGTGAATGGCTTAGCCTCTATATTATATCACTGACTTTTCAATCAACTTTCCCTATAAGTTTATAGATAAATTCCCTTGTATTATCATCTAGACTCATTAGTTCTAATGTAGTCCGTCATTACAACTCCCAGCATCACCAGTCACCCACTTGGCTCATTCTCTACTTGTTCTACAATAACTGACACCAGCTCTACTTACTATACACACACTGGCCCACAGTTGTAGCTGTTACCATTGAAGGAGATCATTGGAGTGTTTGTCTCTTCACATATTGTGTGACCCTACAAAAAGCATCCCAGCAGACATTAATAATCAGTGATTATAAGGGACGTAATAAAATGCAGCCTGACTTTCACAAGGTCACAGTGAAAAGAACAAGCGGAGTGTTTGCAATGCCATAAATCATCCCCTCTAATGCTGGAAATATATATTGGTGCTGAAAGTAGCAGAGAAGGACGTCTGTTCCTAATAGATGATAGATAGATAGTTAGAGAGAGAGATAGATAGAGAGATATAGATAGATGATAGATAGATAGATAGATAGATGATAGATAGATAGATAGATAGACATACAGATAGATAGATAGATAGATAGATAGATAGATAGATAGATAGACAAATGGATAGATAGACATACAGATCAATAGATAGATGATAGATAGATAGATAGATAGATAGATGATAGATAGATAGATAGATAGATAGACATACAGATAGATAGATAGATAGATAGATAGATAGATAGATAGATAGATAGATAGATAGATAGATAGACAAATGGATAGATAGACATACAGATCAATAGATAGATGATAGATAGATAGATAGATACCTGTAGATAGATAGATAGATAATGGATGATAGAGAGAGAGAGAGAGAGAGAGAGAGAGAGAGAGAGAGAGAGAGAGACCTGTTTATCAAGCCTTCATTTTTTCTTATTGAGTTTTAAAGGGCAAAAGAACCAGAATTTTTAGAGGAAAAAAACTTGATTTTTTTTTAGATTTATTATGCCCCCAAGATGCTAAATATCCAAAACACAAAATAGACCATAGATAGATAGATAGATGATAGATAGATAGATAGATAGATAGATAGATAGATCAACAGACAGACAGACAGACAGACATACAGATAGATAGATAGATAGATAGATAGATAGATAGATAGATAGATAGATAGATAGATAGACAAATGGATAGATAGAGATACAGATCAATAGATAGATGATAGATAGTTAGATAGATAGATAGATAGATAGATAGATAGATAATGGATGATAGAGAGAGAGAGAGAGAGAGAGAGAGAGAGAGAGAGAGAGAGAGAGAAAGAGACCTGTTTATCAAGCCTTCATTTTTTCTTATTGAGTTTTAAAGGGCAAAAAAACCAGAATTTTTAGAGGAAAAAAACTTGATTTTTTTTAGATTTATTATGCCCCCAAGATGCTAAATATCCAAAACACAAAATAGACCATAGATAGATAGATAGATAGATAGATAGATAGATAGATAGATAGATAGATAGATAGATAGATAGATAGATAGAGATAGATAGATAGATATAGATAAAGATATAGATAGATATAAATTGATGATAGATAAATAGATAGATGATAGATAGATAGATAGATAGATAGATAGATAGATAGATAGATAGATAGAGATAGATAGATAGATAGATAGATAGATAGATATAGATATAGATATAGATATAGATATAGATAGATATAAATTGATGATAGATAAATAGATAGATGATAGATAGATAGATAGATAGATGATAGATAGATAGATAGATAGATAGATAGATAGATAGATAGATGATAGATAGATAGATAGATAGATAGATAGATAGAGATAGATAGATAGATGATAGATAGATAGACAGATAGATGATAGACAGAGCGAGAGAGAAAGATAGTTGTTTTACATTGTTTCAACATTACCTTTTTACCTGGTGATTATTTTTGTCCCACTTACAAGGTCACATTTCCCAGAATAAAATCTCTAATGTAGGAAGTGACCCAGACACAACAAAATGAATACAAATCCAAGGTGGAATAGACTGGGCTAATAAGAGTATTCCAAAGTCATAGTGACCTCCCAATGCTCTTGAAGAAGAAACGTAGTAACTTTGAAACTGATTTTGTCCATTTGTGTTATTGTGATGATTGTTCTATAGGAAATCTACACAACCAATGGCAATTACCAGACCGCGGAGTTAGTGAATAAGGTAACAAAGTGTAATATGGAAAAAAATTGTGTTTGTTGAGTAAGTAAATGACAGAGTAGCAAATACATTTGTGAGCCAGACTGAATGTGTGCACTGGCATAAAAGAATAATGGTCAGTCTCAAGTCAAGGGGCAGATGGAAATTTAGGAGACTTGCTAAACCTCACAAAATTATAGCCTATAAAAATAACCTCAGAACTGAATCAGCAGTTGCTCTGACCCAGCGGATGGTCAAGAAAGAACCACCTGGATCCTTGAGCAATTGTCTAATACTCCTTTACCTGCATCAAGACACATGCCTTGGAACCACAATGCTTGCTCTCAACATAGGTATGGATTTATTATGGATAGTCATCTCAAGGGAGTCATTAGTTCAGTGATTCATCTTCTAAGATGACATTGCCCCCAGACACACTGATAAACAAATTTGATGGTTATATAGACATGAAGATGAACTCACAAGCCTTCCATGATCTCCACGTTCATCAGCTGTAAACTTACTTGAACCATTATGGGAAGGGTGTGAAGCAGATGTCTACCAACTTCATCTATACAAGAACTGGAGTGGGCCTCACGGCTGACCCTCCCAATAATATTTTCAAGAGAAGAGGTGACTCCAAGCCCAAAACAACTGATCTTAAAGATGTGTCTCCTGCTACTGTATCTTCTTCTAGGGTGGAGAAGGATTTCAAACCAAAGGACCACTTTAAGGGATGATCCATCCCCCACTGTATGTTTTAATAGAAAATACTACATTGTAAAGTAATTTTAGGAGAGAATCAGTGGACGGGTGCTTTTAAACACCTTCATTTTATCTGTTGGCTTGCTGCAAATTGTGGCAAGATGAGAAATATCAAACTACCTTTAGAAGATCTCCTACAATAGCGTTGAGTTCTGAATACAAAGGCAATGAAGCAAGACCACACTCAGTCACTTGCTGGACCCCTGCAGAGTTTGCTGAGCTGAGTTTAGGTAAAGCAGGTGCAAAACACTTGTCCCTTTGCTTTTCTGAGGCTCGTTAAGCAAATTTGAGTCCATCAAACAGTTCTCAAAAGGTCAAACAGGTCAGTGTGATGTAGGGTTGGCCTCCTTTGTGCTATTTATGATATCTGCTCCATGAGAATTTGAAGTTTGTGGCATGAATAAATAAACCCAGCTTTGCTTTTCCAATTAGGCTGATTTCATATCGGACGGACGTTCTCGCTCCTGCTAAAAAACCCTTCAGAATATGCCACATGTTGTCTGTTTATCACTAGTTTGATTTAATTTAATGAAATTACTTACAACTAAATTGTGTTCTTCTGTAGCCTGCCAACACCGCTGCAATTGCCTAGAAAATGCACTATATATATATCTTAAAGGGGAACTGTCATATTTGTAAGCACACAACAAAATTGCACCACATGTTTATTTGATTTTCATTTTTACAAATAGTTTTTATTATCTTTAACCCTGTTCTGGCATCTTGTAAGGAATACATTTACAGTTGAAACACGGAAATTTGCCTCGAATTCGTGCCTGGCAAATTTATTCTCCCATCACTACTTAGCACACATTTACTTACAATTTGGTCCCAGTGCTGTAACCCAAAAAAATATATGAACAGTTAGTTAATTAGCTGCCTACTACAGGTATGGGATCCATTATCAGGAAACCTGTTATCCAGAAAGTGCCGAATTACGGAAAGGCCGTCTCCCATAGACTCGAGTAAACATTGCAGGGGCAGAAGCAGCAGCCACTATTACAGATATAAAGACAAAGCCAGACAAAATGAATAGACGTCAGAAGAAATACACACACCTTGAGGGGCCACCAATCATGACGGAGCGATTCAGACGATGGCCCATTGTATTGGAAATGGGAAATGCATTAGGAATTCTAGAGCTGTCCCTGCTGGCAAGAGATCAAATGAAAGAAGTAGATGCAATTTGCTTCTTTCTCATCCTCCTACTAACATGCGGCATAAAGGAAATGTTTGTTGCCTAAATATAGAATAATGAAGAGGGCCAGGTTGTTTCATCGCTGGCCTATTTTGCATGGAGTATCATTTTTTTTCCAATTCACCACAACAACAGACGTTTTGAAAAGACCCTTCTTTCATGTTCTTCTTAAATACCCCAGTCGGAGAGAGATCTTCTTAACGGCACAGGAAAAACAATGTTGCCATCAGTTGCTTTGCCTTTACTGTTATGAAGGATGTGCAATATGGTTTTCCATGCCTGACCACACTTTGACCTCATGACTAAAGGGTTAATGCAATGAGCAGTTTTTGATGCCTTCAAAGCACATACACAAAATATATCCAATATACGTCAGGAAGGGACCTATTAGGGTAATAGCAGCATTGAGAATACTTTGCAATAGGCCTTTTCTTTTTCTTCTGCAAATGCCTATTTTAACTACTTTAAAGGAGAACCAAACCCTTTTTTTAAAATCCCCTACCCCCTACCCTACATAGACCCCCTCCCTGCTCCCACCAGCCTAGGTGTTACCCTCGGTAAATGCCCCTAACTCTTTACTTACCCCTCGTTGCAGATTCAGGGCATCAGAGTTCACAAGCACCATCTTCTTCTCTTCGGTAATCTTTGGGATGACAGTAGCGTATTGTCGCATGCGCAGTTGGCGCAATCTCCCGGTCCTGAACAACTGCGCATGCGATGAAAGCCACGGAAGTTGTCGGAGCGCCAGAAGAAGACCCAAAGTTTACCAAAGAGAAGAAGATGGCGCCCGTGAATTCTGATGCATTGAATCTGCAACGAGAGGTAAGTAATGAGTTAGGGGCATTTACCCAGGGTAGCAGCTAGGCTGGGGGGGAGCAGGGAGGGTTGTCTATGTAGGGTAGGGGATTTTAATAAAAAGGGTTTGGTTTTCCTTTTAAGGCGAACTAAACCCCCCAAACAATGTATAAAACATCTCATGTGTAAAATCCTGCTTCATGTAAATAATCCATTTTCTTCATACTAACCCTTTAAGTGCCAGCAGAATTTCACATTTTGGTTACGCGAAATGCCAGCCGTTTTTGAAACATTTTGTGCTCTCTCACTTTAGGGGCATTTTCTGAGGGGAAACCTATAGTTTACCTAGGAAAACTATACATTGTTTTTTTCGGTAGAAACTGAGCTTTCTAAATCTGCCTGAGTTTTCATGTATTTCCACCTGTGCAAAAAAATTTATAGTGCTAAATACCAAAAAAAAATGAAAAATTACCATTTTTCATCGTATATCAATTTATACCAGAAAAATATTTCATTTTACGGATGAAAATCCAACTGATTTGGAAAGCCTTATGTCTCTCGAACGTGCCAATACCAGATATGTATAGTTTTAGGGAGATTTAGGACTTCTGTACCTCAAAAACTCCCGGCAGTATATTGCCGAATTTTGAAAGCACTAAGGCAGAAAACGGCATGCTTTAGATTCCAAGGCCAAAACTCCTGAAACCGTAGGTTTACCCCAGAAAACCATACATTTTTGAAAAGTACACATTCTGCCGATTACAAAATGGGTAACTATGTCTCTCTACTCCCAACTACCAAACATAAAAGCTTGTCTGAACATAGCGGTTTTTCAAAAAAAAATTCAAAATTCTGAAAAATCATTTCAAAGGTTTTATTTTGCTGCTCTGCATATCCCAAACTATATTAGGTACCAAGAAAAAGCACCTGAAATATGATTGCCAGGGGTCCACTGAACAGTTTGATACCCATTATGCATAGGTTTACCAAAGTATCTGGCATTTAGAGACACCAATATGAAGTTAGCACATCCAAATTGATCAGGACTTTACTTCAGCTACTGAGAAATCAACACATTGACTGCATTTTTTGTGGGGTAAAAACACAGAAATATATGTTTACCCCCCAAACCCATATATTTTTGGAAAGTACACATTCTACCGAATCTAAAATGGGTACCCATGCCTTTCTGCTCCAAACTACTGAGTCGCAAGGCTTTCCCAAAATTATCGGTTTTGGTGAAATATGTGAAAATTGCCTCAAACCTTCAACTTCTCAGCACCATATCACCCATGTATCGTTATGCACCAAGAAAAAGCACCCTAAATATGATTGCCATGGTTCCTCTGAACATTTTGGTGGCCATTGTTCATAGGTTTACCAAAGTATCTGGCATTTAGAGGCCCCAAAATGAAGTTAGCGCATACAAACAGTCCCGTGGGTAACTTCAGCTAATGAAAAATCAACACATTGACTGCATTTTTGTGGGGTAAAAACACAGAAATATATGTTTACCCCCAAAACCCATATATTTTTGGAAAGTACACATTCTACCGAATCTAAAATGGGTACCCATGCCTTTCTGCTCCAAACTACTGAGTCGCAAGGCTTTCCCACAATTGTCGGTTTTGGTGAAATATCTGAAAATTGCCTCAAAGCTTCAACTTCTCAGCACCATATCGCCCATGTATCGTTACGCACCAAGATAAAGCACCCTAAATATGATTGCCAGGGTTCCTCCAAACAGTTTGGTGGCCATTGTTCCTAGGTTTACCAAAGTATCTGGCATTTAGAGGCCCCAAAATGAAGTTAGCGCATACAAACAGTCCCGTGGGTAACTTCAGCTAATGAAAAATCAACACATCGACTGCATTTTTGTGGGGTAAAAACACAGAAATATATGTTTACCCCCAAAACCCATATATTTTTGGAAAGTACACATTCTACCGAATCTAAAATGGGTACCCATGCCTTTCTGCTCCAAACTACTGAGTCGCAAGGCTTTCCCACAATTGTCGGTTTTGGTGAAATATCTGAAAATTGCCTTAAAGCTTCAACTTCTCAGCACCATATCGCCCATGTATCGTTACGCACCAAGATAAAGCACCCTAAATATGATTGCCAGGGTTCCTCCAAACAGTTTGGTGGCCATTGTTCCTAGGTTTACCAAAGTATCTGGCATTTAGAGGCCCCAAAATGAAGTTAGCGCATACAAACAGTCCCGTGGGTAACTTCAGCTAATGAAAAATCAACACATTGACTGCATTTTTGTGGGGTAAAAACACAGAAATATATGTTTACCCCCAAAACCCATATATTTTTGGAAAGTACACATTCTACCGAATCTAAAATGGGTACCCATGCCTTTCTGCTCCAAACTACTGAGTCGCAAGGCTTTCCCACAATTGTCGGTTTTGGTGAAATATCTGAAAATTGCCTCAAAGCTTCAACTTCTCAGCACCATATCGCCCATGTATCGTTACGCACCAAGATAAAGCACCCTAAATATGATTGCCAGGGTTCCTCCAAACAGTTTGGTGGCCATTGTTCCTAGGTTTACCAAAGTATCTGGCATTTAGAGGCCCCAAAATGAAGTTAGCGCATACAAACAGTCCCGTGGGTAACTTCAGCTAATGAAAAATCAACACATTGACTGCATTTTTGTGGGGTAAAAACACAGAAATATATGTTTACCCCCAAAACCCATATATTTTTGGAAAGTACACATTCTACCGAATCTAAAATGGGTACCCATGCCTTTCTGCTCCAAACTACTGAGTCGCAAGGCTTTCCCACAATTGTCGGTTTTGGTGAAATATCTGAAAATTGCCTCAAAGCTTCAACTTCTCAGCACCATATCGCCCATGTATCGTTATGCACCAAGATAAAGCACCCTAAATATAATTGCCAGGGTTCCTCCAAACAGTTTGGTGGCCATTGTTCCTAGGTTTACCAAAGTATCTGGCATTTAGAGGCCCCAAAATGAAGTTAGCGCATACAAACAGTCCCGTGGGTAACTTCAGCTAATGAAAAATCAACACATTGACTGCATTTTTGTGGGGTAAAAACACAGAAATATATGTTTACCCCCAAAACCCATATATTTTGGAAAGTACACATTCTACCGAATCTAAAATGGGTACCCATGCCTTTCTGCTCCAAACTACTGAGTCGCAAGGCTTTCCCACAATTGTCGGTTTTGGTGAAATATCTGAAAATTGCCTCAAAGTTTCAACTTCTCAGTACCATATCACCCATGTATCGTTACGCACCAAGAAAAAGCACCCTAAATATGATTGCCAGGGTTCCTCCAAACAGTTTGGTGGCCATTGTTCATAGGTTTACCAAAGTATCTGGCATTTAGAGGCCCCAAAATGAAGTTAGCGCATACAAACAGTCCCGTGGGTAACTTCAGCTAATGAAAAATCAACACATTGACTGCATTTTTGTGGGGTAAAAACACAGAAATATATGTTTGCCCCCCAAAACCCATATAGTTTTGGAAAGTACACATTCTACCGAATCTAAAATGGGTACCCATGCCTTTCTGCTCCAAACTACTGAGTCGCAAGGCTTTCCCACAATTGTCGGTTTTGGTGAAATATCTGAAAATTGCCTCAAAGCTTCAACTTCTCAGCACCATATCACCCATGTATCGTTATGCACCAAGAAAAAGCACCCTAAATGTGATTGCCAGGGTTCCTCCGAACAGTTTGGTGGCCATTGTTCATAGGTTTACCAAAGTATCTGGCAGTTAGAGGCCTCAAAATGAAGTTAGTGCATACAAATAGTCCTGTGGGTAACTTCAGCTAATGAAAGATCAACACATTAACTGCATTTTTGTGGTGTAAAAACACAGAAATATATGTTTACCCCCCAAACCCATACATTTTTGGAAAGTACACATTCTACAGAATCTAAAATGGGTACCCATGCCTTATTGCTCCAAACTACTGAGTCGCAAGGCTTTCCCAAAGTTGTCGGTTTTGGTGAAATATCTGAAAATTGCCTCAATGCTTCAACTTTCCAGCATCATATCGCCCATGTATCATTACGTATCACAAAAAAGCACCCAAATTGTGATTGCCGGGGGTCCTCCAAACAGTTTGGTGCCCACTGTGCATAGGTTTACCAAAGTATATGGCATTTAGAGGCCCCAAAATGAAGTTAGCACATACAAATTGTCCTGTGGGTAACTTCAGCTAATGAAAAATCAGCACATTGTCTGCATTTTTGTGGGGTAAAAACACAGAAATATATGTTTACCCCCCAAACCCATACATTTTTGGAAAGTACACATTCTACAGAATCTAAAATGGGTACCCATGCTTTTCTGCTCAAAACTACTGAGTCGCAAGGCTTTGCCAAATTTGGCCGTTTTGGTGAAATATCTGAAAATTGCCTCAAAGCTTCAACTTTCCAGCATCGTATTGTCCATGTATCATTACCAGCATAAAGCATCCTAAATATAAACATACAGGTCTACTAAATAGTTTGATGCCCAATGTGCATAGATATACCAAACTATGTGGCGCACAGAGACCCCCAAATGACAATATGTATAGACATTTTCACGGCTGACGCGCTGGCTGCTGCAACATAACCACCCGGTGTGTGTATTATGCGACATTAGACCACCTAACAGTACAGAGACCCCAGAAAACCATATATTTTCAGAAAGTACACATTCTGACGAATCCAATATGGGTAAATAAGTGTTTCTACTACAAACTGCCAAACTGCAAAGCAATGCTGAACATAACGGTTTTTATCAAATTTCTGAAAATCGTCACAAAGCTTGAATTTTACCCCATTATATGCCCCACATTTCGTAACTTATCAGCATAAAACATCCTAAATATGAACGCCAGGGGTCTACTGAACACTTTGATGCCCAATATGCATAGATATACCAAACTATGTGGCGCACAGAGACCCCCAAATGACAATACTGTATATACATTTTCACGGCTGACGCGCTGGCTGCTGCAATATAAGCACCTGGTGTGTGTATTATGCGACATTAGACCCCCCTAACAGTACAGAGACCCCAGAAAACCAGATATTTTCAGAAAGAGCACATTCTGACGAATCCAATATGGGTAAATAAGTGTTTCTACTACAATCTGCCAAACTGCAAAGCAATGCTGAACATAACGGTTTTTATCAAATTTCTGAAAATCGTCACAAAGCTTGAATTTTACTCCATTATATGCTCCACGTTTCGTAACGTATCAGCATAAAACATCCTAAATATGAACGCCAGGGGTCTACTGAACACTTTGATGCCCAATATGCATAGATATTCCAAACTATGTGGCGCACAGAGACCCCCAAATGACAATAGTGTATATACATTTTCACGGCTGACGCGCTGGCTGCTGCAATATAAGCACCTGGTGTGTGTATTATGCGACATTAGACCCCCCTAACAGTACAGAGACCCCAGAAAACCATATATTTTCAGAAAGTACACATTCTGACGAATCCAATATGGGTAAATAAGTGTTTCTACTACAAACTGCCAAACTGCAAAGCAATGCTGAACATAACGGTTTTTATCAAATTTCGGAAAATCGTCACAAAGCTTGAATTTTACCCCATTATATGCTCCACGTTTCGTAACGTATCAGCATAAAACATCCTAAATATGAACGCCAGGGGTCTACTGAACACTTTGATGCCCAATATGCATAGATATACCAAACTATGTGGCGCACAGAGACCCCCAAATGACAATAGTGTATATACATTTTCACGGCTGACTCGCTGGCTGCTGCAATATAAGCACCTGGTGTGTGTATTATGCGACATTAGACCCCCCTAACAGTACAGAGACCCCAGAAAACCAGATATTTTCAGAAAGTACACATTCTGACGAATCCAATATGGGTAAATAAGTGTTTCTACTACAAATTGCCAAACTGCAAAGCAATGCTGAACATAACGGTTTTTATCAAATTTCTGAAAATCGTCACAAAGGTTGAATTTTACCCCATTATATGCTCCACGTTTCGTAACGTATCAGCATAAAACATCCTAAATATGAACGCCAGGGGTCTACTAAATAGTTTGATGCCCAATGTGCATAGATATACCAAACTATGTGGCGCACAGAGACCCCCAAATGACAATAGTGTATATACATTTTCACGGCTGACGCGCTGGCTGCTGCAATATAAGCACCTGGTGTGTGTATTATGCGACATTAGACCCCCCTAACAGTACAGAGACCCCAGAAAACCATATATTTTCAGAAAGTACACATTCTGACGAATCCAATATGGGTAAATAAGTGTTTCTACTACAAATTGCCAAACTGCAAAGCAATGCTGAACATAACGGTTTTTATCAAATTTCTGAAAATCGTCACAAAGGTTGAATTTTACCCCATTATATGCTCCACGTTTCGTAACGTATCAGCATAAAACATCCTAAATATGAACGCCAGGGGTCTACTAAATAGTTTGATGCCCAATGTGCATAGATATACCAAACTATGTGGCGCACAGAGACCCCCAAATGACAATAGTGTATATACATTTTCACGGCTGACGCGCTGGCTGCTGCAATATAAGCACCTGGTGTGTGTATTATGCGATATTAGACCCCCCTAACAGTACAGAGACCCCAGAAAACCATATATTTTCAGAAAGTACACATTCTGACGAATCCAATATGGGTAAATAAGTGTTTCTACTACAAACTGCCAAACTGCAAAGCAATGCTGAACATAACGGTTTTTATCAAATTTCTGAAAATCGTCACAAAGCTTGAATTTTACCCCATTATATGCTCCACGTTTCGTAACGTATCAGCATAAAACATCCTAAATATGAACGCCAGAGGTCTACTGAACACTTTGATGCTCAATATGCATAGATATACCAAACTATGTGGCGCACAGAGACCCCCAAATGACAATAGTGTATATACATTTTCACAGCTGACGCGCTGGCTGCTGCAATATAAGTGCCTGGTGTGTGTATTATGCGACATTAGACCCCCCTAACAGTACAGAGACCCCAGAAAACCATATATTTTCAGAAAGTACACATTCTGACGAATCCAATATGGGTAAATAAGTGTTTCTACTACAAACTGCCAAACTGCAAAGCAATGCTGAACATAACGGTTTTTTATCAAATTTCTGAAAATCGTCAGAAAGCTTGAATTTTACCCCATTATATGCCCCACATTTCGTAACGTATCAGCATAAAACATCCTAAATATGAACGCCAGGGGTCTACTGAACACTTTGATGCTCAATATGCATAGATATACCAAACTATGTGGCGCACAGAGACCACCAAATGACAATAGTGTATATACATTTTCACAGCTGACGCGCTGGCTGCTGCAATATGAGCACCTGGTGTGTGTATTATGCGACATTAGACCTCCCTAACAGTACAGAGACCCCAGAAAACCATATATTTTCAGAAAGTACACATTCTGACGAATCCAATATGGGTAAATAAGTGTTTCTACTACAAACTGCCAAACTGCAAAGCAATGCTGAACATAACGGTTTTTATCAAATTTCTGAAAATCGTCACAAAGCTTGAATTTTACCCCATTATATGCCCCACATTTCGTAACGTATCAGCATAAAACATCCTAAATATGAACGCCAGGGGTCTACTGAACACTTTGATGCCCAATATGCATAGATATACCAAACTATGTGGCGCACAGAGACCCCCAAATGGATATATAGTAGATAAAATTTACAAGGCAAAACAAAATAAGGCAGTAAAGAGTGAAATGAAAAAAAATCCAATAAAACCACAAAAATCAATGTTTTTTTTCCAGAATAGTGTTATCGGCCGTCAGAAACACAGTTTGAATATTTTAGCTGGGCCAAACAGGTTATACGGCTAGAAACAAGTGAACACAACATATGCAGAGCTGAAAATGCAATAAAATGGCTAAAAATTCAATAAAATGGCTAAAAATGCACCAAAATACCCAAAATTGCAATATAATCACCGAAATAACATACAAAAGATATTGCACAGTATGGTTAGTGAATACGCTATTCGTAATGGCAATAAAACATTTTTTTCAGCAAAAAAAAGAGACGATGCGATAAGAAAAAAAAAAAAAGCCACAATGCCATGTATGTGCGTGTGCGTGTGTACAAATGGTAAATTACATGTTATGTGCGCGTGTGTGCGTGTGCACGTGTGTGTAAGTGCAGTGAGTGTAAGTGACCCCCCCAATCCCCAAAAATGTATGTGTAAGTGTGTGTAAGTGTGAATCTAAGTGTGTATTACTGTAATAAGTGTGTGTTGGTGTGTTTGTGTGTGTAATTGTTGCACTAACCTGAAAAAGTCGCTGAAGACTGTTGCACACGATGTGGAGGGGTCCCAGGAAGACAGCCGCTCCTCTGCTCCAGAACCCGGAAGTGCTGCAGAACGTAGAATCTACGTTCTGTGGCATTTCAAGTTACTTTTCCACAGAACGTAGATTCTACGTTCTGTGGCACTTAAAGGGCTAATATACTTTTTTAGTAATATGTGCCATTGGGTAATCATAAATACAAAACTGCCCTTTTTAAAAACAAGGGTCACCCCTGGATCGTATGACTCACGGTGCACACAAACACCATCAAACAAACCATATATGTTAGGTCACATGAGCCAATTAACAAACAGAGTTTTGTCTTTTGCTTCTTCACTTCCTGTTACAGTTAGAGCTGCAGTATTTCTGGTCAGGTGATCGCTTCCTGTTACAGTTAGAGCTGCAGTATTTCTGGTCAGGTGATCTCTTCCTGTTACAGTTAGAGCTGCAGTATTTCTGGTCAGGTGATCTCTTCCTGTTACAGTTAGAGCTGCAGTATTTCTGGGCAGGTGATCTCTTCCTGTTAGAGTTAGAACTGCAGTATTTCTGGGCAGGTGATCTCTTCCTGTTACAGTTAGAGCTGCAGTATTTCTGGGCAGGTGATCTCTTCCTGTTACAGTTAGAGCTGCAGTATTTCTGGTCAGGTGATCTCTTGCTGTTACAGTTAAAGCTGCAGTATTTCTGGTCAGGTGATCTCTGAGGCAGCACACAGACTCAAGGCAAGAGATGTAAAAGGGCAATATTTACTTAAATATATAGACCAGTTTGGTAAGATTCTTTGAAATGCCACTTAATATGATTTAATCTGTTGCTTAAATATTCATTTTGGGGTTCAGTTACAAATACAAGAAAAACTTCCCCAGTGCAATAATCCAAAGCTGCCAATCAGAAATGTGCTTTCATGATTCTATCTGCTTTACACAAATCAAAGCTGCGACGGGTTGTATCACTTGCCTATCATTAGCCAATGAGGACCACTCATTCTAGAATTAAACAAGAACTGGTCAGACTGTATGTGAAATGTGCTGGGTTGAATAAATAAGTGACATAAATGTGATCATATTCTAAACAGAACTATGATAATAATAATGTCAGTAACAGTATAACAATTATTATTATGCAGTGTCTGCTAATTATTATTATTAGTAGTAGTAATGATAATTAGGGATACACCGAATGCAGGATTCGGTTTGTGCAGGCCCGGACTGGCAATCTGTGGGTTCTGGCAAATGCCAGAGGGGCTGCTGTATGGTTCCATAGAAAGTTACCATATAGTGGGCTGGTAGTGGGCCTCTGTGTCTTTCGAATGGCAGGGCCTATTTTGATTCCCAGTCCAGGCCTGGGTTCGGGATTCGGCCAGGATTCGGCTGAATTTTTTTCAGCAGGATTCGGATTCGGCTGAATCATTCTGCCCGGCCAAACCTGGATTGGAGTATTCACTCTATTAGTACTTTCCTGCTAGGAGCCATGGGTTTATGATAATACTTTTGTGTCATGACTGATTAGGGGTCAGTTAAGACCCCCATATGTACAAGTGCGGATGGAAAAAGAGGCATTCAGTGAAGATCGTAGTGCAGAATGTCCAGCTTAGCCATGTTCTGCCTTAGGGCAGGCAGTAAGGAAATTGACCCAATGCAGGTTAGGGGTCCAGACACTCCTACCTTGAGCCTCAGAATGATTTGCAAGATATTGGCAGGTAGGGGCATTAGGGGAGATTGCATATGTTCCTCCCCCACCCACCCCTCTTGCATGGAGTGATTCCTAATCCAGGAAGTGTTCTATTCAAAGGGCATTTGGCAGGTCTTTGTTCTCCAAAATGGAGCACAGAGTCCTGTGAATATTTGAACAGCGCCCTATTGTTCACTTTGTGCTCTGCATGGGGCATTACCCTAAACCTAATGTTTTAGGTTTAGGGTAACAATAGTTGGGCCAACATTTCAAGAAAACCCATGATCCAAGCATTCCAGAAATGACTAATTTCTATGAAGAATGTCTGGGGCTGTGAAACTGTTGCAAATGAAGCCCAGCTAAGAAGAAGAGATGATGATAATCATGAGATGCTGGTTGGAACATTCTTAATGATTGGCTTTGAATTTTCTGGAATTGGGAAGAAGTTTATTGGAACGTGATCCAAAGATAGCTGTGAAAGAGAAATCTTACAGTGGTGGAAGTCACAGAAGAACCTAAGGGTGGGTCACAGTAATGGATCATTTGGTTCGTCAGTACTGAAAACAAATTTGTAGAGTGGTGTCCATCAAGATTTCACAAACTTCTTCTGAAGGTTGAATGTAGAGGATAAAGTTTATCCTATCCAACTTTCCAAATCTCTGTAGGTTTTGGGTCATCACTTGATTCACAAAGTCTTCATTTCAAGTGGTGGTGGTGAAGCGGTGAGTTTGTATAAAAAATTTTCAGCTGCTAGAACAAGAATGAATTGCTCTCCAGAGAGGCATTTCTCTATCCTTTGGGAGGTCATTGCTAACCTAGCAATATGGGGCCCCATGATTCTTGTTTATATGCACCCCCACTCGCCTAATCCACCCCCCAGCCATTCTTCAGTTCTTGCAAAACTCAACCCATTATACACCTCTCCCCCCTTTCATAGGTCCCAAATTGAGTTTTTATGTATTTCCATCGACAGTACCCCCATACCTCCCTGATAACTGTTTAATATCAGTGAGATTCTGGGATTTGTATTTCAATAACACAGAGTAAGCTATGGCCTTGTCCTAAACTGATCTCTAGTTCCATTTCTATTAGAACTTACACCTTTTATTGTCTCCTGGGGCCAATTAAGGGAGTTGGCAGCCCCCATAAACTTCTCATTAAGCTCCTGTAGTTCCAGCCTTGTGCCTGACTGCTGAGAGTTTTCACAAATATCAGTCATTTAATTAGACTTGGAATCTGCTTTATTCTTGCCAAAATGTTACTTGCCCTTGGCTTTGCAATGAACGTTTCATGGGCTATTACAATTTCCCCTCATGGATGAATCAATCTGTAAGATATACAAAATTTCATAATTGTCTTTGGGACACCCTTTGGTTTAAACTATATAAAACATCACATCACATTGACATTTATAAATGAGAAAATCTGACAGAATGAAGGAACTGGTGGTGAAAACTCTCCGTGCAAACACTTAAGACATTGCTAATTGGATTGGGACTAATCTGTTCTCTAAATCTGTTATTATAACTTTTTACATTTCCTTCTACACAGATAGGACATCTGTTTGCCTGAAACCCTTATTAAGAACTTCATATTTTTCTTATCAAGCCCTTTTTTGTACTGTTATAGAACAGGGACCATCTTTTGACCCCTGACAGATTGCTCTGGTGTCCTGGAGATCCCCTTCTTCCATTTTGTTCCAATACAGATTTGCTTCTTAGCAAGTAACTATTATATATGTTCTAAGCAATAGGACTGGCTCCAGTTTCAGGTACAGTATTCAAGTTTGGAACCCAAGTAGTGCTTGATAAGAACAAGAATTAGAAATGTTTGGTCCCGTCTTGGAGGAAATTCTATATCCCACTGTTGATGCTACCCTGGTGGACCTTCTTCAGGGTTGATGGTTCAAGTATAATAGGAATCCAAGGATAAAGCCAAAATATTGACTAGTCACCATACTACATCAAACCAGGCCATCGTTCCATGTTTCACCTGTATGAGATCAGGGATTGTTGGTTCAATATACATTTTATTATAGTGTCCAATCACATCAGGCATCACCTCCTTGGCCAGTCTTAAACTCCTTTATATTGATAAATTTTACATTTCAATACAATTTAAAGTTGAACCTGTTGAGTAAGATACTGTGTGTGAATAATGTGCTAAAAAAGTACTATTTAGCGATTGCCCAGAAATCCATGAAAACTGAGTGTATTGGTTCTGAGTATCTATACATAAGAGGTTATTTACTAAACTCTGAATGCAAAAATCACGAAAAATTTGTGATTTTTTTTTTATAAAATCGGACTTTTAAAAAATCACAAATTTTTCAGGAATTTATTAAACCCCGAGGATGGAAAAGTCTGAATCTGAAATCCGGCATCTCAGACCTGTTGAAGTTGCATATAAGTGAATAGGAGAAGTCCCAATGATTTTTTGAAGTGTGCTGGGTTTCGTGCATTACCCTGAAGTTTTCGGAGTTTTGGGCAAAAATCATTTTCGGTGAAAAATCTAAAAACAAATCACGAAAATCTGATGAAAAATCGGAAAAAATCGCGAAAACCTGTTTTTTTTCCCCTAAAGCTAATTTTTGGGAAAATTTAATAATAAATAAGTGTAAAAAAAACCTGAGCGGATTTGATCAGAGTTTGTAGCAGAAAATATTGAGATAAATTCGGACTTTGATAAATAACCCCCGTATTGTTGATGATCCATTTGTTTCCCTTATTGTATAGATTGATGAAGATCAGGCAAAGTCTTTTCATCCCAAACAGATGTGGCAGTACCAATTGTCAGGGCTGTGAATAACTGATTATTTTAATGCTAAACAACCTCAATTATGTCCACATGGATACAAGATGTCTTTGTGATACCAATATTCCCTCTTGGGCTCTTTCTACTCGCTACAAATATGCCAAACTAGGCTAAACAGTCTAATTGAATGATTTATATCAGGGGTCCCCAACATTTTTTTTACCTGTGAGCCGTATTCAAATGTAAAGAGTTCGGAGCAACACAAGCATGGAAAAAAGTTACTGGGGGTGCCAAATAAGGGCTGTGATTGGCTTTTTGGAAGCTCCTATGGGGACTGTCAGTCTACAGGAGACTCTGTTTGGAAGTACATCTGGTTTTAATGCAACCAAAACTTGCCTCCAAGTCTGGAATTTAAAAATAATTTAAGGCACTGGGAGCAACATCCAAGGGTTGGGGGGTAACATGTTGCTCGCAAGCCACTGGTTGGGGATCACTGGTTTAGATCTTTGAAATATAAAGATTGTTATATTCCAGCTTTTGGACTGACTTCCTTCTGAGGACACAAGGCTTTCAAGGGGTTGTTCAACTTCAAACACTTTTCAGTTCAGTTGGTTTCAGATAGTTCACCAGAAATGAAGATTTTTCCCAATTACTTTCTATTTTCTATGTGTGACTGTTTTTCTTATATTGAAGTGTAAAGTTTCATTTTTCATCTTCTAAAGAAGCTCTGGGAGGGAGGTCACCGAATCTTTAACTGCTCTAAATTGATCCATTAGTTGATCCATTTCTTATCTTTGTCCCTACTGAGCAGAATCTCTGAGTTTCATTACAGGCAGCTGTTAGACTTGATACAATAGTTGCTGATACTCCACAGATGCTGCTGAGAAATGGATCAACTAAATGGATCAACTAAATGGATCAACTAAATGGAGCAAATTGTAACAGTTCAGATGCTCCTGGGTCACTGAGCTGCCAGACTGAAACACTAAATATGAACATTAAACTTTTAACAAATTTTGGACAAAATGGTAAAAAATAAAAGATGGAAGGAAATTAAAAAAGTCTTTGTTTATGGAGAACAATCTGAAAACCACTCAACTGAAAAAACAGTTTGGAAGGTGAACGACCCCTTTAGGGTCTGGCCACACGGGCAGATTCAGGGAGAGTAGTCGCCAGGTCGACAAATCTCCTCTTCTTCGCGGCAACTAATCTCCCCAATCTGCCTTTCCCTGCCTTCCGCCAGCTAAAATGTAAATTGCCTGAGGGCAGGCACTCAGAGTGCTTCGTTTTCCAAAGTCGCCCGAAGTTTCCCCGTGAGACAATTACGGGCGACTCTGTGTGCTTGCCCCCAGGTGATTTACATTTTCGCCGGCGGAAGGCAGGGAAAGGCAGATCGGGGAGATTAGTCGCCGCAAAAAAGAGGAGATTTGTCGCCTGGTGACTAATCTCACCGAATCTGCCTGTGTGGCCAGACCCTTAAAGGGGTGGTTCATCTTTCAATAAACTTTTAGTACATTACAGAATGGTCAGTTCTAAGCAACTATTTAAATGGTCTTCATTATTCTTTTCATAGTTTTTGAATAATTTGTCTTTTTCTTCTGACTCTTTCCAACTTTCAAAAGGGGGTCACTTGCCCCATGTAAATTCAAATGCTCTCTTATGCTCTCATTTATTGTTATTGCTACTTTTTATTACGCATATTAAGTGATGGGCGAATTTGGGGCGTTTCGATTCGCCAAAAAATTTGTGAATTTCCCACGAAATTTGCAAAACGGTGAAAAATTTGCAAAACGGCGCTTGCGTCTAGTTTTTGATGCTGGCGTCCATTGTTGAAACGTGAATTCGCCGCAAATTCACACCTGGCGAATAAATTCGCCCATCACTACTCATATTTCTATTCAGGCCTCCCCTATTCATTTTCCAGTCTTTTAATCAAATCAATGCATGGTTGCTAAGACAGTTTGGATCCTAGCAACCAGATTGCTGAAATTGCAAACTGGAGAGTTACTGAATAAAAATATAAATAATTCAAAAATCACAAATAATAGAAAATAAAAAACAATTGCACATTATCTCTGTATCAGTAACGTAATTACCCGGTGCCAGGCCCCCCCATCCCTTTCTAGAAGCGAGCATTATGGCAGTGACTGATATTCTGAGACAATTTGCAATTGGTTTTTATTTTTTATTTGTGGGTTTTTAGCTTTTTATTCAGCAGCTCTCCAGTTTTCAGTTTCAGCAGTCTGGTTGCTAGGGAACAAATTCCCCTAGCAACCATGCATTGATTTGCACAAGAGACTGGAATATGAATCAGAGAGGCCTGGATAGAAAGATGAGTAATATAAATGATCAATAACAATGAATGTAGAGTAGTGATGGTCGAATTTGCGCCGTTTCGCTTCGCCGGAAAATTCGCGAATTTCGCGAAACGACGAAAAATTCCCGAAACGGCGCCCGTTTTTTCGACGCCGGCGCCCGTTTTTTCGAGAAATTTTTTTTGACGCCGGCGAATTTTTGTAGCGAATTTATTCGCTGGCGGCGAATCGCGCAAATTCGCGCCTGGCGAATAAATTCGCCCATCACTAATGTAGAGCCTTACAGAACATTTGTTTGTTAGGTGGGATCAGTGACCCCCATTTGAAAGCTGGAAAGTGTCACAAGAAGAAGGCAAATAATTCAAAAACTTTAAAAACTAAAGTAGCATAAAATTAGGCATTAGTAATGGGTGAATTTTTTCGGCAGGTGCGAATTCGTGGCAAATTTGCGAAATGGGCGCGAAAATTCGCTGGCGAAAGTTTGCAGGCATCAATAAAAAAATTTGTTGCCGGTGTTAAAAGAAGGCATCGGTGTCAAAAAACGGGCGTCGGCGTAAAAAGACGGACGCCGGCTTAAAAGACGAGACGACGGCGCTGTTTTTAGAATTTTTCACCTTTTCGCAAATTTCACGGGAAATTTGCAAGTTTTTCGGCGAAGCGAAACAGCGCAAATTTGCCCATCACTATTAGGCATTCTATAGCATAATAAAACTTAACTTACAGGTGAATTACCCCTTAAAGGACAGTAAACAATCATTCCATCTGTAGGAGGGGAGGAATAATATTGTCTGCCTCTGCAAAGGTAATTCAGCAATTATCCCCAGACAACAAGACTGTAGGGATCATTTACAATGTCCCCAAAAAAAGTGCCAGAGCAAATTCCTTAATTCACATTCACAGAGCACTTCTGTACAAGGACTGTCTGTACCTCATGTTGGAAAAAACTCACTGCTTCGCCTTTGCACACTTGCATGAACTCAAGTTGGGAGACTTATAGGTGGGACACCTAGATGCCTACCCCCTCCGACCCCTTATGAATACAGTGCAGCAAGCATGGGGGCAGCCAAGGGTCTCTGTGCTCAGAAACAGCGTTCCCCCGGCAAATCAAAGAAAGTGGAAAGCAGTGTGCAATAAATATGATCCAAAAAAAAACTTTACTACTCAACTGCTGCAGTCTATATAGGCCTGTCAAAAAGGGCCAAGTGCTGGAATATAGCCCCCAACTCCAAAGGGCACTCAATTCAAAAATTCAAAGATATATTTCCAGTCAATTCTCAAAGTTAAAAAATCACTTTTTATTCATCATAAATATTAAAAAAGTAGGCATACAGACCAACCAATACTCCGCCCTACGCGTTTCGCACCCACAGGCACTTATTCATAGGCATTACTGTTGTTACATTTGGTCACAAAATTTATACCCCAGGAAATCCCTCCCCAAACGTTAAAACCAATCACGTGCTGCCACCTCACGTCTCTTTTCTTAAAGCAACATATATATCAAATTGGTCCTATTAGCAATGTTTTTCTGCCTATACTCTGTTTCATCTCACAAACATTTTATTAGGATACCCATATTTAAACAAGTATTTAAATGGCAATTACTGCCCCATTACATTGTATTTTCCTCCTAATATTATTATCAGTATATATCACATTCTCTTAACTGCCCCATACACTTCTATACATCCACCCACGTGAGGTGGCAGCACGTGATTGGTTTTAACGTTTGGGGAGGGATTTCCTGGGGTATAAATTTTGTGACCAAATGTAACAACAGTAATGCCTATGAATAAGTGCCTGTGGGTGCAAAACGCGTAGGGCGGAGTATCGGTTGGTCTGTATGCCTACTTTTTTAATATTTATGATGAATAAAAAGTGATTTTTTAACTTTGAGAATTGACTGGAAATATATCTTTGAATTTTTGCAATAAATATGACACTACTGGGGAAATGTAATAAAAGTTGCAAAGAGCAAAACAATTTGCACAAATAAGAATAAAAGTGTGCATTTCGCAATGTAATAATTCTTCCTTAAACTGTTATTGCATTGCGACTTTTTCATTGCGCACTGCCCACTTTTAAGAAGTGCTCGAAGGTGTCGTACGGTGGCAATGTAATAAAAGTCGGTAACGGAAAAACTATCCGCAATGCGGAAAATTATGCCTTTGCGCGAACAAATTTTGCTTTGCCTGAATTTAATATAGATTTTGCGTACACGAGACTGTTTAGCGACCACTTCCAACGGTGGAAGAAGTCTTGCGAATTTTATAGTTTGCGCCAGTGCGCAGTGAATGTAATAAAACTTCGTACTGAAAAAGTTATCGTGTTTGCTCCAAAAGCACTTCTTAAAAATGGGCAATGTACAATTAAAATTTGCAATGCAATAACAGTTTAAGGAAGAGTATTACATTGCGAAATGCACATTTTTATTCTTATTGGTGCGAATTGTTTTTCTCTTTGGGACTTTAATTACATTCCCCCAGTAATCTTTTGGAGACAACATAACTTTTTCAGTAAGAAGATTTATTACATTCACTGCGCATTGGCGCAAACTATAAAATTCGCAAACCTTTTTCCACTGTTGGAAGTGGTCGCTAAACAGTTTCCGGGTTCGCAAAAGCTATATTAAATTCGCGCAAAGCAAAATTTGTTCACACAGAGGCAAAACTTTTCGCATTGCGAATATTTTTCCGTTAACGACGTTTATTACATTCCCCCATACGTCCTGCACATTGCCTTATCTGTGATGAATGAGCCCTTGTGTAATGTGGCTTAGGCAGTAGTGATGGGCGAATTTGAGCCGTTTCGCTTTGCCGAAAAATTCACGAATTTCGTCTCGTTTTTGACGCCGGCGCCTGTTTTTGACGCTGGCGTCCGTTTTTTCGGAAAATTTTTTTTTGACAGCGGCGAATTTTTGCCGCGAATTTTCGCGGGCGTTTCGCAAATTTATTCGCTGGCGGCGAATCACGCAAATTCGCCATGAATTCGCGCCCGGCGAATAAATTCGCCCATCACTATTAGGCAGCACATATCACTGAGCACAATAGTGCCATAACTTACACACTCAACACAAAACTACAATAGTGTTCAGCCTTGTTTTGGTTCAAGACCCCAAGATGTTCAGAGATGTCCTATTAGTTCATATCTAGGCTACAACATATGCAAACATTACTGTATCAGCCATTCAGCAGCAATTCCAAGAACATTGAACAAAGCAAAATAAATGGTGTATTGCTGACCCCAAAATTTAACTCCAATTGACTTTCAAACTGGCCTTTATGGACTAAATAGGAGAACAACAAGTGGTCCTCTCCAGTCAAAGCTCTGCGCTCAACTAGAGGGTCCAGCCCAACTTATTCACATGATTATATGACCCATGGACACGCTAAACCCTAATTGTCCCTGTAGCAATGGTTCAAACAGACGAGGCCTCGGTGCCGACTATGATGAGTACATGGGGTCTGGAGGAAAAAATAATATAGAAAACTGCTGTTGTAGACGTTACTGGAAAATGAATGGTCCAACATGAAAAGCATGTCATGAAAAAGCCATTGGCCAGGCACTTGGGGGCAAATTCACTAAGCGCCGAAGCGCCGAACGCTAGCGTCAATTCGCTAGCGTTGGGCATTTTCGTTACTTCGCAAATTCACTAACGAACGCTAGTGTTACTTCGCACCCTTACGCCTGGCGAATTTTCGCTACGGATGTAACTACGCAAATTCACTAACGCGCGCAATGTTCTGAACGCTACCTTTTACGCTAGACTTCCTTCGCCACCTCAGACCAGGCGAAGCGCAATAGAGTAGATAGGGATTTCTTCAAAAAAAGTCGTGTTTTCTACATTATGGGTGATAGGCTGAAAAAGATCGAAAATTTTTTTGGGGCTCCCCTCCTTCCCCCCTACATTTCCTAACTCATGGCAACTTACCTATACAGTGGGCACATGTGTAGGGCAAAATAAAATTTTTATTTGATGTTTTGAAGGTTTTCTAGGCATTTGTAGTGCTGATACGTATTCCTCCATTGAAATTTGAATTTGGCCCTGTATGCAAATGAACCATCGCTAGCGAAACTTCGCTTCGCTTGGCGAATCAACGCTAGCGCAACTTCGCAAACTTACACTACCCCTGTGCGCAACTTCGCATTTTAGTGAATTTGCGGAACGCTGGCGAAACTACGCCTGGCGAAGTGCGGCGAAGTTGCGCCTGGCGCAACTTCGAATCTTAGTGAATTTGCCCCCTTGGTGTCTTTCCAAGAACCAATAATATTCATGCTAAGACCTGCTGAATGATACTGGCCAGATACTCCTATAGCCAATATATTTCAGCTACAGCATCTACATTTTAAAGGTTTCAGCGATATTGCTTGTCTTCAGTTCTGTTCAAGGTTGTTAGTGACATGATAAACTATTGATATTAGTTAGGATTCTAGGTCATTTTAGTTCTTCCCATTTGTAGATTACATAATATGCCCACTGGGCCCGGTTCCATGTCCCTGGAGCTTAAAAATGAATTAATCATCTGTTTTAGCCTTTAATAACATCAATAAGGAACAGCTCTATGTTCAATACGCATTGTGTGATGAGGCTGTTCTTGCTGAGCCGGTGTTGGAAGGAAACTTTAAATATACAGAAGATGCCAGGCTCTCGTCTTCTTAATTTATTAACATTATTGTTTGACTGAAAATGTCGTTATCCCTTCCACAAACCCACTGCTCGGAGGAATTGATTTGTCACTGTTGGTGGGAACTCTAGAGTCCAGAGCTCTTGTACCTGAGATGAATGATACTGTTGGGTCATTTAAATTGCACGTCAATAATTCGTTTTTTGTCTAGAAAACTCAAGGCGGCACTAAAGACAATAACAAGCTTATCTGGATTACAGCCGTAGTAAAAGAACGTCTAATGGGATCACATTGACTGGTGGATTTTGTTGGGACACTGGTCTGCTGAATTAGGTTTGGTGTCTTCTTCTTCTTCCCATGGAGACAACTCCCTGTAAACTCATTTACCTTCATGTGGAGCATCTAGTTGCCATACTGCTGCTTTATCATTTCACATTTTATTCTCCATCTCCATCCATTTATTTGACACGAGGTAGGGGCGATCCACCAATGACGCAAGTTGAGACACTCGCCTCAGGCGGCAGCGCCCCCCTGGTTGCCAGGGGCGGCAAAAATGCCGCTCCTGGTAACTAAGAGCCGAATTTCAGGTTTTCAACCCAGAAATTCGGCTCTTCTGCAATTGCGCTCTCTGCACTAAGCGATGTGGACCGCCCCTGCCCTTTCCGGCGCTGTAAAGGTGAGTGCCGTGGGGAGGGGTGGGGGCGGCAAAAAGAAGGCTGCCTCAGGCGGCATAATGGCAAGAATCGCCCCTGACATGAGGTTTGGGCTGAAAACTGTGGAAGGATATAAATCAGGTTTGTCCAATGTTTTGGCCTTTTGCTGTTATTGTAATATAATTCCCAGCACCTCTTACTTATATCTTCCTATAACCTTACTATTGTGTTATTTTCCCCCAGTTATAAGCCAACAGAGGTCATGGCCTGATATTATAGAGAATGGACCAAAACTATAGCAGCATAGGTAATACATGTAAAGCACAAATCAGCAGGAACAGCCTCTACATTTGCTCATAGTCTGTACAGAGAGATCCCATAACATTATGGCGGCATAGGTATTCCCTGTACTAAGCACAATTCAGCAGGAACAGTCCCTAAGTTTGCTCATAGTCTGTACAGAGAGATCCCATAAAACTATGGCAGCATAGGTATTCCCTGTACTAAGCACAATTCAGCAGGAACAACCCCCTAAGTTTGCTCATAGTCTGTACAGAGAGATCCCATAAAACTAAGGCAGCATATGTATTCCCTGTACTAAGCACAATTCAGCAGGAACAGTCCCCTAAGTTTGCTCATAGTCTGTACAGAGAGATACCATAACACTATGGCAGCATAGGTATTCCCCTGTACTAAGCACAATTCAGCAGGAACAGTCCCCTAAGTTTGCTCATAGTCTGTACAGAGAGATCCCATAAAACTATGACAACATAGGTATTCCCTGTACTAATCACAATTCAGCAGGAACAGTCCCCTAAGTTTGCTCATAGTCTGTACAGAGAGATCCCATAAAACGATGGCAGCATAGGTATTCCCTGTACTAAGCACAATTCAGCAGGAACAGTCCCTAAGTTTGCTCATAGTCTGTACAGAGAGATCCCATAAAACTATGGCAGCATAGGTATTCAACTGTACTAAGCACAATTCAGCAGGAACAGTCCCCTAAGTTTGCTCATAGTCTGTACAGAGAGATCCCATAAAACTATGGCAGCATAGGTATTCCCTGTACTAAGCACAATTCAGCAGGAACAGCCCCCTAAGTTTGCTCATAGTCTGTACAGAGAGATCCCATAAAACTATGACAGCATAGGTATTCCCTGTACTAAGCACAATTCAGCAGGAACAGTCCCCTAAGTTTGTTCATAGTCTGTACAGAGAGATCCCATAAAACTATGGCAGCATAGGTATTCCCTGTACTAAGCACAATTCTGCAGGAACAGCCCCTAAGTTTGCTCATAGTCTGTACAGAGAGATCCCATAAAACTATGACAGCATAGGTATTCCCTGTACTAATCACAATTCAGCAGGAACAGTCCCCTAAGTTTGCTCATACTCTGTACAGAGAGATCCCATAAAACGATGGCAGCATAGGTATTCCCTGTACTAAGCACAATTCAGCAGGAACAGTCCCTAAGTTTGCTCATAGTCTGTACAGAGAGATCCCATAAAACTATGGCAGCATAGGTATTCAACTGTACTAAGCACAATTCAGCAGGAACAGTCCCCTAAGTTTGCTCATAGTCTGTACAGAGAGATCCCATAAAACTATGGCAGCATAGGTATTCCCTGTACTAAGCACAATTCAGCAGGAACAGCCCCCTAGGTTTGCTCATAGTCTGTACAGAGAGATCCCATAAAACTATGACAGCATAGGTATTCCCTGTACTAAGCACAATTCAGCAGGAACAGCCCCCTAAGTTTGCTCATAGTCTGTACAGAGAGATCCCATAAAACTATGACAGCATAGGTATTCCCTGTACTAAGCACAATTCAGCAGGAACAGTCCCCTAAGTTTGCTCATAGTCTGTACAGAGGACCTAAAGTTCTTATAGCACATTTATTGCTGCCTTCTAAGTTTGATTCTGCATTAAAAGCTGAAAGTATACAATCAGTTGCCCTTTATGAAATACTACAGCCTGCTCAAACTTGAGTAGGTCATTATTTATACATGAGGAACATATGCACTGAACAACGGCAGCTGAATGATGAGCTGAGCTTTATTGGCAGATACAAGTTCTGTTGTACCTATTCAGTTGAGAAAGGAGCTGGCAGATGGAAATTCTACTTATTAATCTGTATGTCCATCTCTAATTATCTATGGTCCAAGTAGGTACAAGGTATGGGATCCATTATCCGAAAACCCGTTATCCAGAAAGCTCTGAATTATGGAAAGGCAATGTGAGTGATGCAGGTCTACTAATATCTCTGCACATTTCAGAATAGCAAGACTGGTGAATGCAAAGATAAATACATGAAGAAACACAGGAATATAGGAAAGTGGGATCTTTCTAGATACTATTGGGGGTTACTGGTATATTCTGTATGTGAGAGGCCAATGAAATAAAGTCACCTGTTTTGTATGAGCCAGTTGGGCTTTTCTTTATGGCTGAAAAGTATTGTTGTCAAGATTCATTATTACCTTGATCCATTTAGCTGGAAAACTATTTTCTATAAAGATAAAAATGAATGAGTTTTGTTTATTCAAGACTAGATTTAAGGAAGGGAAGATTGGCCTTGGGTATCAGTCATTACAGGAGCCTCTATAGAAGGAGTTTAAAGGGATACTGTCATGGGAAAAAATGTTTTTTTTTCAAAATGCATCAGTTAAAGGACCAGTAACACCAAATTTTCTTTAAATTCGTTAGAATACAACGGAAAAAAAACATTAAACTTTGAAGTCGCTAAGTCTTTATTAAGTAATAACTTACTGAAACTCTGCTTGTGCTCCTCTTCAGAGAAGACGATAGGGCGACGATCCAGCGTGTGGCGCTCGATCTCTCCTCGATGGCTATCTCCTATAAGGAAGGCAGGCAGGATAAATCAAGCACTGCATGATGGATCGCTGGAACGCCTTTTCTGAAGAGGAGTGCAAGCGGAGTTTCAGTAAGTTATTTCTTAATAAAGACTTAGTGATTTCAAAGTTTCATTTGTCTTTTTTTTTTTTCTTTGTATACTAACAAATTTTTTTTTTATAAAAAAATTGATGTTACTGTTTCTTAAATAGTGCTGCTCCAGCAGAATTCTGCACTGAAATACATACATATACAATTTAATTTTGAAATCTGACATGGGGCTAGACATATTGTCAGTTTCCCAGGTGCCACCAGTCATATGACTTGTGCTCTGATAAACTTCAGTCACTCTTTACTGCTGTACTGCAAGTTGGATTGATATCACCCCCACCCTCAGCAGCCAAACAACAGAACAATGGGAAGGTAACTAGATAGCAGCTCCCTAACACAAAAGCTCCCTGGTAGATATAAGAACAACCCTCAATAGTAAAATCCAGGTCCCACTGGTGCTCCTTCAGTTACATTTAGTGGCAGAAAGCAGTTCCATCCTAAAGTGCTGGCTCTTTCTGAAATCACATGACCAGGCAAAATGACCTGAGATGCACCTACACACCAATATTACAACTAAATACACTTGCTGGTTCAGGAATGACATTTTATATTGTAGAGTGAATTATTTGCAGTGTAAACAGTGTTATTTAGAAATAAAAAATACATAATTAAAATCATGACAGAATCCCTTTAAGTACAAAGACTTTATTATGTAGTATAAACTTTGTTAGATATTTTTAGAATGTTAGGAATGCCAATCCTGCATCTGTCAATCTGCAACTCGGAGTATCCCACCAATGGTCTTAGAATGGCACCCTAACATTTCTATATTGTATTCTCTTGCGAAGATTCCTACTGCATTGGTTGAATGGCCGATGGGCTATGGGAGATAGTAGTGAGGCTATCATATGAACCTTCTTGGGGTGTCAGCAGTGATACTAATGGGCCACCCCAGTTCTTTTATTTGGCTGTAGCACCATTGAAAGCCTTGCTCAAATCATATAAAGTCTGGCTGGAAGACATGGCAACAATTCTGTATTAATTTAGTAGTATTAAAGTCTCCAAAGCAATCTCTATCACTTATAGCATCAACACCATTGGGTCTTCAAAGGCTTCCTGCTAATACAGTATATGAGACACATAAGTCTAAATAGCAATGAAAGTGCTTCGACCTTCATCTTCATAAACCTCTTAAAAGAGGTTTTATACCAACACAGATTCATCTGACCCTCAATGTTGGCTTTTGTTCTAAAGCATTAAACTGTACTTTTTTTGGTCCAATAACTGTCAGATAGGGACTGAAGAAGATTTGTGACGTTCTATTCTGACCCAGATGTGAAACACAGAGTAATGAGATGAATCTTTTAGTCTTGTAACCTGTAGCCCTATGGAACTTGGGTAAAGGAAAGAGCCAAAAATGCTATTACATAATAATAAGATTTAGGCAGAGCTGAGCAAAGCAGAAGACCAAGGAACAGAACCATCAGTTATCCAACAAGCTGTTGCTAGAAGTCCTGGGTGCTGTTCAAAGTGCAGATAAGTTTGTTCATTTTTGGCTTGTGTGGTGTTTCTTTTGTGTTATCCCCAGCAATTTGTGCAGGATATGCACATGAGTTAATCAGTTCTACTGGGCTTTGTCCCAAAGCTCATTAATTAATGATTCTAATGATTAACAATGCTCTGCTGAGATATGGTGTTCTTGTTGCAAAAGAACAAATATTAACTTGTTGGCAAAAAGTATTAGTGTGTCATCAATCATTTTTCAATGGTCTAGGGTGCAAAACGGTTACAGCAGTCGAGCATTTAATTCACAAGTAAAAAAATCTTAAATGTAAAAAAAAGAGACAGTAACTTGATTTGTAGAGATCATAAATCAGTTATTTCATGGGGTACAGGAAGTAGAAATATCTTATAGTACAGGTATGGGATCAGTTATCCAGAAACCCATTATTATTATGATTATGATTATTATTATTATCATGTATTTTTAGAGCATCAACATATTGTGCAGAGCTGTAAAATAAATGTGCTTATACAAAGAAATCAGATGAATTGCATACATATAACATACCGAGTTACATAAATAAAAATCAGAGCCGGTGCAAAAGGTGAGGAAGACCCTGTGCAAAAGAGCTTATAGTCTAAAGGGGAAGGGAATGAGATACAAGGTGTGCAAGTGGGCAAGATCAGAAATCAGCAGATGAGAGATGTAGCATCTGGTATTGCATTTAGTTGCAGAGTGAGGGGAGGCTTCTCTAAATAAGTTTGTGTTAAGAGATTTCTTGAAAGCAGAAAGGTTGGGAGAAAGTCGACAGACCGTGGGAGAGAATTCCAGAGGAGAGGTGCAGCCCTCGCAAAGTCTTGAATGTGAGCATGTGAGGAAGTAATGAGAGAAGAGTTGAGGAGCAGGTCAGTAGAGGAGAGTAGTAAGCGGTTGGGTGAGTATATAGAGATGAGTTCAGAGATGTAGGGAGGAGCAGAGTTATGAAGTGCTTTAAATGTCAGGGTCATTATGTAGAGACCCTGAGATTTGGGTGTATTTATCTCAGGCATTTCCCCTTGGTAAAAGGACACCTAAGGGCCCTTTAGTTAACTCAGGCAGCTATGTCCCTTGCTGGGTCCACATTAGTTCATGGAGTTTGTCCACTAGATGCCACTGTTTGTCAATATAAAATGGTTTAGCATCAAACGGTCTGGGTCTGTCCTGGGACTTTGCCTCACTGTGAGGTACTACAGGTCCAGGTCTGCTGGGAAAGCTAGTTAAGTGTAAGATAGTGATAGTAGTACAGTAATAGTCACTCTAGGAGTGAGAGTCCGCACAGGGTAGCTAGTGAGCAGATGTGGCTCCAACGAGGAGAAATAGTGGGGTTAGGACCCCGTGGTATTTGAACCACTAGAGCAGGGACTAGAGTGGGTGAGTTGAGGACCAGATAGGGTACCAAGACCCAAGACCCAGGCTGAATACAGTGGGTGAGGTGAGGACCAAGTCCAGTGCCAAGATACAAGACCCCAGGCTGAGAAACCCATGCTTTAGTGCTTCACCAGAGGGATAGTGCCCAGTGAGAGTGGTAAATATTCCCCAAGTCTATTGTTGCTGTAACTTTGAGATCTATTGAATATTAGCCCGTCTGCTGCACCTTGTACCCCCCTGGAGGGAATTTTGCTGTTTGAAGCTACTCTATGATTACTGTGAACATCAAAGTGCTTGTGAACTACGACTTTGCCACTGTTCTCTGTTAATAAACAAGTTATAGTTTACTGCAAAGAAACTGTCTGGCTGAATATCCTGCTGCATTGATCTACACCAGGTACCGGGAGTTGCACAGGTACACTGGGGGTTCGGGGCACACTAAAGCAGTGTCACACACAGTCTTAATACACAGCAAAAGCTTCACCCAAGGGTGTGCCACAATTAGTTTGAATTTTATTCGCAGCAGTGTTCATTATGGACTGGAGAGGTGATAGTCTCTGGCAGGGGAAGGACAATTAATAGAGAGTTACAGTAGTTTAGGCATGATATGATGAGAGAGTAAATACAAATTTTGGCAGCATCTTGGGTGATAAATGATGGTATTTTGAATATGTTCCTTAGGTGGAAGTGACATGATTTAATAAGTGACTGGATATGAGGAGTGAAGGACAGGGCAGAATTTGGGATAAACCCAAGGCACCGGGCCTGGGGAGACAGGGTGATAGTGGAATTGTTAACTATGATAGATATTTCTGGGATATTACAGGTCTTAGTTGGGCGAAAGTGAACTATATTCATTTTAGAGAGGTTTAATTTAAGGTAGCCTTGTGACATCCAATTAGAGATAGTGGACAGGCAGGAAGAGTTAAGAACTCTGAATTGAGATCAGTAGAGGAGAGATAGATCTGAGTATCGTTAGCATAGAGGTGGCATTGACATCCAAAAAGCTGTCTTCCATAGACTCTATTATAATCAAATAATCAAAATTTTGAAAATAGATTTCTTTTTTCTCTGTAATAATAAAACAGTACCTTGTACGTTATCCCAACTAAGATATAATTAAATGCCACCTTAAGAAATAATTCCAGATTATTTTCTATCATGTTAATGGAGCAAAATAAACTTTACTTACACTATATTTATTATTTACATTTTGCTTCCTTCAGTCTTAGAACTACACAAGAAGCAGACAGGAGCCATTTTGTGGAAATTGTTTATTACGACAAATTGTATATCGCCCCAAAATCTTGAGTCTGCACCAGAAAGGGGGACCTAATGCCCATGCACAGTGCCCTATACAATTAAAGGTGGAATGTGAGGAGGGCAGTGACATCGAGTGAAGCCTCAGGAATAGAGGCGGGGCAGGAAATATTTGACTGACAGCTCAGATATTTAAACACCTTTATAACAGGTACGAATGTTTAAATAAAAAAAAGAATTTCAGTCCCATGTTTAATTAACAAAGGCCTTTCATTATACAGCTTTTTATATGACAGGTCTGCTTTAATCCCTACTGAAAGCAAAACCAGTCTATTGGGTTTATTTAGTATTTGAATAATTTTCTATTGGGCTTGTGGTATAATGGTCCAAATTATGGAAAACGTTATCTAGAAACCCCCAGTCCTGACCATTCTGGATAACAGCTCTAATACAGGTATGAGACCTGTTATCCAGAATACTCGGGACCTGGGGTTTTCCGGATAATGGATCTATCCTTAATTTGGATCTTCATACCTTAAGTCTACTAGAAAATCATGTAAACATTAAATAAACCCAATAGGCTGGTTTTGCCTCCAATAAGGATTAATTATATTTTAGTTGGGATCAAGTACAAGCTACTGTTTTATTATTGCAGAGAATTTTTTTAAAACAAATTTGGATTAATTGGATAAAATGGAGACTATGGGAGATGGCTCTTCCGTAATTCAGAGCTTTCCAGATAATGGGTTTTTGGATAACATATACTACACCTTTTACCTATACAACCATAATCATAGTTTAGGTCTAATTTAAACATTTTATAAAAAATATATTGATATCTGATCAGACTAATCCTCCCATATTAACTGCAGGACTACAAAACATTGATTTAATCCTATCCCATTGCATTTAACTGAGGGATACCATACTGAACAAGAGGCCATCTGTGAATATTCAACATAATCGTTGGCTTTTGCACACTGGTTTCTTTAGTGCCCTCCGTAACCAATATATTTTAATTAGGGATGCACCGAATCCAGGATTCGGTTCGGGATTCGGCCAGGATTCGGCCTTTTTCAGCAGGATTCGGATTCGGCCGAATCCATCTGTCCGGCCGAACCGAATCCGAATCCTAATTTGCATATGCAAATTAGGGGCGGGGAGGGAAATCGCATGACTTTTTGTCACAAAACAAGGAAGTAAAAAATATTTTCCCCTTTCAGCCCCTAATTTGCATATGCAAATTAGGGTTCGGATTCGGTTCGGTATTCGGCCGAATCTTTCACGAAGGATTCGGGGGTTCGGCCGAATCCAAAATAGTGGATTCGGTGCATCCCTAATTTTAATTTTAATTGGATCCAACCTTTCAGCCTTATATTTTTTACTATTGATACTACTGGTAGTGCTGATTTTGGGATTGGCCTAAATGTGTGAAGCCATCAGTTCCTAATTTTAATTAATTCCTAATAATAATAATTTTAATTATTAATAATAATAATACAGTATATCTATCCTAAATGTATAAATAATGTTTCCATTCCTTTTTATCATAAATATTATGAATGCCCTCTGTGTCCTTCCTTATATTTGAACTACACTGGTTTTACAACCCCCAATCTCCTATAGGAATAAAATGAAAATGTGAATAGTTTTATAAGCATTTAATATTAATCTTTTTTTGTTCTGTGCTTAGTTTATGTGCTAAATTGATAAGGTAAAGAAGTGGTAAAATATGTTTTCCTACATGTTATGACTAGTGATGGGCGAATTTGCTCTGAATTTCCATGTTTCGACGCTGGTGAATAAATTAGCGAAACCGCCATAAAAAACATTTTGGACGCACGTCGGAAAAGTTGCTGGTGTCAAAACCGTCACGCGTCAACATAATTCAGGTGCCCATTGACTTTAAAACACCTGCGTCAAAATTGACGGGATCATCAGAATTGACGTGGACATCAAAAATCTCGTCCTGCGAATTCTTCGCATTTTGCTAATTTCGCAGGAAATTCACAATTTTTTCAGCAAATCAAAAAGAGACAAATTCGCCCATCACTGCCCAGGTGTTCCATTACTTATGTGGTTTAAATACATTCTATTAAAATCAGAATCTTCTCTGGTTAGGGGATTTTCACAGGTCTGGTCACAAATTAAAAGAACTGCTCATTTTTTTACTTTAGGAGCTGCTCTGGTACATGTTCTGTGTACACTGTATTTATAGCAAGGATCTATAGGCCAAGCTAATATGGCAGCTGCTATCCTAAACAAACAGAGTTTCTAGAGCTTTTTACTCAGATATGGTAAAGCATTCTACAGAATAAATATAGTGTTATAATTTGCACTATTGTGGCTAATCTATTGGCAATAAACTGCTTCTGTAGCTTTCCTTTTCCTTTAAAGTTAAAAAAAAATTCAAATAACTTCTAAATTCGACCTTTGATAAAAAAAACCCCATAAATATATACTTAAGTATAGGGTGTGGATTTTTTTCCAAACCGTGTTGTACCAGAGCAGGCACTCAAAGAGCAGTCTTCCCACCAGTTCAAAAAAAAGTTCAAAAAAGTTTATTTGATAGACATGAAATTAACCTTACGTGTTTCGTGTTTCACAAACACTTAATCATAGGCACATGGGGATTTTGTTCCCTCAGGTGCCAATGTGGATGGTTTGTAAATATTGTCAGAGGTAGGTCATGTCCTTATTTTAGTACAGGTAAGGGATCCAATATCCGGAAACCTTTTATCCAGAATGCTCCGAATTATGGAATGGCCATCTCCCATAGACTCCATTTCTCCATTTTATCCAAATAATCCGAAATTTAAGAAATTATTTCCTTTTTCTCAGTAATAATAAAACAGTAGCTTGTACTTGATCCCAACTAAGATATAATTAATCCTTATTGGAGGCAAACCCAGCCTATTGGGGTTATTTAATGTTTATATGATTTCCTAGTAGACTTGAGGTATGAAGATCCAAATTAAGAAAAGATCCATTACCCGGAGTATTCTGGATAACATGTCGCATACCTGTATATCTCTAGTGGTTCTGTAGAGGTAAAGAACAGGGATTCCAAATTCCCATTGACCTGTAAGTTGATTTGCACTGAATGTTTCAGGAACTGAACTGTTTCTATGGATACTGCAACAACTTAGACTGTAGAGTCAACCAGAAAAAGGAGGCCATCTATTGTATACAAGGGAGGTTCTATTGGTCATGCTCTTTTAGTGTAAATTCTCCATTGTTATCAATTAACAATATGTCTGTCATTACTGCATCATAGTTATTAGCCTGTTAATTGGATTTGTATTATGGAGGCACCAAACCAACTGTGGCCCTACTCCAGCCAACCACGACCCAAGTTTTCATTTTCTACTGAAAGCCTGACCCAAGATTTGAAAGAAATTCCCTGTAGAGAAAAATGTAAAGATACACTGCAAGTGTTACACAAACATTGTCCTGTACAAGACCCCAGAGAATGTTCCAAGTCATTACTCACCAGTCTCATCATCACTAAACCGTAGGCAGATACAATCAGCTAAAACCTATTATGGGAAATCAATTAGAAAGAGATTCTCCTGGTGAGTCTTGCCCTGCACTTTTATAGAATCTTTCCCTCCTCTGGCTTCTGCAGAGTAGAAAGGATTTCACTGAAGAAAAAATGAAATGAAATTATTACAATACAAAGCTGTGTCCAATACAGACATGGACTAGTGATGGGCGAATCTGTACCGAAAAATTCTCGAAACGCATTGAAGTCAATGGACATTGTGCTGCCACAGCAGTAGTTCTGTCTGTATTCCATATATAATTATTCTTTAAGCAGGGCCGGATTTGCCCTGAGGGCGCCCAGAGGCCAGAGTCCTCCGTTGCCCCCTCTCACTCTCTAGATAGCGCGCATGCGCATCCACTAAGAGGCCGGCGTCCTCCGTCACCCCTTCCTTCTCTCAAGATAGCGTGCATGCGCATCCTTTTAGCTTGGTTTCGGAGCACTAGCCGATCGGCGCTAGGGCTCCGTCAAAAAACTGCTTGTGCGGCTGGGCGGCATGCCGCCCCTTAATTGGCCTATGCAGCCTTGCCACAAATTCGGGCCTGCCTTTAAGCGCTGTCAATTTCTTCATATGCAATGATTTTTTATGTAAGGGTATTGAGCATCTAGGGTACCCCACCCCCCTACTGGTCGTTTCTAGCACTGCGGCCTGGCAGATGTTTATTATCACATTCTCCCTGCCACATTTCATGACATCACTTCCTGGTGCAGAGAGGAAGCAGTCATTTCTGTAACAGAGACAATTCACTACACTCTGTATAATCCTCACCCATCCTTGTTTCCAAGCAGGCCCATCCAAGCATCGTTGGTACGTTTGCATTTTGCCTTAATGCCTGTTCATGATACTATGTGTATTTTACTGCTATGTGCATCCTGGTTGTAGTTTTTAACCCAATGTTTCCCTCTCAGCACACACCTGTGTTAGGCCTCATTAGGACTGTATAACACGTATCAGATGTTTATATATGTTTTATTGCATTTCATCTGTATCTTATGTATCCAGAATATATTCTGACACCTCTATATTGTTTGTATCTACAGTTTTAAAGTGGACCTGTCACCCAGACACAAAAATCCGTATAATAAAAGTCCTTTTCAAATTAAACATGAAATCCAATTTCTATTTTTTATTAAAGCATTCATAGCTGCTGTAAGCTCATTTAAACATCTCAGCTGTCAATCAAATATTGTCTGTCCCTCCTCTATGCCCCTGGGCATAGAGGCGGGGCAGACAATTACTTTCACTTTCCATTCAGCACTTCCTACATGTCACTGCTCTCCTCACATTCCCCCGTTCTTTTCACCATTTAATCGTGTAGCCAGGACATGGGGATGGACATCAGGTCCCCCATTCTGGTGCACAAACAAGATTCTGAGATGATACAAGGCTTGTCTTAATAACAGTGTCCAAAAAATGTCTCCTGCCTGCTTGTTATAACTTTGAAATCCCAGACTGAAGGAAGCAAGATTCAAATAATTTATATAGTGTAATTAAAGTTCATTTTGCTTGACTAATGTGATAAAATAGGATTTTGAATCATTTCTTTGGGTGACGGGTCCCCTTTAACTTCTTTTGACCATCAGCATTAAACAAGTTCCAGAACATATACAGTGTGGTGATTGAAGGACGAGTAAACTGCCTGTTGATTCACTTCTCACAGTGACGGGGACAGGACAGGCGTCAAAAATAATTTTGACGCGAGCATCAATTTTTTTCCACGCAACTATTTTGTCCAAATGCATGAAAATCAGAGGGCATCTGAATAATTTTGACAGTTGACAATTTTATGGAGCAACTATTCTGATGCAGGAAAATTTTATTTGCTGCAATTTCCTGAATTTATTCGATGCCGGCAAAACGTGTAAATTTGTCTCAAACGAATTAATTCGCCCATTGCTAACATGGACTTGAAAGAAAGCACCAAATTGTGTTTTTGGGACAGGAAGTGCTTGCTACTACAGGTACAGTATGGGATCCATCTCCCAGAAACCCATTATCCAGAAAGACTGTCTCCCATACACTCATACATTTTATCTGAATAATTCCTTTTTCTGTGTAATAATAAAGCAGTAGCTTGTACTTGATCCAAATTAGGATATAATTAATCCTTATTGGAAGCAAAGAAGGAAGATTTGAATTACGGAAAGACCCATTACCCGGAAAACCCCTGAGCATTCTGGATAACAGGTCCCATACTTGTAGTATTTCTTTTTCATTACTGCTGATCCTTAAATGTTTCCTTCAGGCTTTCAGGTTGCACCATCCATTCTTCTTCACCTCTTCTTGCACATGATTTTCATGACTATGGGCCACAAGAATTAATGTTGTGGTCAAGTAATATAAGGACCAAGGGAAATCCAAAAATAAATGGCTGCCCTGAGCCTTCAAGCAATAAACAATTTAACATCAGTTTGGAGAACATGGATATAAACGCACTTCTCCCTGCTCTGTAATTGAATTCTAAAGCCTGAGAATGCACTTTACTTCTCACATGGGATTGGGGTTGTAGGATAGACAAACTGGGTCTTTGTGTTGGTGCGACGCATCGCTTGTACAGCAGCTGTGTTGTTTAATTGATACCGACATGATAACAGACACAACCATTATCAGATTCATTCTGAATTATGATGCAGCTGTTTCAATAACCTTGAGATGGGTTGTTCTAAAATTCTGGTAACAATTAACCAGCCCTGTGCAAAAGTGAACTTACAGTAAATATAATATATAGTATAGTAAAGTATCTACCGAAAGCCATTATTGCTTGTGCTAATAAGCAGTTATAAGTTGTGCTAAATGTGTGCAGAAAAAAAACATTGGGGTCAGTTACTAAACATCAGTGTAGGCAGGGTCGGACTGGGGGGCCCGGGGCCCACCGGGACTGCTGTCCAGGGGCCCCCCTCCGGCCCCCGCAGCCCGTCTGCCCAGCAACACAGCCGCTCGGCGCATGCGCAACAGCGTCGCCGGAAAAAAATTTTTTTTCCCGTGATTGGAAATATTTAGAGACGGGTTCTGGCCCGGCGGGGGCCCACGAGGGTCGGGGCCCACCGGGTTTTTTCCCGGTTTCCCGCCGGGCCAGTCCGACACTGAGTGTAGGTATTAGCCCAATGATATAATGTTGTCCCTAAAGGCACAAGTAAGAACTCAAATCTCCCCCTAACTGACCTTCAGACTGGCCCCCCTTAGCTCATAACAAGGTTACAGATATATCGAAACATTGGGGTGTCACCCTGCTATAGTTCCAGGGGTACCCAGGGTACAAATAAGCACTCACCCCAAATCTCCCCCTAACTGACCTTCAGACTGGGCCCCCTTAGCTCATAACAAGGTTACAGATATATAGAAACATTGGGGTGTCACCCTGCTATAGTTCCAGGGGTACCCAGGGTACAAATAAACACTCACCCCAAATCCCCCCCCTAACTGACCTTCAGTCTGGGCCCCCTTAGCTCATAACAAGGTTACAGATATATAGAAACATTGGGGTGTCACCCTGCTATAGTTCCAGGGGTACCCAGGGTACAAATAAGCACTCACCCCAAATCTCCCCCTAACTGACCTTCAGACGGGGCCCCCTTAGCTCATAACAAGGTTACAGATATATAGAAACATTGGGGTAACAGTCACCCTGCTATAGTTCCAGGGGTACCCAGGGTACAAATAAACACTCACCCCAAATCTCCGCCTAACTGACCTTCAGACTGGGCCCCCTTAGCTCATAACAAGGTTACAGATATATATAAACATTGGGGTAACAGTCACCCTGCTAAAGTCCCAGGCAGAGCCCGGCCAGGCGCCCTAGGCAATCTGGGAGGTTGCGGCGCTGGCTGAGCATGTGCAAATTGCAGCTGTAGCGCGCATGCAGGGAGAGAGGGGACCAGACATGTAGTAGGCAATAGAGAAGTACTGTTGGACTGGGATACCAGGGGCCCACCAGAACATCTTAGGCTGAGGGCCCACTTTCTAAACTATAATACCTCCACTACTCACTCAACCTCTTTTCTCTATACTCCGTTATATCCAAACCAATTAAAATTTTTAAAAATGATTTCCTTTTTCTGTGTAATAATAAAACAGTAGTTTGTACTTGATCCCAACTGAGATATAATTAATCCTTATTGGAAGCAAAACCAGCCTATTGGGTTTATTTAAAGGGGGTGGTTCACTTTTAAGTCTTAACTTTTAATATGTCATAGAATGGCTTTTTCTAAGCAACTTTTCAATTGGTCTTTATTATTGACTTTTGACTTATTTTTCTTCTTTTTCTGACTCTTTCCAGCTTTAAAATGGGGGTCACTGACCCCATCTAAAAAACAAATCCTCTGTAAGGCTACAAATGTTGCTAGGGTAATATGGACCCTAGCAACCAGATTACTGAAATCAGGGCATCGTTGCTAGGGTAATATGGACCCTAGCAACCAGATTACTGAAATTGCAAACTGGAGAGCTGCTGACTAAAAAGCTAAATAACTCAAAAACCACAAATAATAAAAAAAATGAGAACCAATTACAAATTGTCTCAGAATATCACTCTCTGCATCATACGAAAAGTTAACTCAAAGGTGAACAAACACGTTAATGTTTACATGATTTTCTAGTAGACTTTAGGAATGAAGTTCCAAATTGCAGAAAGATCCTTTATCTCAAAAAAACCCCAGGTCCCAAGCATTCTGGATAACAGGTCCCACACCTGTACATCAAATTTAAATGTTTTAGAAATGTATTTCCAGCCTGAGCCATAGCCATAGAAGTGACAGCATTAAACATAATTATCAATGACTGTTATAATTACCATTCAGGTCTGTGCAAGACAAGAGCAAGTGCCGTATTAGTGCATTTCCTTGGCCTTGGGTCTGTGTGTAACTGTCAGCGTTTGATCACCATCGGTTATTTTCTCCATTAATTGATCTCACTCCCCATCAGCTCCCTGGGGATTAAATTGTATGAACCAATTTCTCTGCTTCGCTTGGGCGTCTCGGTAGAGTTACACTTCATTGATCTTTGCGGGAATCGGATTGCTTAATATTTCCTGGCTATCTGCGGGGAAAGTCAGGAAAATTATGAAAAAAACGAATTGTACCAATTTTTCGGATTTTCCACCTGAAAACTCAGATTCAGATTTTTGCCCGAAAAACCATGAAATCTTCAGATCGAGATATCTTCAGGACTTCTCCCATTGACTTATATGCAACGTCGGCAGTTCTGAGATGTGTCACCTAAGAATCTCACCCTGCCTCATGTCAGGAGCAGTCCTGATTGAGCTTTCTCTTGAGACTCCGATTTGAAGATCCTCAATAGTGATGAGAGAATTAATTCATCAGCAGCGAAATTTGTTCGCGAAACTGCAGCAAAAATTTGCAGAGAGAAAAAATAACCATAAGAAAAAAAGTCCACTGACTTTAGTGCAGTAGGACAAAAAAAGTCGCCATAAGACAAAACGCCCAATGACGTAATACATTTGGAGGGAGAAAAATTGCTGCATGCATAAAAAATTGTATGCGCGCATAAAGACACCCATTGATTTCACTGCGGTCGCCGTTTCGCAATTTGTTCCCCAGTTTTCTAGAAATTTTTGGTGAAGCAAAACGGGACAGATTCGCTCATCACTACTACTCATAGGCCATCTTTATAATCATCTGACAAGTCAGGGGCACATCTTATAAATGCAAGTTACAGGGCTGTATTGATTGTGATTAAAATTGCAAGCATTCAGTGCAGCCGGTACCCTCAATACCTCCGTGTATCTGACAGTTATGCCACACTGAGTGTGGCAGTCAGTCCTTTAAAGGAACAGTAACATCAAAAAATTAAAGTGTTTTTAAGTAATAAAAATACAATGCAGTGTTGCTCTGCACTGGTAAAACTGGTGTGTTTGCTTCAGAAACTCTACTATAGTTTATATAAACAAGCTGCTCTGTAGCCATGGGGGCAGCCATTCAAGCACAGGATACACAGTAGATAACAGATAAGTACTACTATAGTTTATATAAACAAGCTGCTCTGTAGCCATGGGGGCAGCCATTCAAGCACAGGATACACAGTAGATAACAGATAAGTACTACTATAGTTTATATAAACAAGCTGCTGTGTAGCCACGGGGGCAGCCATTTAAGCACAGGATACACAGTAGATAACAGATAAGTACTACTATAGTTTATATAAACAAGCTGCTGTGTAGCCACGGGGGCAGCCATTCAAGCACAGGATACACAGTAGATAACAGATAAGTACTACTATAGTTTATATAAACAAGCTGCTCTGTAGCCATGGGGGCAGCCATTCAAGCACAGGATACACAGTAGATAACAGATAAGTACTACTATAGTTTATATAAACAAGCTGCTGTGTAGCCATGGGGGCAGCCATTCAAGCACAGGATACACAGTAGATAACAGATAAGTACTACTATAGTTTATATAAATAAGCTGCTGCCTATGGGGGCAGCCATTCAAAGGAGAAACGGCTCAGGTTACACAGCAGATAGCAGATAAGCTCTGTAGAACATAATATCTGTTATCTACTATTTAACCTGTGCCATATAGCCTTTTTTCAATTTCCGCCATTGCTACACAGCAGCTTGTTTATATGAATTATAATAGAGCTTCTGAAGCAACCAGATCAGTTTTACCAGTGCAGGGCAACACTACATGATATTTTCATTACTTTAATACAGTTTCATTTTAGGGCTCAAATAACAGCAAAATGGCAAATTTTCAGGCACCTTTGTGCTGCTCCTGGGAAATCACCAGACCTGTGGTAAGTAATAAGTTATTTGGAGGATATCATAGTTTCATTGAGATGGAAATAAGTAGAGGAGAGTGTGTATCATATTGTGCTGACCTCAGACTGTCCCTTTTCAGTCATCTACAATATTAATGTAAGTTGACACACCCAACGTACTTCTATCACATATTTTTAGCAGCTTTCTTATTTCATGTGACAAGTATTACCCAAGTGGCATTGCTTAGCCGTATGACTTGCTGGTTCTGTAAATTTGGGGGGAGGGGCAGTTAGACTGTGCTGTTTTGTGGCCTCTGGCTTGGCAGTTTGACCAGTTCAATGTCTTATTGACTTTCAAGGAGAGCAGCAACTTTGCAACAATGGCTACACCAATGTCTTTAAAAATGTGGATTCTGGCAGCAGAAAGACTCCCAAACTACTGAAGACTCCTGACTAAATATAGGGCATTGTGGGACCAAGTTATGTAAATATAAGGATCCATCTTGCACATTCCTTCACTCAGGATCTGCAGGGATTTATGGAAATGGTTCTCTTTCCCACAACTTACACCTGTAGCATCCCAGAGGTATCTCTCATTGTTAACAATTCCACAATTACCCCATCTCCCCAGGCCCGGTGCCTTGGGTTTATCCTAGATTCTGCCCTGTCCTGCACTTCTCATTTACTAAATCATGTCACTTTCATGTCCAAACATATTCAAAATACTATCATTTATCACCCAAGATGCCGTCAAAACCTGTAACTCTTTATTAAATGTCCTCCCCTGTAGGGATGTAGCGAACGTCGGAAAAAAAGTTTGCGAACATATTCGCGAACTTGCGCAAAAACGCGAGCGGTTCGCGAACGGTTCGCGAACCCCATAGACTTCAATGGGAAGGCGAACTTTAACATCTAAAAAAAAAATTTCTGGCCAGAAAAATGATTTTAAAGTTGTTTAAAGGGTGCAACGACCTGGACAGTGGCATGCCAGAGGGGGATCAAGGGCAAAAATGTATCTGAAAAATCTGCCTGTGTGTGCTTGGAAGAGATAGTGTAGGGGGAGAGCTGTTAGTGATTTCAGGGACAGATGATAGTAAGTTTGCTGGCTAGTAATCTGCTTGATACTGCTCTGTATTGGAGGGACAGAAGTCTGCAGGGATTTGAGGGACATTTTAGCTTAGGTAGCTTTGCTGGCTAGTAATCTACTGTTCTCTTTAAACAACTGCCATACGTTGACCTTGTAGGCATTGTTTGCCCAGTTTTTTTGGACGCAGCCACTGAAGCACAGTTGCCAGAAAAAATATGCCATATAAATGCTGAAAATAGTCATTTTTCGCCATACGTTGACCTTGTAGACATTGTTTGCCCAGTTTTTTTGGTTGCAGCCACTGAAGCACAGTTGCCAGAAAAAATATGCCATATAAATGCTGAAAATAGTCATTTTTTGCCATACGTTGACCTTGTAGGCATTGTTTGCCCAGTTTTTTTGGTCGCAGCCACTGAAGCACAGTTGCCAGAAAAAATATGCCATATAAATGCTGAAAATAGTCATTTTTTGCCATATACGTTGAGTCAACGTATGGCAAAAAATGACTATTTTCAGCATTTATATGGCATATTTTTTCTGGCCTCTGTGCTTCAGTGGCTGCGGCCAAAAAAACTGGGCAAACAATGCCTACAAGGTCAACGTCGTTGACCTTGTAGGCATTGTTTGCCCAGTTTTTTTGGCCGCAGCCACTGAAGCACAGAGGCCAGAAAAAATATGCCATATAAATGCTGAAAATAGTCATTTTTTGCCATACGTTGACTCAACGTATATGGCAAAAAATGACTATTTTCAGCATTTATATGGCATATTTTTTCTGGCCTCTGTGCTTCAGTGGCTGCGGCCAAAAAAACTGGGCAAACAATGCCTACAAGGTCAACGTATACACTACTACAGCGGTGGATACGGATTACGTAAAATATATTATGGCTGCTTGAAAAAAGTCACTCCGGTGTTTTTTCTGGAGACGGTAATATTATGGATATTTAGACAGAATGTGAACAAGGTCACACAGCTAGATGGCGGGTTGAAGAAAACACTGTGCAAATAATGCCTACAAGGTCAACGTATACACTACTACAGCGGTGGATACGGATTACGTAAAATATATTATGGCTGCTTGAAAAAAGTCACTCCGGTGTTTTTTCTGGAGACGGTAATATTATGGATATTTAGACAGAATGTGAACAAGGTCACACAGCTAGATGGCGGGTTGAAGAAAACAGTGTGCAAATAATGCCTACAAGGTCAACGTATACACTACTACAGCGGTGGATACGGATTACATAAAATATATTATGGCTGCTTGAAAAAAGTCACTCCGGTGTTTTTTCTGGAGACGGTAATATTATGGATATTTAGACAGAATGTGAACAAGGTCACACAGCTAGATGGCGGGTTGAAGAAAACACTGTGCAAATAATGCCTACAGGGCAAATAATGCCTAAAAGGTCAACTTATACACTACTACAGCGGTAGTAAAATAAAAAAAAGTAAAATAAAAAAAAATGAATATTAAAAAAAAAAAATTAAAGTTGGTGCTGCTGAACTACTAGGAGCAGCAGATTAGCACACCAGTCCCACTCCCCAACACTGCTAGACTAATAGCACTGGGCTCTTATAGTAGTAGTAGTAGTAGTAGTAAAACAACAAAAAAATAAATAAAAGCAGTCCTTACAAGGACTACTGTTATTGCAGCAGTCAGCAGATGAGATCAGAAGCAGGACAGCTGCCCACTGCAGCTACATACAGAGCACTGCAGTAGAAGGTAGATTACTAGCCAGCAAAGCTACCTAAGCTAAAATGTCCCTCAAACCCCTGCAGACTTCTGTCCCTCCAATAACAGAGCAGTATCAAAACGATTACTAGCCAGCAAACTTTAAACTGTCCCTGAAATCACTAACAGGCAGCAGCTCTCTCCCTACACTATCTCTTCAGCACACACAGGCAGAGTGAAAAAACGCTGCAGGGCTTCGGTTTTTATAGGGAAGGGGAGTGGTCCAGGGGAGAGCTTCCTGATTGGCTGCCATGTACCTGCTGGTCTGGGGTGAGAGGGCAAAAAAAAGCGCCAACAATGGCGAACCCAAAATGGCGAACGTCGCGCGACGTTCGCGAACTTCCGGCGAGCGCGAACACCCGATGTTCGCGCGAACAAGTTCGCCGGCGAACAGTTCGCGACATCTCTACTCCCCTGCCAGAGACTGTCACCTCTCTAGTCCATAATGAACACTGCCGCCAGGCTTATGCACCTCAGCAACCGCTCCTCCTCTGCCATGTCACTCTGCCAATCCCTGCACTGGCTTCCGCTACCTTTCAGAATAAAATTCTGACCGTGACATTTAAAGCAGTTCATAACTCTTCCCCACCCTACATCTCCGAACTCATCTCTATATACTCACCCAACTGCTTACTACTCTCCGCTAGTGACCTGCTCCTCAACTCTTCTCTCATTACCTCCTCATATACTCACATTCAAGACTTTGCAAGGGCTGCACCCCTCCTCTGGAATTCTCTTCCATGCTCTGTCCAACTCTCTCCCAACCTTTCTGCTTTTTTAAAAGATCTCTTAAAACACTTATTTAGAGAAGCCTTCCCTCACTCTGTTTAGCTACCAAATGTAATACCATATGCTACACCTCTCACCTTGCTTATGTCTCCATCTCTCTCTCCAGCCTGTCCTACTTCTCCATCTGCTCTTTCCTGCTCCAGTCTGTCCTATTTCTCCACCCACTCCATCCCACTTCAGTCTGTCCTTCGCTTCCACCCATTCCATTCCACTCCAGTCTGTCCTGCTTTTCCACCCATTCCATCCTTCTCCAGTCTGTCCTACTTCTCCATCTGCTCTCTCCTTCTCCAGTCTATCCTATATACCAACCCACTGCATCCTGCCACAATCTTTCCTGCTTCTCCACCCATTTCATCCTGCTTAGTCCTTCCTGCTTCTCCACCCACTCCATGCCATTTCAGTCTTTTCTGTTTTTCCACCAACTACAACCCTCTCCAGTCTGTCCTGCTTCTCTGCCCAGTCCATCCCACTCTAGTCTGTCCTGCATCCAAGCCTGCTCCATTTAGCTCTAATCATGGGGAGTTCTGAAGGATATACAAAATAGTAATAGTTTAGAAAGTGAAGTAGAACAGAGGAAAAGTTTCACATGGAACCGAAGCTAAACAAAAAAAACCTTTATGCCCAGCATGCCTTGCAAATTCTGGGAGCAATGATATATTCATGAAGCTTCTAGAATTAAAGTCATTCTTTAGAGTTATATTGTACTATCTGTTTCCATTTCTGAAATTAAAAAAAGTGTCATATCCATCACCGTATTCCATTACGTCTGTAGTAAGAAATATGGCTGCTGTCCCAAAAGGTTTTTAATTAGTTCTGCATATAACCAGACCCCGAGAAAGTCGGGTGATTACTCAAGACGCCGGGGTTGCTTAGTAAATCTTTTCTGCTTCAATCGAAAAACAAACAAAAATATGTCTTAGTTGTCCCGTTACAAATAACATCAAGAAACCATTGGCTGCTACCAGACAGAACTGTTACACACTAAGTTCACTATAAGTTTGAAGTTCACACATTTTTAAGAGCAGTCCAGGTTTATAATTTGCAATGAAATGAGTTTATATCTGGGTCAGATATCAGGAGAATAAGAGAAATCTTGATGGAGCTCTTCAAGATGAAAAGTCTAGAGCCTGTATAAAGGGTAATGGAAACTTTAGAACTGATGAAAAGGATGGGGACAATCCCAATATAAGTAAAAATAAATATAAAAGGTGTTTAAATCTGACCAACTCAAATGCCCGCTGGCTTATTAATTTCTGGCAAAGACTGATGATAAACTGCAAATTTAAGAATAAAGAACATTTTATGAAAATAAATAAATCTGTGCTTAGGTGTTTTAGTATACAGTTGGCATGAGGTCCCTGTCCTGAAAAGCTTCCAATCTATTTGCAAGACGAGACAGAAAGAAACAACAAGGGGAGCTTTGAGAAAAGTGTTGAGAGCTTTCCTGAAGCAAGGAGATAGAGTGTGCTGTCAATCAATTGCCTTGAGCTGGAGATGAGAGCAGATATAGAAAGTACAGGATAGGGTAAGACAGGACTTTTGTAATGAGGTGATTGTCAGGGGGCCTATCAGCTCCCAGCGGGAGGAGTGCGGACCAAGGAGGAAGCTTTAGGGTTCAAGTCCAAGTTCACGGTATCCGAAAAGGGGTCAGTCATAAATGTAGTCAGGATCAGACAAGAGTTCAAAAGATAGGCAGAATAGGATCAAGGTTAAGATTCGGGCAAGGTCAAAGTCCAAGAAACAGATCAGCACGAATGATAGAACACCCAGGAATGCAGTAACAAAATCCTATAAATGGGCATTGAACCCATGACCTGGAAGAGCTTTCATCTTGAATTTTTGCTCCAGGCACATGATGTCGATGTTCCCCACGTGTTGGCAATGGGCACCACCATCTTGGATGCAACGCTGGAGAGGTCGGACACACCGAGCAGTCCTGACAGCGGTCGAGATAGATTTAGATGCAGGTGGAACAGTGAGGATGGATTGCAGTGGATGGAGATGAGATTCAAGAAGACCAGCAAGTAATACATTGCAGTAGTCTATGCTGGAGAGTATGAGGGCCTGGCCTGAATGTATATGTGTATTTGTGGTATGTTATAAATCAGGGCTCACCAGCCTTTATTTTTACTCTTGAAACACATGAAAAAAGTCCCTAAGGGTGCCAAATAAGGGTTGTGATTGGCTATATGCTAGCCCCTATGTGGACTTGGAGCCTACAGGAGACTCTGTTTGGCAGTATACCTGTTTTTTATGCAACCAAAACTTGCCTCCAAACCTGGAATTCACCTGCTTTGAGGTCACTGGGAGCAACAGCCAATGAGTTGGAGAACACCATGTTACTCATGAGCCACTGGTTGGGGATCACTGGTCTAAAGTGACACCCAGACACCTGCCTCTGGAGACTGCATGTAGGGTGACATTGTTGACTGAACAGATCAAGAAACTGAAGGATGTGATGAGGTCACAGAGAAAACAATTACACTGATGGTGCTCACAGAGAGATTGGATGAGAACCATGATAAAGCAGAACCACTGATACCAAGCTTTTATAGATATTTTAATAGGATAGAAGAGTCGCCTGTATCAAATGCTGCAGAGATATCAAGGAGTACGAGAATGTAATTGTGTCCATGGTCCATATATATATATATATATATATATATATATATATATATATATATATATATATATATATATATATATATATATATATATATATACTGTATATATTTATACAGGTATGAGACCTGTTATCCAGAATGCTCGGGACCTGGGGTTTTCTGGATAAGGGATCTTTTCATAATTTGAATCTCCATCCTAAAATCTACTAGTAAATCATGTAAGCATTAAATAAACCCAATAGGCTGGTTTTGCTTCTAATAAGGATTAATTATATCTTAGTTGGGATCAAGTACAAGCTACTGTTTTATTATTACAGAGAATGAGGAAATCACCTTTAAAAATTTGGATTATTTGGATAGAATGGAGTCCATGGGAGATGGCCTTTCCGTAACTCAGAGCTTTCTGGATAACGGGTTTCCGGTTATACCTGTAATTTTCAGGTTCGCAGAATATTACTTATGTGTATTTTTATATTTATATCTGAAAAGCTGTAGCTTGATGCTAAACTGCACGAGGGTAACAATATTGCAGCACCAATATGTTCAGCTCAGGCGACTGGCAGCAGAATTGTAAATTGTTATGCATTAAATTAATATCAGAAATCTAAATCTCTGAAATACAAAAAACAAAGGAAGGCAGAGTATAAGAAGATAAATGTGCAAATGAAATGCTGGTGAGAAGCAAAAGAAAAAAGTAAATAATTCAGAATACAATCTGATAGAATCTTGAACTTCCCCTTCAATATTCTGTGCTCATTGGCAATGTCTATATGGGGAAATGATCCAGCCGCCGGCACATTATCTGCGCTACAGACTCGCAACCTGGAAACAACCGCGTTCCCTGTGGACAAAGCTGTCAGGAATATTGACAAAACGCATTCTGAAGATGCCCTTGAACTCCACATTCCATAGCTCACATTCAGGAAATCTCTGCATGAGCCGCCATAATGACTCTTCATGGGGCGACTCCTACAAAACATGAAATAATCAATATACCAACAAATACTTTCCAACTGCACATTCCCTAATTTGAATAAGTTATAGATTAATCAAGAACCTCCTCTGTATTTTTGTATGGGGTGAACTGTTAGATTTAGACTGAATTATTCTCATTTACCCTTAACTATAATCCCAAAAAAGGTACAGTATTTCCAACAACTTACCTGAAAAAATAATGAAGATATTACTGTAATAATAGTAAAGTTGCATTAGCCATTAAGCAAGCTATAAAATAATGATATTAGAAGTCAGGGGTTCTGTGACCATATAAAGGCACAAGGCTGCTGAGTATCTCTCTGAGTATCACTAGTGTTGCCACCGGCCGGTATTTTACCGGCCTAGTAAATTTGTAATACAAAAGCCATGGCCTGCCCCCAGCCTGGTCAAAACTAACCTTTTTCCTGTTGGCTTCTTGCCAAACGTGCGCCGTGGCCCGCCCCGTTATCTTCACAACCCGCCCCCTTTGTCATCAGGGCTCGCCCTTTTATTCCCGCCCCATCCACCGGCTGGTGGAGATTTTTTTAAAAGGTGGCAACCCTAAGTATTATAAGGGATAATGTACCCCCTACTGTAAATGATAAGGATATTAGAAGTCACTAGGGGTTGTTCTGTGACCATATAAAGACACAAGGCTGCAGGCTGAGTTATACAGGGAACTCTGAGTATCACTCATGTATTATAAGGGATAATGTACCCCCTACTGTAAATGATAAGGATATTAGAAGTCACTGAGGGGTTGTTCTGTGACCATATAAAGACACAAGGCTGCAGGCTGAGTTATACAGGGAACTCTGAGTATCACTCATGTATTATAAGGGATAATGTACCCCCTTATGTAAATGATAAGGATATTAGAAGTCACTGAGGGGTTGTTCTGTGACCATATAAAGGCACAAGGCTGCAGGCTGAGTTATACAGGGAACTCTGAGTATCACTCATGTATTATAAGGGATAATGTACCCCCTACTGTAAATGATAAGGATATTAGAAGTCACTGAGGGGTTGTTCTGTGACCATATAAAGACACAAGGCTGCAGGCTGAGTTATACAGGGAACTCTGAGTATCACTCATGTATTATAAGGGATAATGTACCCCCTACTGTAAATCTGGGCCTGACTACTTGAGAGGCCTCTGCTGCCCACCCTCTCACCCACCGCCAGTCCCTTCCCCCCAGAAAAATTGGAGGAGGGAGGGTGGGCAGGGATCAGGCCAGGGCCCACCAGATTTTTCCCTGGTGTAGGAGTATTTAGTATTTTCACAGTGGGGTTGTGTCAATTCTCATGTACTTATTGCCCCTTTTGCATCAGCTCATTCCACTGAGTATTTATGGTACTGACTAATATACACTATTCATCCCACCCTTTGAGTTGAGTTGTGTCGCCGCATGAATAAAGCAGAAATTCAACGTTTTGCCATTTCACTCTATTAAATCTTTCTCTAGATGATTTCCAAGGAGTTTCTAAGATAACTAGGTGGGTGTGACATTTATCTGTCTATTGAAATGAAGCTGCTGACAGACTAATCAGCTTTGCCTTTATCTCATTAGGGGACCTCATTCTATATTGGGAGCCAAGTCAATGGTGTGATTGTCTCCCATTGTCAGCCATTGATAGAAATGAGAGTTAATGAGAGAATCCTGGCAGACTTGATCTGCTCCTTATACACAGAATACAGTCTTTAGATTATCTTTTTATTTTTCTCTTCCTTCTTTTCTGTTCTGTATTGTTTTTCCCTCCATCAATACAGACTTTTCCCTTGAGTCTTCTCTTCCAAACTCCATCTAATACTGACTTGTAGGGATGTAGCGAACGTCGGAAAAAAAGTTCGCGAACATATTCGCGAACTTGCGCAAAAATGCGAGCGGTTCGCGAACGGTTCGCGAACCCCATAGACTTCAATGGGAAGGCGAACTTTAACATCTAGAAAAGACATTTCTGGCCAGAAAAATGATTTTAAAGTTGTTTAAAGGGTGCAACGACCTGGACAGTGGCATGCCAGAGGGGGATCAAGGGCAAAAATGTATCTGAAAAATCTGCCTGTGTGTGCTTGGAAGAGATAGTGTAGGGGGAGAGCTGTTAGTGATTTCAGGGACAGATGATAGTAAGTTTGCTGGCTAGTAATCTGCTTGATACTGCTCTGTATTGGAGGGACAGAAGTCTGCAGGGATTTGAGGGACATTTTAGCTTAGGTAGCTTTGCTGGCTAGTAATCTACTGTTCTCTTTAAACAACTGCCATACGTTGACCTTGTAGGCATTGTTTGCCCAGTTTTTTTGGACGCAGCCACTGAAGCACAGTTGCCAGAAAAAATATGCCATATAAATGCTGAAAATAGTCATTTTTCGCCATACGTTGACCTTGTAGACATTGTTTGCCCAGTTTTTTTGGACGCAGCCACTGAAGCACAGTTGCCAGAAAAAATATGCCATATAAATGCTGAAAATAGTAATTTTTCGCCATACGTTGACCTTGTAGACATTGTTTGCCCAGTTTTTTTGGTTGCAGCCACTGAAGCACAGTTGCCCAGAAAAAATATGTCACGTAAATGCTGAAAATAGTCATTTTTTGCCATATACGTTGAGTCAACGTATGGCAAAAAATGACTATTTTCAGCATTTATATGGCATATTTTTTCTGGCCTCTGTGCTTCAGTGGCTGTGGCCAAAAAAACTGGGCAAACAATGCCTACAAGGTCAACGTCGTTGACCTTGTAGGCATTGTTTGCCCAGTTTTTTTGGCCACAGCCACTGAAGCACAGAGGCCAGAAAAAATATGCCATATAAATGCTGAAAATAGTCATTTTTTTGGTCGCAGCCACTGAAGCACAGTTGCCAGAAAAATTATGCCATATAAATGCTGAAAATATAAATTTTTTTGGTTGCAGCCACTGAAGCACAGAGGCCAGAAAAATTATGCCATATAAATGCAGAAAATATGCATTTTTTTGGTCGCAGCCACTGAAGCACAGTTGACAGAAAAATTATGCCATATAAATGCTGAAAATATACATTTTTTTGGTTGCAGCCACTGAAGCACAGAGGCCAGAAAAATTATGCCATATAAATGCAGAAAATATGCATTTTTTGGTTGCAGCCACTGAAGCACAGAGGCCAGAAAAAATTAAACCAGTAGGGTTTGCACCCTAGTTTGTAACGGTGGCGGAGGGAGGAGGAGGACGCTAAAGGACAGCTGTGTGTGGAGTCATGAGGCTTGAAGAGAAGGACAGCTGCATAGAAGTCAGAACAAGTCTTCCGGCGTGCAGTAACCCTCCGAGATCCACCCCTCATTCATTTTAATAAAGGTCAGGTAATCGACACTTTTGTGACCTAGGCGAGTTCTCTTCTCAGTTACAATCCCTCCTGCTGCACTGAAGGTCCTTTCTGAGAGCACACTTGAGGCTGGGCAAGACAAGAGGTTCATGGCAAATTGTGACAGCTCTGGCCACAGATCAAGCCTGCGCACCCAGTAGTCCAGGGGTTCATCGCTCCTCAGAGTGTCGATATCTGCAGTTAATGCCAGGTAGTCCGCTACCTGCCGGTCGAGGCGTTCTTTGAGGGTGGATCCAGAAGGGTTGTGGCGCTGCCTTGGACAGAAAAACATTTGCATGTCTGACGTTACAGACTGGCCAAAGGGCTTTGTCCTTGCAGGTGTGCTCGTGGCAGGATTACTGGCACCTCTGCCCCTGGAATGTTGATGAGTTCCTGAAGTGACATCACCCTTAAAAGCATTGTACAACATGTTTTGCAGGCTGGTTTGTAAATGCCGCATCTTTTCGGACTTGTGGTATGTTGGTAACATTTCTGACACTTTATGCTTGTACCGAGGGTCTAGTAGCGTTGCGACCCAGTACAGGTCCTTCTCCTTAAGCCTCTTGATACGGGGGTCCTTCAACAGGCATGACAGCATGAAAGACCCCATTCTCACAAGGTTGGATGCAGAGCTATCCATCTCCGCTTCCTCATTATCAAGGACTGCATCATCCACGGTCTCCTCCCCCCAGCCACGTACAAGACCAGGGGTCCCCAAAAGGTCACCACTAGCCCCCTGGGAAGCCTGCTCCTGTTGGTCCTCCTCCTCCTCCTCCACAAAGCCACCTTCCTCCTCTGACTCCACTTCTGGCACCTCTCCCTGCGTTGCAGCAGGTGCCTGGGTTCGTTCTGGTGATTCCGACCAGAAATCGTGCGCTTCCAGCTCCTCGTCACGCTGGTCTACAGCCTCATCTGTCACTCGTCGCACGGCACGCTCCAGGAAGAAAGCGAAGGGTATTAGGTCGCTGATGGTGCCTTCGGTGCGACTGACCATATTTGTCACCTCTTCAAAAGGTCGCATGAGCCTGCAGGCATCGCGCATAAGCACCCAGTAACGGGGGAAAAAAATCCCCAGCTGTGCAGATCCAGTCCTACCACCCAGTTCAAAAAGGTACTCGTTGACGGCCCTTTGTTGTTGCAGCAGACGTTCCAACATAAGGAGCGTTGAATTCCAGCGAGTCTGGCTGTCAGAAATCAAACGCCTGACTGGCATGTTGTAGCGCTGCTGAATGTCAGCAAGGCGTGCCATGGCTGTGTAGGAACGTCTGAAATGGGCCGACACCTTTCTGGACTGGGTGAGAACGTCCTGGAATCCTGGGTACTTGGAGACAAAACGTTGGACTATTAAATTTAACACATGTGCCATGCAGGGCACATGTGTTAAATTGCCTAGTCTCAACGCTGCCAACAGATTGCTTCCATTGTCACACACCACTTTTCCGATCTGCAGTTGGTGTGGGGTCAGCCACCGATCGGCCTGTGACTGCAGAGATGACAGGAGTACAGATCCGGTATGGTTTTTGCTTTCCAGGCACGTCATCCCCAAGACAGCGTGACAACGGCGTACCTGGCACGTCGAATAGCCTAGGGGGAGCTGGGGGTGCACAGGTGTGGAGGAGGAGAAGGAGGACCCAGCAGCAGAGTAAGAAGAAGAAGAAGACGAGGTAGAGAGCGATGGAGGAGTAGAGGTGGTGGCAGAACCGCGTGCAATCCGTGGCGGTGACACCAACTCCACTGTTGTTGTTGAGCTACCCATTCCCTGCTTCCCAGCCATTACCAAGTTCACCCAGTGGGCAGTGTAGGTGACATACCTGCCCTGACCATGCTTGGAGGACCATGCGTCAGTAGTCATATGGACCTTTGGCCCAACACTAAGTGACAGAGATGCGGTAACTTGGCTCTGCACATGTTGGTACAGGTGTGGTATTCCCTTTTTAGAAAAAAAATTGCGGCTGGGTACCTTCCACTGCGGTGTCCCAATTGCTACAAATTTGCGGAAGGCCTCAGAGTCCACCAGCTGGTATGGTAAAAGCTGGCGGGCTAAGAGTGCAGACAAGCCAGCTGTCAGACGCCGGGCAAGGGGGTGACAGTCAGACATTGGCTTCTTACGCTCAAACATGGCCTTCACAGAAACTTGGCTGGTGGCAGATGACTGGGAATGGGAACAGGTGGTCAAGGTGGAAGGCGGAGTGGAGGGTGGTTCAGACGGGTCAAGGAGAGCAGAGGTAGAGCAGTAAGATGCTGGACCAGAAGGAGTGTGGCTTTTAGTTTGCCTGTTGCCTTTGAGGTGTTGCTCCCAAAGTGCTTTGTGCTTGCCGCTCATGTGCCTTCGCATAGAAGTTGTACCTATGTGGCTGTTGGGCTTACCAAGGCTCAGTTTCTGACTGCACTCATTGCAAATTACAATGCTTTTGTCAGAGGCACACACATTAAAAAAATCCCACACTGCTGACTTTTTGGAAGTGTGCGATCTGGCGGTAACAGTAGAAGTTGGCGGAGTTGGCGGTATTGGCGGCAATGGCGGGTGCGTTGGCCGGCTGAACACAGGTGCCGATACATGTTGTTGCCCTACTGATCCCTGCGGGCTGTCCTCCCTGCTTCTTCTAAGTCTTATTCTCCTACTGCCTCTCTGACTCTCCGTCTCTCCATCTGAACTACCCTCCTCTTGCTCTCTTCTACTAGGCACCCACAAAACATCAATCTCCTCATCATCATTCTCCTCAGATGCATCAATTTCTTCTGACACATCACAGAAGGAAGCAGCAGCGGGGACCTCCTCCTCATCACTCATTATGTCCATCTCTATCGTGTTCTCTGCCAGAATTAAATCTGGTGTAAGGTCCTCATCTCCTTCATCTTCTTCTGGCAATAATGGTTGCGCATTACTCAGTTCAAGAAACTCATTGGAAAATAACTCCTCTGACCCCAGTGAAGAAGGGGCACCGGTGGTGGAGGAAGTGTTACGTGGGGTGGCCATAGCAGTGGAGGATGAGGAGGATGTTGTGGTAAAGTTAGAAACGGTAGAGGATGGGGTGTGCTGTGTAAGCCAGTCAACTACCTCTTCAGCATTTTGGGAGTTCAGGGTCATTGGCTTTTTAAAAACTGGGCAATTTGCTAGGGCCACAGGATTGCATAGCAGCACGGCCCCTAGCACGGCCTCTGCGTGGCGGCCTGCCTTTGCCTGGCATTATTTTTAAAAAAACAACAACAACAACAAAAACTCAGTTGGTTTTTCTGGAAACGATAATACACACAGCTAGATGGCGGGTTGAAGAAAACACTGTGCAAATAATGCCTACAAAGTCAACGTATACACTACTAACAGCGGTGGATACGGATTACGTAAAATATATGAATGCTGCTTGAAAAAAAGTAACTCAAGTGGTTTTTCTAGAGACGATAATATTATCAATATTTAGACAAAATGTGAACAAGGTCACACAGCTCGATGGCGGGTTGAAGAAAACAGTGTGCAAATAATGCCTACAAGGTCAACGTATACACTACTACAGCGGTGGATACGGATTACGTAAAATATATGAATGCTGCTTGAAAAAAAGTAACTCAAGTGGTTTTTCTAGAGACGATAATATTATCAATATTTAGACAAAATGTGAACAAGGTCACACAGCTCGATGGCGGGTTGAAGAAAACAGTGTGCAAATAATGCCTACAAGGTCAACGTATACACTACTACAGCGGTGGATACGGATTACGTAAAATATATGAATGCTGCTTGAAAAAAAGTAACTCAAGTGGTTTTTCTAGAGACGATAATATTATCAATATTTAGACAAAATGTGAACAAGCTCACACAGCTCGATGGCGGGTTGAAGAAAACAGTGTGCAAATAATGCCTACAAGGCCAACGTATACACTACTACAGCGGTGGATACGGATTACGTAAAATATATGAATGCTGCTTGAAAAAAGTGACTCCGGTGTTTTTTCTGGAGACGGTAATATTATGGATATTTAGACAGAATGGGAACAAGGTCACACAGCTCGATGGCGGGTTGAAGAAAACAGTGTGCAAATAATGCCTACAAGGCCAACGTATACACTACTACAGCGGTGGATACGGATTACGTAAAATATATGAATGCTGCTTGAAAAAAGTGACTCCGGTGTTTTTTCTGGAGACGGTAATATTATGGATATTTAGACAGAATGGGAACAAGGTCACACAGCTCGATGGCGGGTTGAAGAAAACAGTGTGCAAATAATGCCTACAAGGCCAACGTATACACTACTACAGCGGTGGATACGGATTACGTAAAATATATGAATGCTGCTTGAAAAAAGTGACTCCGGTGTTTTTTCTGGAGACGGTAATATTATGGATATTTAGACAGAATGGGAACAAGGTCACACAGCTCGATGGCGGGTTGAAGAAAACAGTGTGCAAATAATGCCTACAAGGCCAACGTATACACTACTACAGCGGTGGATACGGATTACGTAAAATATATGAATGCTGCTTGAAAAAAGTGACTCCGGTGTTTTTTCTGGAGACGGTAATATTATGGATATTTAGACAGAATGGGAACAAGGTCACACAGCTCGATGGCGGGTTGAAGAAAACAGTGTGCAAATAATGCCTACAAGGCCAACGTATACACTACTACAGCGGTGGATACGGATTACGTAAAATATATTATGGCTGCTTGAAAAAAGTGACTCCGGTGTTTTTTCTGGAGACGGTAATATTATGGATATTTAGACAGAATGGGAACAAGGTCACACAGCTCGATGGCGGGTTGAAGAAAACAGTGTGCAAATAATGCCTACAAGGCCAACGTATACACTACTACAGCGGTGGATACGGATTACGTAAAATATATGAATGCTGCTTGAAAAAAGTGACTCCGGTGTTTTTTCTGGAGACGGTAATATTATGGATATTTAGACAGAATGGGAACAAGGTCACACAGCTCGATGGCGGGTTGAAGAAAACAGTGTGCAAATAATGCCTACAGGGCAAATAATGCCTAAAAGGTCAACTTATACACTACTACAGCGGTAGTAAAATTAAAAAAAGTAAAATAAAAAAAAATGAATATTAAAAAAAAAAATTAAAGTTGGTGCTGCTGAACTACTAGGAGCAGCAGATTAGCACACCAGTCCCACTCCCCAACACTGCTAGACTAATAGCACTGGGCTCTTATAGTAGTAGTAGTAGTAGTAGTAGTAAACACACAAAAAAAATAAATAAAAGCAGTCCTTACAAGGACTACTGTTATTGCAGCAGTCAGCAGATGAGATCAGAAGCAGGACAGCTGCCCACTGCAGCTACATACAGAGCACTGCAGTAGAAGGTAGATTACTAGCCAGCAAAGCTACCTAAGCTAAAATGTCCCTCAAACCCCTGCAGACTTCTGTCCCTCCAATAACAGAGCAGTATCAAAACGATTACTAGCCAGCAAACTTTCAACTGTCCCTGAAATCACTAACAGGCAGCAGCTCTCTCCCTACACTATCTCTTCAGCACACACAGGCAGAGTGAAAAAACGCTGCAGGGCTTCGGTTTTTATAGGGAAGGGGAGTGGTCCAGGGGAGAGCTTCCTGATTGGCTGCCATGTACCTGCTGGTCTGGGGTGAGAGGGCAAAAAAAAGCGCCAACAATGGCGAACCCAAAATGGCGAACGTCGCGCGACGTTCGCGAACTTCCGGCGAGCGCGAACACCCGATGTTCGCGCGAACAAGTTCGCCGGCGAACAGTTCGCGACATCTCTACTGACTTGATCATGTTTCACTGAACCCATGACTAGTCCTTTGCTCGGGTGCATTGCCTGACCTAAGAGATACTTTGGAATTCTTGTCACTAATTGTCAAATCCACTCATGTTGAAGGAGAACTAAAGCCTAAAGTAGCTAGTAATGGTGTATATTATGTTTCGGGTTTCTTTACCAGCCCAAGGCAACCACAGCTAGTGATGGGCAAATTCATGAAACAGAGAAAATTTGCGAAACGAATTGAATTCGATGGCCGTCAAAATTATTTTGATGCACGTAAATTTTTATACGCACCCCTGTCCAAATGCATTCAAGTCAATGGACGTTCCAATAATTTAGTCGTGCAACAATTTTTATGCGCGCGACTATTGTGACACGCATTTAATTTTTTTCTGATTTGAGGATTTAATCGCTGGGGGCAAAACACGGAAATTCACACGGAATTTGCGCCTGACGAATTTATTCACCCATCACTAACCATAGCTCTGTAGCAGTAAAGATCTGTGTCTCCAAAGATGCCCCAGTAGCTCCCCATCTTCTTTTCTGCTGATTCACTGCACATGCTCTGTGCTGCTGTCACTTACTGAGCTTAGGGACCCACTCACAATATACAGTACACATAGAATAGAAATGTCACAATATAAGGCTGATTAGTAATTAATACACATAATTACTACATGGCAGCACAGAAACCAGTGCAATTAGCATCAGAATTGAATAATCAGGAAACCTGTAGCATCAGCTTATATTACAGCCAGGGAAGCTCATTTTCTGCTGGATAATTAGTGACGAGCCCTAAGCTTAGCTTCTCAACAGCCAATCAGAGCCCACTGAGCATGTGAGTGTCACAGACACTTTCCAAGATGGTGACCCCCTGTGACAAGTTTGAAGTCCTGGATCATTGCTGCTATTGACAAGCTCAAACTTTAGCCTCGTGCAATAAGTTCAGTATATTAAATATGCCATTTTTAGCCACATTCATTTTTAGGGTTTAGTTCTCCTTTAATGATAGCAAGACTAGGACAAAGAGAGATCTACCATAATTGTAGGTTTTGTATTTGGTCCTATGTTTGTTGGCATTTTTACCTTTCCCAGTTATGCTATAATAATATGCTTTGTTGAACTGTTTTTTTGCAGATTATCAGATATTTCAGATAAGGCTTCAGTATGAACCATTTGAGTCAGCGGTGGTCTCCTCTAGACTGTGAGATACTTTCTGATCTGTGAAAAACCCTTCTTCTCAGTCACCCATGGCACAAGAAGTGGCAATCAAGGCATTCTAGAGGTAAAATAATGCTTGTGAAGAATAATTGCTCTTTGAAAATGTTAATCAAATCACCAGACATGGGACTCAACTCAGTTGTAATCATATCTCACATTTTACTTTGTTTAAAATATGTTGATTTATTAGAAACTTGGATGAAAATTGAGTTTTTCATCCTAAGAAAATCATACTTGGCTTTTAGCTTGTCTTTGTGCGTCCATCCGACTCCTCTTGGATTGATATTTAGAAGATGATGATACAACCAAGCCCATCTGTCCGGTCTAGGGTAAAGATATAATTAAGGTTTATTATTTTTATTGTATTTTTTTTTTATCTATAAGGGTAATAACCTAAAGTTTATAGGCTCTAACATTATCGATACCCTCTTTTTGTTACATATATCTCCGTTGAACAAATATACAGACTGTATAACGAATGGCTTTATAAATATGTTACTATTTCACTTTTTGCACTATTTGTATTGAAATTCATGAATATGGAAAAACAAAAAACCAATAAACATTGGATTTAAAAGTGTATCTATGGGATCTACAGTATAGTTGGGGAACTGCACACAGTCCATAAGTGCTTGATGTTTAACCAACTGCAGTTTCATCTGAGAAAATGTGTGGCACATATCCCATTTTTTTTTAAACAAAGAAATTCACGCACCCACCTTGTCAAATCATATAGTTACCCCATGTGTTCTAGAACTGGGGTCCCCAACTTTTTAACCATGAGCCACATTCAAATGTAAAAGAAGTTAAAGAGCAACATAAACATGCAAAAGGTTCCTGGGGGTGCCAAATAAGTGTTGTGATTGGCTATTGGTAACACCTATATGGACTGGTAGCCTACAGGAGACTCTGTTTGGCACTACACCTGGTTTTTATGCAACTAAAGCTTGGCTTAAGCCTGGAATTCAAAGAGAAGCACCTGCTTTGGGGCCACCGGGAGTAACATTCAATTGGTTGGTTAGAAAAATGTTGCTTGCAAGACATTGGTTGGGGATCTAGAGATAATCCTGGTTATTGCTCTTTCCATGAAGTCAAACCAACCAACAATTGTTTCTCTGGCTTTACCTATACAGACTTTACAGACTGATGTATCCTCATTGTATGATTGAATTAAGAGAGAGAATCAAGAGGAACGAATTCCTTAAGGTGGCCATAGATGCACAGATAATATCATACAAAACTAATTTTCGTACGATATTCGGTGTGTGTGGTGGGAAAGAGCCGACAGATATCGGCAGAAGACTTGAAAATCGGTCGATTGGGCTGGACGGAAAATTTTGATCTGGTGCCTTTGAAGGAACCCAAACATCACCCATTGTTAGTGCTGAATCGTCAGATACAGGTAGAATTCCATTGTTTCTAAGGGGCCGATTCACTAACTTCGAGTGAAGGATTCGAAGTTAAAAAACTTCGAATTTCGAAGGTTTTTTTGGGCTACTTCGACCATCGAATGGGCTACTTCGACTACGACTTCGAATCGAAGGATTCGAAGTAAAAATCGTTCGACTATTCGACCATTCGATAGTCGAAGTACTGTCTCTTAAAAAATACTACCCCCTAGTTCGCCATCTAAAAGCTACCGAAGTCAATGTTAGCCTATGGGGAAGGTCCCCATAGGCTTGGCTAACTTTTTTTGATCGAAGGATATTCCTTCGATCGTTGGATTTAAATCCTTCGAATCGTTCGATCGAACTATCTGTGCTAAATCCTTCAACTTCGATATTCGAAGTCGAAGGATTTCAATTCCTAGTCGAATATCGAGGGTTAATTAACCCTCGATATTCGACCCTTAGTGAATCGGCACCTTCATGTATATCTTACCTGTATATCTGACGATTCAGCTCTACACGTGTGTATTGAAACGAACAATCTTCTTGGAAAGATCTTTTCCAAGAACAATCGTAATTGTTACGTCTATGGCCACCTTTAGCTATATAATTTGTTAAGACACAATTTCCACTTAACACCGTTCTTGTTTCTCATGCAGTTCAATAGAATCTCCATATTCCCCTTGAGGGTTTCTGCTTTTTTTGTACTATAAATCATTACAATGTGCACTTTGCTCTGAGGAAACAAAAATCATTTCTTCTTCTGGAGACATTAGGCCTGACCAACTGTAGTTCAATTAATTTCCGCTGAAATCTATTTGTCCTGTGCCACAACTGGCCATTAATCTGTTTTTAATCGGATTGAACTTTGATCCACGTGGTAGTTTGTCCTGTATTGTTACATATTTATGGTACGGTGTAACCACTTACATTGAGGAAAGGAATGTAGTAATGGACAAGCTCCCTCTAGTTCTCAGCAATGAGAGATTTTTTTATGGCTTCCCCGTGGATGTCCACATGTACTCTAGAAACACTATGGGGTAACTTTAAGTGGCGAAAATTCGCCAGCGACAGCTTCGCAGCCATCGCAACACTTTGCTAGGCGAAAATTCTCGCACACAACGCTAATTAACTAAAATGTGAAGTTCCATTCAGGACGCCGAACGCTGTAGAATTTTCGCTTACATTACTTCGACAATCAAAGAGAAGATGCGCTAGAGTGGGAATGAGCGCTAGTGTCTGTCTCTTTCGCTAGCGATGTGACGCCTGCACCCGTTAGTAAATTGGCAAAGTGTCTGAAAGCGGTAACGCTGGTGAATCGTCACCAGCGTTACTCACTTCGCCCTTTAGTAAATCTGCCCCCATAAATAATAAGTGAAAGTAGGGGGCGTAACAACTATACATGCACATAAGGGATGAGCAAAATATTTGCCTTGTTGCTCATCAACACCCGTAGATTATAATTGAATGGATAATGAAAAATTGTCATACAAAAACACACTTATTGACTTCAATGCGTTTGGCGACTTTTTTGTTGTTTCGCAAAATGGTCAGATTTGCACATTACTAATGTACATTGAGACCACTGAGCATATCAGAGCTCAGGATATCACATACTTGTATCCCAGATGGACTTGGGTTGGAGGAAATGATTTACTGTGGCAGTAGGACTTTTATTCTAAATCAGATAAAACATTCATGTTTGTAAATTATACCGGTATGGGACCTGTTATCCAGAATACTTGGGATTTTCTGGATAAAGGATCCTTAAGTCTACTAGAAAATCATGTAAACATTAAATAAACCCAATGGGCTGATTTTGCTTCCAATAAGGATTAATTATATCTTTTTTGTGATTAAGGGGCACATTTACTAAGCTCGAGTGAAGGATTCGAATGAAAAAACTTCGAATTTCGAAGAATTTTTTTTGGGTACTTCGACCATTGAATAGGCTACTACGACCTTCGACTTCGTTTCGAACTAAAATAAAGTCGATAGTTGATGTACTGTCTCTTTAAAAAAAACTTCGACTACATACTTCGGCAGTTTAAACCTACCTAAACTTTTCTACGTTTTTTTTTATCCTTCGATTGATCGCTTAAAATCGTTCGATTCGAAGGATTTTATCGTTCAATTCGAAGGATTTTATCGTTCGATTCGAAGGATTTTATCGTTCGATCAAACGATTTTTACTTAGATCGATCGAAGGATTTGCGCTAAATCCTTTGAATTCAATATTCGAAGTTGAAGGATTTAACTTAGAGGGTCGAATTCGAGGGTTTCTAAGTATAAGGTACTGTTAATTATTACAGAGAAAAAGGAAATAATTTTTACAAATTTGGATTATTTGATTATAATGGAGTCAATGGGAGACGGCCTTTCCATAATTTAGAGCTTTCTGGATATTGGGTTTCCGGATAATGGCTCCCATACCTGTATTGTTATTTTATATTAAAATGCATTCCAAAAGTGAAAGCCATGACCACATGAACAAAATAGGCCATTTAGTTTATCAGGTCTTTGGGTCGATCAAAACCAAGGCACCATAAACAAAAAAGGGTGAGGGACAGGCAGTGTCGGACTGGGACACCAGGGGCCCACCCAAAAACCTTAGACCAGGGGCCCACCATAAAACCTTAGACCAGGGGCCACTCTCAGTACTATTATTCTTCATCTCCTCAATCAACCCCCATTCTCCTATTCTGTTTTCTTTACATACTATAATCTATTATTCCTGCTATTTAGCCTCTTTTTTTCTCATAGAAATAGGGAATAGCCATGAAATAGGCCAAATGATTAGCAGCATGAGGGCCCACTGACACCTTGGCCCACCGGGAGTTTTCCTGGTATCCCGGTGGGCCAGTCCGACACTGGGGACAGGTTCTTTACGTTCTATACAAATACATGAACCTGACAGAGAATACAATTCTGTACAGATAGATTCCCTCATGAGCCCCACTGACTTGAATGGATTGTGTTCTCAAGCTAGACTTGGTCATTAGTACCCTGTCCCTGAGGGCAGAGCCACCTGTTTGGCTGTAAGAGCAGTTCTTTGTTTTTCTGTGCTGTGAAACAACATCTCTAAGCTCCCTTTACTTTTATACTTGTATGTCTATAAAAACTCTCAGATTCCTTTGTTCAGGGTTTTAACTCTTAGTGAGTTCAGAATCCACTGAGCTTGTTTCAAATAAGCTTTGTATTTTACCTTATGTGATATCTGGTAACTGAATTTCCCACCCCCCAAAAAAAACCTGCATATTATAGTAAACTTGATATGTTCTAATTCTACACTTAGGAGCAGATTTATCAAGGGTCGAAGTGAAAATTCAAATTTTTAAAAATTCGAATTTCGAGCTATTTCCAAGTTCCAAATTCGATTCGAATTTGAGAAAAAAAATTGAAAATTTGAAACTTATCATGTACTGTCTCTTTAAAAATTTTACTTCGACCATTCGCCACCTAAAACCTGCAGAATTGCTGTTTTAGCCTATCTAGGACCTTCTAGAACCTATTTGGTGGACTTTGAAAAATCAGAGGTTTTTTTACAATCAAATTCGATCGAACACAAAGTAACTCCGATTTGTACGATTTGAATTCGAATAAAAACGGCCTATTCACCCGTTTTTTTTAATACATTTCGGTTGTTTTTTTTTTTTACTTGAATTTCGAGGTTTTTTGTTTTTTTTATTTGAATTTCTAGGTTTTTTTTTTTTTTTTTTGGAATTCGACCCTTGATAATCTGTCCCTTAAGGGAAAAATATTGTAGCAAACTTTGCCTTTGTGTTCTTTGGATTGCAAGGGTGAACTGGACTTGCATTTCAAATTATCCAAGGGGACCCTCTGCACTTTTATACACTGTCTACCCTAAGGAGAGCACTAAATATGTGAACATGAATTAAATAATAATAATAATAATAATAATAAATGGTACCTCTATCAGTTATTAAATCTTTGATGCAGATTGTTTGGCCGATAGAGTAATTCGGAGATTAGAAACAGATTGAAACAGAATGTAATTAATTTTTGCAAATCTCTCATCAACTCTCAAGCAATTTTCTAAATCATATGTCAATTCATGCAGTTCATAGCCGGCCACATATGGCCGATTGGAAAGATGAGTCTTACCTCTTAGAAGAGCTGGTTTCTTTTTATTTACAGCAATTTAGTTTTCCATCTTATCCTTGCAGCTCTGAAAGCAACACCAAAATGTACATTATTTGAGCATTGTAGTTAATCGGGCTACAATACCTGTCCTTTTCTATTAAGTTTTGGGTATGGACAAGACATGGCTTCATACATCTGTTGTATAGTCTAATAATTTCCAAAATACCAAAAATCAGATGGTTCATGTTGGTGTAGGGATGTGAAAATTTAGACACCCTTACCCTTTATTGACAGGCACATATTAGTGATATGGACGCCTAAATTGGTCCTTATTGTGGGCTTTGTTCTTCTGTAATCCATGCAGTTCTCACAGTGGATGCTAGATGGCACTGTGGCATAATATAAAAGGCTTGCAAACCATGAGGTCAGTGTCCATTGCTGCTGAACCTTTCCTCTGTTATGCAGCAGAGGTTAGGGGTGGTGGAACTCAGTCCGAGTCTAGTGAAGTGATAGTTATACCTTTTAATAGATCACTCTAGGAGTGATAGATAGGGTATGTAGCTGAGCAGCTCAAAACTCCAACATGGATATTAGAGCGATTAAGATCCCGGGTATTACTGACCCCATATTAGGGCCTAAGTGTTAGACTCAGGGGAGTACGTAGTCTTCTGAGTTCCACCTAAGGTAATCTTGAAGATTGGGGAAATACCTTCTCACAAGCTGCCTAACTCTCTACCGTGTACTCTGTACTTTGCAGTCATTCTATGTTTGGTACAGTGAGTATATCTTGTTATAATACACAAAAGCCATGAATATCTTGTAAATTATATCCTTATAAACGGTGAGTTCTGATGTCATCAGTTATAAACGGTGAGTTCTGATGTCATTTCTGTCACATGACTCACTGAAATTTGTGTATTATAATAAATAAAGTACCCCCAGTTGCAAAATATGAGGATATTAGAAGTTACCTCGGAGTTCCATAGTAACATAGTAACATAGTAAGTAAGGTTGAAAAAAGACACATGTCCATCGAGTTCAACCTTTTTTTTTTTTTTTTGTTTATTAACTACCTATCTGCCAGTTGATCCAGAGGAAGGCAAAAAACCCATCTGAAGCCTCTCCAATTTGCCTTAGAGGGGGAAAAATTCCTTCCTGACTCCAAAATGGCAATCGGACTAGTCCCTGGATCGACTTGGACTATGAGCTATTTCCCATAACCCTGTATTCCCTTACTTGCTAAAAAGCCATCCAACCCCTTCTTAAAGCTATCTAATGTATCAGCCTGTACAACTGATTCAGGGAGAGAATTCCACATCTTCACAGCTCTCACTGTAAACAACCCCTTCCGAATATTTAGGCGGAACCTCTTTTCTTCTAATCGGAATGGGTGACCTAGTGTCAGCTGGAAAGACCTACTGGTAAATAAAGCATTAGAGAGATTATTATATGACCCCCTTATATATTTATACATAGTCATCATATCACCCCTTAAGCGCCTCTTCTCCAGCGTGAACATCCCCAATTTGGCCAGTCTTTCCTCATAGCTAAGATTTTCAATACCTTTTACCAGCTTAGTTGCCCTTCTCTGTACCCTCTCTAATACAATAATGTCCTGTTTGAGTGATGGAGACCAAAACTGTACGGCATATTCCAGATGGGGCCTTACAAGTGCTCTATACAGTGGAAGAATGACCCCCTCCTCCCGTGACTCTATGCCCCTTTTAATACAGCTCAAGACCTTATTTGCCCTTGATGCTGCTGACTGGCATTGCTTGCTACAGACAAGTTTATCATCTACAAGGACTCCAAGGTCCTTTCCATAATGGATTTGCCTAGTGCAGTCCCATTAAGGGTATAAGTGGCTTGGATATTTTTACATCCCAGGTGCATGACTTTACATTTATCAACATTGAATCTCATTTGCCACTTAGCTGCCCAGATTGCCAGTTTGTCAAGATCCTGTTGCAAGGATGTCACATCCTGGATGGAATTAATTGGGCTGGATAATTTTGTGTCATCTGCAAACACTGATACATTACTTACAACACCCTCCCCTAAGTCATTAATGAACAAGTTAAATAAAAGTGGACCCAATACTGAGCCCTGGGGGACCCCACTAAGAACCTTACTCCAAGTAGAGAATGTCCCATTAACAACCCCCCTCTGTACCCGATCCTGTAGCCAGTTTCCTATCCATGTGCAAACGACTTCATTAAGCCCAACAGACCTTAGTTTAGAAAGCAGTCGTTTGTGGGGCACAGTATCAAACGCTTTGGCAAAATCCAAATAGATCACATCTACTGCCCCCCCACTATCCAGCATCTTACTTACCACATCATAAAATGCAATCAAATTCGTCTGACATGACCTATCCTTTATAAAGCCATGCTGTTTTTGCTCATAATGCCATTCATTAGGACAAAATTTTGAATGTGATCCCTTAACAAGCCTTCAAATAATTTGCCCACCACAGATGTCAAGTTTACTGGCCTATAATTGCCAGTCTGAGATCATAATCCCTTTTTAAATATTGGAATAACATCATCTTTTCTCCAATCCATAGGCACCATACCAGATGACAGTGAATCTGAGAAAATCAGAAATAAGGGCTGGTCTAAAACTGAACTAAGCTCTCTTAGAACCCGGGGGTGTATGCCATCAGGCCCTAGAGCCTTGTTTACATTAATTTGTATTAAAGCTTTTTGAATCATATCCTGAGTCAGCCACTGACTAGATTGAGCTGAACCATTCATGCAGTTATTAAGTGAGCCTGTGAACCCAGACTCCTCTATTGTATACACTGAAGAAAAGAACTGATTTAACACATTTGCCTTATCTGTATCTGTTACAACCATACTGGTACCATTATTTAATGGAGCAACACTCTCAACCTGCATCTTTTTACTATTAATATATTTAAAAAACTTTTTAGGGTTAGTTTTCACCTCCACCGCAATTAACTCTTCATTTCTTTTCTTAGCCTTCCGGATTGCTGATTTACAACATTTATTACAGTGTTTATATTCATTAAATGCAGCTTCTGTCCCTACAGATTTGTAGTTTTTAAATGCCTTTCTCTTCTTTCCCATTAACATCTTTACCTCTGTATTAAGCCACACAGGATGATTCTTAGAGCTTCTACGTTTAGTCCTTAAGGGAATAAATTGAGAACAGTAATGATTTAATATCATTTTAAAGGACAACCATTTCTGTTCTGTGTTTTTAGCTGAAAACCTAATGCCCCAATCAATGCTCTGTAGGGCAGCCCTCAAGGCACTAAAATTAGCTTTGGCAAAATTCATGGTTTTTGTTGCCCCAGTATATTTTTGTTTTTTGCACCAGACATTAAAAGATATAACATTATGGTCACTATTACCCAGGGGTTCAATGACTTGCACATTTGCTATAAGTTCTGGGTCATTTGAGATCACTAAATCAAGAATAGCATTTTTTCTGGTAGGCTCCTCAACAACCTGTGCTAAAAAATTGTCGTGCAATAAGTTTATAAACTTGTTCTCATTAACTGATCTAGCAGTACCGTTGCTCCAGTCAATATCTGGGTAATTAAAATCCCCCATTATCATTACTTTACCTAAACTAGCAGCCTTTTCTATTTGCATTAGGAGCTTTGTCTCTTCCTCCTCACTTACATTAGGGGGTCTATAGCATACTCCTACAATTAATTTGCTGGATTCTTTACAATTGGTGAAGAACTCCACCCATACGACTTCTGGCCCCTCATTTTCTAACACAACCTCCTCCTTTATATGAGCTTTTAAATCCTGCCTAACATACAGACATACCCCTCCTCCTTTTCTATTGCCTCTGTCCCTCCGAAACAAAGTATAGCCGCTGATATTTACTGCCCAGTCATGCGACTCATTCAGCCATGTTTCGGCCACACCAATCACATCATATTTTCCTTCCATCACCAGCACCTCCAGCTCTCCCATTTTACCAGTCAGACTTCTTGCATTTGTAAACATACATTTAATACTGGCACCATATTGAACATATGACATGTGGTCCTCCCTATCCTTAACAGTATCCCTAGCCAAATCTCCTCCCCCATTTTCCCTTTCTTTGCCCACTATCTCATCTAACCTGTCTACCACTGAATCTTTTACTGAACCCTCCCCCCCACACCTAGTTTAAAATCTCCTCCAACCCTCTAGCCATCTTCTCTCCCAAAACAGCTGCCCCATCATCATTGAGGTGCAGCCCATCCCTAGCAAAGAGCCTGTAGCCGACTGAAAAATCAGCCCAGTTCTCCAAAACCCAAAACCCTCCTCCCTACACCAATCTTTTACGCGCATTAATCTCCCTACGCTCCCGCTGTCTCCTTAGCGTTGCTCGTGGCTCAGGTAATATCTCTGAGAAAATTACCTTGGAAGTCCTCGCCCTCAGCTTTGAACCTAGTTTTTTTAAAATCATTTTGAGGACTTCACCACCTCCTCTAACTTTGTCATTGGTACCTATGTGTACCAAGACCGCTGGGTCTTCCCCAGCCCCTCCCAATAATCTGTCAACTCGTTCCACCACATGCCGAACCCTAGCACCAGGCAAGCAGCAGACTGTTCGGCATGTAGGGGCCTTGCGACAGATTACCCTATCCACCTTTCTAATAATTGAATCCCCTATAACTAGAACCTGCCTTTCCTTCCTTGCACTCCCCCCACCACCCGTATTAGAGCCACTGCCTCCCGGGGTGCTCCGAGAGTCAGCCTGCTCCATACACGCCAGTTCGGAGTTTTCCTCCCCAGCATCTTCAGCCAAAACGGCGAATTTGCTGTTTTGGACAAACTGTGGACCAGCCCCCCTACTCTTCTGTCCCCTACTTCCCCTCTTGACTGTCACAAACCTTCCTCCCTCATTAGCCTCCACTGCCCCTTCTCCTCCCCCCACTCCACTAGCCCCTGCCAGTGGTTGCTCTGCGAGCCTCCTTTCCTCCCCCTCGTTTGCCGATGCTCTCAGTGCTGCAAGTTCACCCCTTAGAGTCTGCAGCTCAGATTCCAAGATGAAAACCCACCGACATCTCTCACATGTAAATACTGCATGGAACTGCTGCTCCAACACCACATACATGTGACAAGACACACACTGAGTAATACCAGCAAACCCACTCATATTTACACTGGGTACTTAGTCTCCCAAATGTAATTCCTCACCAACACCTTTTCTTTTTTAAACGCCTTAAGGTTTTTAACGCTGCTTAACACTTAATTCACATGCAACACTTCGATCACATGCAACACTCGCTAAGCAGCTCCCACACTCGCTTTGCCTTCACAAGTGTAAGGTTTCAACCAGAGCACTCAAAGCCTGTTCAGAATTTACCTGATTAACCCCTCCCCCTTAATTAGAAGAAAGAGGGAAAGGAGAAAAAAAAATGCTATTTGCTACCAGCAGTAAATAAAAACCCTTATTAACTTTTTTTTTTTTTTTATGTTCCCCTTAGACCTCTAAAGCTAAAACACAAAAAGAAAGTAAATGCACTTAATGTATCAACTAGTTTACCCCAAAGAGAGAAAAGAAAAAGCTGTTTGTCTCAGTCAGATAACTCACATAACACACAGCAGTCAGTTATTTGCACTTACTCCCTCCTTGCACCCAGCACTCCCAGCATGCACAGCAAACACCAACGCCTTAAGGTTTTTAACGCTGCTTAACACTTAATTCGCATGCAACACTTCGATCACATGCAACACTCGCTAAGCAGCTCCCACACTCGCTTTGCCTTCACAAGTGTAAGGTTTCGGCCTCGTACTTTTATATGGTCATGAAACTCCTCGGTAACTTATAATATCCTAATATTTTACAAGAGGGGGTACTTTATTCACTATATATTGATTGATCTATGTGTTATTCTATGTTCCATACTCCATTGTGAACTCTGGTTTTGGTTAATAAACTCAGTTTATGGTTTAAGCAAAATAAAACTACTGGCGCCCAATCTCTTGTGTATTGAACATTATTACAGTTGCACTACACCTTGCCTCCACCCCGCTGCGAGGGCTTACCCCTGAGAAAAGAGTCTTATGGGTGGTATTAACCCACATGGAAAGTAGCTAAAACAGACTTCTATGAAGTCAGTTTATTATAGCGCTACATTGACAACACATTTTATACAGTCCGAGGGCTGAGGGTTTGATAGGGTAGAAAAGTTACAGTTGTACTACTTCCTAGACCTCTGATGAACCTTCTCATGAACATCATTGACTAAATGGGTTTTCCATTTTGAGGGACCAGTTACAATCGGAATGAATTTGGATTCCTACATGTCTTCTCCTTCTTGCCCTTCACAAATATATTGCACTCGTTGTTTGCACTTTGCCTTGAAGGTCATGAATTAACCCTGTTATGATCATGTATGTCAATACAGGTATGGGACCTGTTATCCAGAATGCTCGGGACCGGGGTTTTCCGGATAACAGATCATTCCGTAACTCTGATCTTTATACCTTAACTCTACTAGAAAATCATGTAAACATTAAATAAACCCAATAGGCTGGTTTTGCTTCTAATAAGGATTAATTATATCTTAGTTGGGATCAAGTACAAGCTACTATTTTATTATTACACAGAAAAAGGAAATCATTTTTAAAAATTTGGATTATTTTATTATAATGGAGTCTATGGGAGATGGCCTTTCTGTAGCTTTCTGGAAAATGGATTTCTGAATAAGGGATCCGATACCTGTACTGAATAGGAAAAAGCTGCTACATTACTTCTAGATTGATCTCAGTAGAAAGGGAGAAATAATAATATTAAAAATTCAATCACAAGGTAGAAAGACTCTCAGAACAATATTGTGCCCCCCAGTAGATATTTAAGTGCAGCATCTTTAATGAAACAGGAAACCTTCCAGGCTTAAAACAATGTGTTTTATTTTGCAGTGAATCAAATAGGAAAGTATAATGAACACAAAATCTTGCTTTATAAATGTAATAAGAACAACCGTTTTTTACATTTACATCTGCCTTTGGCCCAACATGAAAGATTCATCATCATCATCAATGGCAAGAAAAATAACGCGATCACAAAACACCTACAAATGGACGTCACATTTTAAAGAATGAAGAAAGAATATTTATTGGGCAGAAGGAATCTTACTGAAGGGATATTATAGTTGTACGCTTGAGATAACAATATAATTCATTGTCTCTTCGTCCATCGACCTTTCTCTTAGATAAATATTGAGATCAATGTAAAAACACCTTTTTGAAATACCATTAAAGAAGGCTCAATAATAGAGTTCATTTTGTTTTTCTGCTTTCTAAATAAAATATTCCAGCGATGACACAGTACTAAGGAGCTTGGGGGGTTCTGTCACCTCACACACTTAGTATTTATGGGTCATCTCAAGCCTCCAAGATACAAACTATCTTCAATGTGCAGATTTCCTTCCCTCCAGTAAATCCACACATACAGAACCAGGGCACTGGAGTTTGATGTTATTGGAAGGGATGGCTATCTCATTGAAAGGAAAAGGTATAACGGCAAGGCTTAAATGTAGCACAGTGACTAATTCCTGCCTTCGTTATCTTCAATTTCCCTTCTGGTTCCTCAACATTTTAATTAAAATTCTCTCGCTCCCGCTGTTCCAACCTTTCCTTTCACACCTGTGATAAAAAGTGCCCTTCTAAATCTATTTTCTCCCAAATGCCTTGTGATCTGGCTTACCCTTTTGTCATCCTCGTCCGTGATCCTTTATAGATACTTCTATGTAATTATTGGAAAGGACATAACATGAAATATCATGGGTTATTAGGCACAGACCGCATTGCTGGATAATGAGATGATAATATAAGATGATAGCATGGAACATGGAGAAACTCAAATGAAATGATACTGACATTGAAGACAATAAAAGACCTGTGATTGGAGCAAAATGTCATGCTTTTTGCATCATCATTGTCATTAAGTGGTAAAAGTCATTATTATCAGTTATGATCCGGTAGGTCAATAAACTCCAGTAAATCTGTTTCATATTTTGCTTACCTTTACCTTAATCAATGAATCCAGCCATGGGCTGGGTCTGTTTAACAATTGGGAGAGGGAGCTGTTTCCATTTCCAGGTTAAAGTTCCCTGACAGTAGTGTAGTTGTCCAGGGTTTATAAAAGGGGAGTCACCTTGTACTTTGGGGTAAATTTATCAAAGAGTGAAGTTCCGCCACTAGAGTGAATTTCCGCAGCTCTTAATTAATTTCTATGGGATTTTGAAAGGCGTATTTATCAATGGGTGAAAGTGAAAGTTCACCCTTTAATAAATACGCCTATAAAAATCCCATAGAAATGAATGGAGAGTGGCGGAATTTCACTCTAGTGGCAGAACTTCACTCTTTGATAAATATACCCCTCTGTCTCTTTGGACCCCAATTGCTGGAGGAGATGGTTGTTACTAGAGAGTCTGAGGTGGAGGACCTCAGTGTGAGGAAAGACGTGTAATAGTTCACTCTAGGGGGCAGATTCACTAAGAGCCGAATTTGCGCTAGCGTCCGCTTCACTTACATCACAACACTTCGCCAGGCGTAGATTCACCAGGACAACGCTAATTCACTAAAATCGGAAGTTGTGTCCACGGCGCAGAACGCTGGAGAAGTAGCACTAGCGTTACTGCGGCAAGCCAAGTGAAGTTGCGCTAGCGTAGCCTAATTTGTATACGGCAGGAAGTTAAAGTTGAATGGACGTATATGTTGCAGCCAATACATTACATTACACAGGCCTGGGAAACCTTAATAAAATAAATAAAGTTGTTATTTGCCCTACACATGAGCCCTGTGTATAGTTTATGTGCCATATGTTAGGAAATGTAGGGGGGAAGCCGGTTATCCCTGAAAAAATTTATGATCTTTTGCAGCCTATCACCCTGAAAAATTTAAAGTCGCCACAGTTTTTTGGGACTTTGAAAAATTTTCAACTATTTTTGGAGGAAGTCCTATCTACTCTATTGCACTTCGCCTGGTCTGAGGTGGTGAAAGCAAGTCTGGCACAAGAGGTAACGTTCAGTAAAATCCACATCTTAGTGAATTTGCGTAGTTACGTCCATTCGCCAGGGCGCAACTTCGCCAGGTGTAAGGGAGCGAATTACCGCTAGAATCTATCTCCTTCGATAGCGAAGTTACGCCTGTGCCCGTTAGTAAATCAGCGAAGTAACGATGACGTCACACTGGTGAATTTTCGCTAACGTTAGTCACTTCGCCCTTTAGTAAATCTGCCCCATCAGGACTGGCTCAGAGTCGGAGGGGCTCACTGGTAGGGATGTAGCGAACCGCCGAGTATGTGTTCGCGAACGCCGTTCGTGAACACCGGCAAAAAATGCGAACAGTTCGCGAACAGTTCGCGAACTTCGAACATCCGAAAATCGTTCGATTCGAACGATCGAAGGATTTTTAATCGTTCGATCGAACGATTTTCGTTCGAATCGAACGAAAATCGTTCGATTTTAGCGACCGAATGGTCGAATGGTCGAACGATTTTGACGCGAACGCCTATTGCCGAACGTCGCGCGACGTTCGCGAACTTGCGGCGGACGCGAACAGCCGATGTTCGCGCGAACAAGTTCGCCGCAGAACAGTTCTCTACATCCCTACTCACTGGGTTATTTCCTGGTATCCTACTGGCCCAGTTTGACCCTGGATTCCTGGAGTAAGGCACCACTGTGAACATTCACAAAGGAATGGGGACTAGCTCACATATAAGTGACTATTACCTCTGGGTGTTGCCAGTAATATACCTGTGTAACAACATTAAGGGGCCGATTCACCAAGGGTCGAATATCGAGGGTTGATATTCGACTGGGAATTAAAATCCTTCGACTTCGAATATCGAAGTCGAAGGATTTTAGCGCAACGATTAAATCCTTTGAATCGAACGATTCGAAGGATTTTAATCCAACGATCGAAGGATTATCCTTCGACCAAAAAAACTTAGGCAAGCCTATGGGGACCTTCCCCATAGGCTAACATTAATTTCAGTAGGTTTTAGATGGCGAACTAGGGGGTCGAAGTTTTTTCTTAAAGAGACAGTACTTCAACTATTGAATAGTCGAACGATTTTTAGTTTGAATCCTTCGATTCGAAGTCGGAGTTGAATTCGAAGGTCGAAGTAGCCCATTCGATGGTCGAAGTAGCCCAAAAAACACTTCGTAGTTTTTTTACTTCGAATCCTTCACTCGAAATTTGTGAATCAGCCCCTAAGTGTATCATGTGCCTACAAGGTTATTGAAAATTGTAATAGCCGTGAAGTCCCACCAATGAGACTGAGAACCATCAAATAAAGAGCTATTTTATTGATGCCAGTGGTACATATATTTATAAGAACCACTTGTGCCCATGTGATTAAGAGATCTGTTCTCCTTCATAAATACAGCAAGGGCCCACCTGAATGAGGCAGCCCCAAGTAACACATGCTGTACCTGGAATTGCAGGGAGTTCCAACTGGTCAAGTCCAAGTTGGGTAAGAACTAGGAAGATCCTAGTTACCAAAGCAAATACAGATATGGGATTTGTTATCTGGAAACCCATTATCCAGAAAGCTCCAAATTACTGAAAGGCTGTTTCTCATACGCTCCATTTTATCCAAATAATCCAAATTTATAAAAATGATTTCCTTTTTCTGTGTAATAATAAAACAGTAACTTGTACTTGATCCCAACTAAGATATAATTAATCCTTATTGGAAGCGAAAGCAGCCTGTTGGGTTTATTTAATGTTTACATGATTTTCTAGTAGACTTATGAAGATGCAAATTACGGAAAAATGCATTATCCAAAAAAAAAACCCAGGTCCCGAGCATTCTGGCTAACAGGTCCCTTACCTGTTGTATATTTACAAAATAGCATTACACGTGTATGTAAAAACCTATATGAGATAGGAAACAATTTAAATATTTTTATAAGGGAGATTTACTCCTAAATTTGAAAACTGGGCAGTGTATGGGCCAACTTTACCAGTCTGATTACATGTTACTTGAGAAGCAGAAATCGATTACTCTGTTCTACTAAATGTCACACTTTTTGGGCACAAATGCAAACTCTTTTTGTCCCTTTCAATCTTCCCAGTCTTTCTGTATGTGTGTGTTGTATAATGTAGGGCTATCCGTTAGCTGGAGGTCCTATTTCAACAGGGTCTTTTGAAGGTCCAAGCTGAAGGGTTTATCTCTTTAAATCCATGATCCCCTCCCTATATATAACACTTACAAAGCATCTCCTTGCCAATAAAAGAGTAACAAAAGGCACTCGCCGCACTGTGGATTTGTGTAAACACAGCAGCACCGAGGAGCTCATATAGCACCTGTCTGAACAAAAGAACCCATTGAAAACAAGATTGACAGTGTGGATTAGGGAAGCCAAGCCTGTCTGAAAACTCAATCATCCCGTCAATGGCACAAGCAGGTGCAATGTGGGAGGTGAATGTGACACTTTGCTCTAGAGAGACCAAATCCAATAAAGACAATGATTTGCTTCCTGGTCGGAGAAATTTACAGAATAATATACAGAATAAATATATATTTAGAGGTAAAATGAATGCTGGGTTAACCTCCAGGGTACCGGAGACATATTGGAGTATTGTATGGTCATTATACGGCTGCTATTCTGGCACCTTTGGGTTAACAGATTGGGGAAATGAAATCAGAACAGCTTGCACACACAGGGCCTGATTCAATGAGCCGAAAAAGAGCTGGAAAGACGTTGCCTTTTTTTGTTGTTGTTTACAGCACATTTTGCTGGTCAGTTGAGACAATTCGGATGTTATTAGTTTGTCTACTCCGCAAAAGAACCAGTAACTGTGGAATATGTTTCAATAGCCAGGCAGTTTTGTGATAGGAGTATGAATATTAATATTGAGGATATTTCCTTCCAGGTTCTTGTTAAATGGGTAGTTGTATGGCAGATACCGCTCCAACTCACCACGTATGATCACAATCCGACAGACAGGGTCCACAAACTGCCAACTGGGTGCGGTTTTCCCTTGGTGTTCCAAGCCATGATATATGCAAGAAGGATGATCAGGGAATATCCCAACATTGGACCTCAGTCAAAAACATTCTTCTTAATTACATTTGAGTAAAAACATGCTGCATGGAACACCTGACTCGTTTTGGGCGCTTTCATCCTCAATCATAGGCATATCATACCAATCTTAGGCTAGGCCTTTGATTCAGGACGTAAGTGCGTGAAATGCATCAGGCACTCTATGCTCCATGTTTTTATTTGAATGTGATAAAGAAGAACATTTGTAACTGAGACCCATTGTTGCTGCAATCCATTATCATTAGCGATGAGTGAATTTTTTCAGGCAGGCATTGATTTAAACGTGAACAAAAAAAAAATCACGAAGCCGAGACAAAAGAGTCGCTGCAAGAAAAAATGAATGTTGACTAATGCATTTGGAGAAAAAAAAAGTTGCGTATGCAAGAAAAAATTGACTCGTAAAAAAATAACGTTGCCAGCGTCGCCACCTGCAGGGACATCGCCAATTTACTAACAGGCACAGGCGCCAATTCACCAGCAAACAGACCGTTGCTAGCGGTCATTCGAACTCTGTCGCCAGGCGACTTTTTGCTCTGGCAAACAGACGCTACTCCGCAAATTCACTAAAATTTGGATTTTACTGAACTTTACCTCTTTCACCAAAGTTGCATTCAACACCTCAGACCAAGTGCAATAAAGCAGCGAGATCTTCCTCAATCTTCTGTCACTTACATCATATCCTGTGAGCTGAAAATGCATCAAAGTTCAAAAAACGCTGGCGACTTTTCCTTTTTTCAGCGTGATTGCCTGCAATAGTCCGTACAAACTTTTTTTTGGGTAACTAGTTTTCTCCAGACATTTCATAACATATAGAACATTCATTTTACAGTGGGCTCATGTGTAGGGCTTTATATTAACTCTCTCGTCTTTATGAAGGTTCCCTCGACATGTGTAATATAAACCAGTAACTTAAACCATTTGCAGCAACATTTAGGGGCCGATTCACTAACTTCGAGTGAAGGATTCGAAGGTAACTTCGACCATCGAATGGGCTACTTCGACCTTCGACTATGACTTCGAATCGAAGGATTCGAAGTAAAAATCGTTCGACTATTCGACCATTTGATAGTCGAAGTACTGTCTCTTTAAAAAAAACTTCGACCCCCTAGTTCGCCATCTAAAAGCTACCGAAGTCAATGTTAGCCTATGGGGAAGTTCCCCATAGGCTTGGCTAACTTTTTTTGATCGAAGGATATTCCTTCGATCGTTGGATTAAAATCCTTCGAATGGTTCGATTCGAAGGATTTTATCGTTCGATCGAAGGAATTATCCTTCGATCGTTCGATCGAACTATCTGCGCTAAATCCTTCGACTTCGATATTCGAAGTCGAAGGATTTAAATTCCTAGTCGAATATCGAGGGTTAATTAACCCTCGATATTCGACCCTTAGTGAATCGGCCCCCTATGCTTAAGACCTCCGTACAACTTTAAATTTCCCGCCCTATGCAAATTGACCTGAGCGCAAGATCACTAGCGAATTTTCGCTCGGCAGAAATGAATGCTAGCGCATCTACGCTTTGAAATGCTCGCACTGCTGAGGTAACGCTAGCGAAAAGTCGCCGGTTAGTGAATCCGCCCCTTAGAGTAGTGGTTGTCTGACTGTTTGAGTTCTAGCCACACTTGGGGTTGTATTTATCAAAGAGTGAAGTTAGAGATCACAACAGTCCTCTAGAGTGAAATTCAATTCTATGGGATTTTGAAAGTCGTATTTATCAAAGGATGAACTTTCACTTTCACCCATTGATAAATACTCTTTTAAAAATCCCATAGAAATGAATGGAGAGTGGCGGAATTTCACTCTAGTGGACTGTTGCGATCTCTAACTTCACTCTAATAAATAAATATACCCCTTGGAGCTCCCCCTTAGTTCATAACAATATTGCCGATTTCACCCTAACTGAGCTTTAATCTGCCCCTTCAGGAGTATTTAGGAGAGCAAATAAGCATTCTCTCCAAGGGGTAAATTTACTAAGTGGCTAAAATTTGCACTTCACCAGGCAAAAATTCGCTCAGACAATGCTAATTTACTAAAATGCGAAGTTGCGTCCAGGGCGTCAAACGATGGCTAATTGTTGCTAGCGTTACTTTGGCAATACGAGCAAATCAAAGCAAAGATGCGCCAGTGTTCAATTCTGCCTAGCGCAACTTTGTTAGAGGTCTTTGTTCAGGCTAATTTGCATACGGCGGGAAATTATAAAGCTGAATGAACGTATATGTTGCAGCAAATACATTACATTACACAAGTCCACTGTATAGTTTATGTTCCATATGTTAGAAATGCAAAGAGGGGAACCCGGTTTCCCAAAAAAAAATTACAAGGACTTTTGCAGCCCGCACCCCCTCAGGGCCCCCCGGCAGTCCGTTCGCCACTGAAAATTCGGCCAAATGCGGCCGTACGGAGGGGGGCGGGGCCCCGGCTGCGCATTACGCACCAGGGCCCGTCCGCCTCTAGGATCGCTACTGAAAAGACACCAGTGTTTTTTGGACTTTTTCCACTAAAAATATGATGCAAGTAACAGAAGAATGAATCTATGCATCTATGATCTATACACTCCAATGCACTTCGCCTGGTCTGAGGTGGCGAAGGCAAGTCTGGCGAAAGAGGTAACGTTCAGTAAAATCCTCATCTTAGTGAATTTGCGGAGTGACGGCCATTCGCCAGAGCGAAAATTCGCGAGTGCGAATGGCCACTAGCATCTATCTCCTTCACTTGTGAAATGACGCCTGCGCCTGTTAGTAAATCTGCGAAGTCCTTGAAAACAGAATCTTCGCCAGCATTAGTCACTTCGCCCTTTAGTAAATCTGTCCCAAGTATCACTGTAACTGGCATTCAGAGCATCCCCTCTATCTTTTCTCTAAGCCCCCATCCCAAGAAAGCCCCATATTTTCAGAATCGAAGTGGGCTAGTGGGACACTGGGAAAAAACCTGGTAGGGCCCACTGGTCCAGACCTGCTCCTCATCCACCTGAAACGAATGGTGCACCCCAATGGCCACAAAAGAAAGAGTAAAGAGTCTATTGGCTTAGACAATAGATACAATACCCTTGCGGCGTGCACTCAACAAATCAGTAGACATCTGTGAAGTAAAACAGTTTTATTTACCGGACAATCTTCCTAACGCATTTTGTGTGATCCCACACGTACTCAACCACTGGCTTGGAGACTTGCCAACTAAGCTAATAGGCCCATTTATCCAATTGTGAATCTAGAGCTGCTGGTTTACTAGTGAGGAAGTAATAACTGTACAATTCAGAGCCATAAATCCAAACCTGAGGGAGCCTGTCTCAGTTCAGTACAACATCCCTCAATGATTTACGATTAGTGAAAACATTCTATTGGGTACATTATCCTTTATACATGGACAGATGCAATGAACATTGGAAACAGAAAAACTTTCAAGGAAACATTGAAAATTCACAGAGTAATAGTGTATATTAGAATCAATTGTGAATTGTAATTGAACATGGAACATTTTCAAGAACTGATTGATAAGTTTCTCATTAAGAAGAGGAATTCCATTTGCGCGAACAATTTAATAAATATTCAACTATGGGAACCAGTTTAACATGTTTTTCAATATATTTAAATTTTACTGACAGCAAGGAAGAGGCTAAAGAATCGATGCATTTATCAGGGCATTTACTGTTTGATCAATGTGCCAATGTCATCAGAATGTGTTTAAAAGCTTTGAGCAATCAAACTCCATTCTGTGCAGCGGGGTGTTAAAGGTCAGTGACGGTGCTGAACTCTAACCCCTCACTGAATCGTTAAGCCAATAATTGACAAGCATTGCATTACAATTAATGATGGTCAATGAGGGTTTAACAATGCAGAAAATCTCTTTGCTATGAGGCAGTCAGTTGGGAAGCAGGTAAGGACCAGTGTAAGGTCCCTGCTGTGTCAGCGTTGCGCCCTGGTCGGTGTGGTCGCAGGTGCAGTAATCAGGCAACTGATGTGCGCCTGCGCGCCGCATCGAATGCGGGCGACGGACGCCGGCGCGGAGGCGCGGGCGACGGTCGCTGGCGCCGGGGCGTGCGCGACGCAACGGACGCGCGCGACGTAACGGACGCGCACGACGGACGCACGTAACGGACGCGGTCTGATGACGTCAGTTGGCGCCAAACTAGCGCTATTTAAACCTGCTCCAGTCTCTGCTCTGTGCCTGGTTATTAGGTTTATAACTGAAACCCTAGCGTTGATACCTTCCTGTCGATATTGTGTTTGACCCCTGCCTGTTCCTGGACTCTGATTCTTGCTTGTTGCCTGGACCTTCTGCCTGTTTACCGTTGACGATTCTCGCTGCCTGCCTTGACCCGGATATCCTGACTACGCCTTGCCTGATCCTTCTGTACCTCGTTTAGTCTCACTGGCTACTCTCCACACCCCTGCTCCCCGTTTCCAACCTCGGGTGAGTTAGCGGGTGTGTGAGGCGCTTGTGGTTCATTGTCTTCTGTTCCTACTCCTTCTACGTCTGGATCATACTGGTAAGCCTGACATTATAACCAGGCCATGGATCCAGCTGAAGGGGCTTCACCGCTTACCGTACTCATCCAACAGATGTCGGAATTGACACAAGCAGTGAGGGAGCTTCAGAGCGGATATACCCAGATGCAATCCCAGCTGAGGGCCCAACCATCCACCGCAAGCCAATCCACTGTAGCTGCTACCACTTCTGTTGGTCCCACTGAGGTACAAGTTCTCACCTCCGAAATCTCGGAACCTAAAGTTGCTTTTCCCGAAAAATTCTCTGGGGATCGGAAAGCCTTCCGTAATTTCAGGAGCAGCTGCAAACTCCTTTTTTCTCTGAAACCTCACACATACCCCGATGAGAACACACGAGTAGGGGTTATTATTACTTTTCTGTCCGGAGAACCCCAGACCTGGGCCTTTCGTTTAATGGATCGACGGAGCCCTGTATTAGCTTCTGTGGACACTTTTTTTGATGCCATGGCGATTCTCTATGACGACCCTCATAGAGTCTCCACCGCTGAAGCCGCCCTTCATGCTCTCAAACAGGGAACTCGTCCTGCGGAGGACTATACGCTTGAGTTCCGGCAATGGTCCGAAGATACGGATTGGAATCCTGCGGCCCTTAAGCACCAATATCGTTTGGGTCTTTCCCCTGAACTGAAAAACGAGCTCGCTCGTACAGGAATTCCAGACACGCTGGAGGGTCTCATCACTCTTGCCATTCAGCTCGACCAGAGACTCAGAGAGCGCAGAGAAGAGGAGAAAGCCGAAAAGGCTGGCCTGATACCTCATACCTGGGTTGTACCTACCGCCCCTCCTCCAGTCCAAGTACCTTTTCCCTTGCCTTCCTCTGCTTCAGATTCGTCCTCGGAACCGATGCAAATTGGAGCCATCAGGTTTGCCCTCACTGCGGAAGAACGCCTTCGTCGCCGCAGATTAAACCTTTGCCTCTACTGTGGCCAGGCCGGTCACTTACTAAGGAGCTGCCCAACCCGTCCTACGGGTAAAGACTTTTTTAGTAAAGACTTAAAATGTTGTAACAAACCAGTACCTTTACTGACAGTCTCTCTCTTTCTGCAGTGGGGAAGTCAAACAGCAAAACTCCAAGCCATCCTTGATTCCGGAGCAAGTGGCTGTTTCATGGACAGTACGATTGTTTCCCAACTCCAGATTCCTCTTCAACCTAAGAAGAATCCCATTTCCCTTCGGGTGGCTGATGGTTCCTTAATTACTTCGGGCCCAGTGGTGCAAGAAACCATTCCTCTTTTTGTTTCCCTCAATAAAAAGCATTCGGAAATGATGAATTTAGATGTGGTCACGTCTCCTCTTTTTCCTGTCATTTTGGGGTTGCCATGGTTACAAAAACATAATCCATCCATCAATTGGGCCACAGGGGAAATAACCTTTCTTTCGCAATTTTGTCAATCTAAATGTAGATTCGAAAGTTATCCTTCTTCTAGTCAAGTTTGTTCGTTATCCTCCTCATCCGAAGTTCTTCAAATTCTTCCTCAAAGCTATTGGGAGTTCGCAGATGTGTTCAACAAGAAAGGTGCCGATTCTCTTCCCCCTCATCGCATCTATGATTGCCCAATTAATCTTTTGCCCGGTTCCCAAGTACCCTTTGGTCGTATTTACCCGTTGTCCGAACCAGAACTAGCTGAACTTCGCTCATATCTTGATGAAAATTTGGCCAAAGGTTTTATTCGTCAATCTTCTTCTCCAGCCGGGGCAGGGATATTCTTTGTCGAAAAGAAAGATCACTCATTAAGACCCTGTATTGATTATAGAGACTTGAACAAAATAACGATCAAAAACCGATATCCTCTTCCTTTAATTCCAGAGTTATTCCAACGCTTAACGGAGGCCAAGATTTTTTCTAAGTTGGATCTGAGGGGAGCATATAACCTGGTCAGGATACGTGAGGGAGACGAGTGGAAGACGGCGTTTCGTACTCGCTACGGCCACTTCGAATATCTGGTGATGCCGTTCGGCCTTTGCAACGCTCCCGCAACATTCCAGCATTTTGTCAATGACATTTTTCGGGACTTTCTTGACATTTTTGTTATAATTTATCTGGATGACATTTTAATTTTTTCTAGTTCCTTAGATGAACACAGGATCCATATGAGGAGGGTTCTTGCTCGCCTTCGCACTCACCAACTCTATGCCAAAATTGAAAAGTGCATTTTTGAGCAGTCCTCTGTTGAATTTCTAGGATTCTTTATTTCTCCTCTAGGCATCCAGATGGATTCAAAGAAGATCTCGGCAATCCTCGACTGGCCAGCTCCCACATCCAGGAAGGCAGTTCAACGCTTTATTGGTTTCGCAAACTTCTACAGGAAGTTTATTAGAGGTTTCTCTCAGACTATCCTACCAATAACAGAGCTGACTCGCATGAATAAGAAATTTTTTTGGTCCTCTCAAGCCCAAGTATCTTTCGAAAACTTAAAGAAACTTTTCACATCAGCTCCTATCCTTTGTCATCCTGATTTATCCTTACCATTTGTTCTGGAAGTCGATGCCTCTGAAGTTGCGGTGGGCGCTGTTTTGTCCCAAAGATCTGGGATCCAAGAGGAGCTCCATCCAGTAGCTTTTTTTTCCCGTAAAATGGCAAAATGTGAATGCAATTACGATGTGGCCGATCGGGAACTACTCGCTATTAAACTGGCACTGGAGGAGTGGCGGTATCTTCTGGAAGGTTCCAAGCACCCTATTCTTATCTTCACCGACCACAGAAACTTGGAGTACCTTCGTTCCGCCAAGAGACTGAGACCAAGACAAGCGAGGTGGGCTCTTTTCTTCATGAGGTTTAATTTCCACCTTACCTATCGGCCTGGATCTAAGAATACTAAAGCCGACGCCTTATCCCGTATGTTTACCCTCGATGACGAAATACCTTCTTCTCCTGAAACCATCCTGAAATCCAACAATTTCCTTTTACTACAGCCGACCCTTCTTAAACAGATCCAGAACGCTTCCAAGACCATCATGGAACCAGCCCTCGTTCCTAAGGGAGGATTTCTTCTTCTAAAAGACAAGATTTTTGTTCCGGAGGAGATGCGGTTGGAGGTTCTTAAAAGTATACACGACTCCAAATTGGCCGGACATCCAGGGGTCAAGAAGACTATTATCGCAGCTAAAAGATCGTTCTCTTGGCCAGGATTAGCCAAAGATTGCTTCCAATTCGTTTCTTCATGTGAAATTTGTGCCAGATCTAAAGACTCTCATTCTAAACCCTTTGGCCTTCTTCAACCCCTTCCTGTCCCTTCCCGTCCCTGGAGCTCTGTTTCGTTGGACTTTATCTCGGAATTACCACAGTCTGATGGATGTTCTACCATAGTGGTATTTATTGACCGTTTGACCAAGATGGCTCATTTCAAGTCCTTGCCCAAGCTCCCTTCCGCTTCCGAAACTGCAGACGTTTTTATCAAGGAAGTTGTTAGGCTCCATGGTCTTCCGCAGGAGGTGATATCGGATCGAGGCCCACAATTCACATCTCAGTTCTGGAAAACTTTGTGTGGCGCCCTTCAAATTTCTGTTTCCCTTTCTTCAGCCTTTCATCCTCAATCCAACGGCCAGACGGAACGAACCAACCAGACTTTAGAACAATATCTGAGGTGCTACTCTTCTCATCTTCAAGACAACTGGGCAAACCTTCTACCTCTTGCTGAATTCGCTTACAATAATGCTCACCATTCATCCATTAACCAGTCTCCTTTCTTTGCTAATTATGGTCTCCACCCTTTAACCTTTCCTTCTTCTATAGTGGCTGATATTCTGGTTCCCGCAGTTCAAGACCGCCTCAACTTCCTAACAGACAATTTTCGGAAACTGCAAGAGAACATGTCCAAGGCCCAGAAGAATTTCAAGTTTTACGCTGATCGGAGACGGAATAAGGACCCAGAGTTCAAGGTGGGTGATCGAGTCTGGTTGTCTACTATTAATCTTAAGTTATCTTCTCCCAGCAGGAAGCTCGGCCAACGTTTCCTGGGTCCTTTTTCTATTGTTCGTCAAATTAATCCTGTGGCCTTTCAGTTAAAGCTTCCTGCTTCTTGGCGTATTCATCCGGTGTTCCATTCGGCTCTCCTGAAATCTGCTTCCACCTTCCAGTTTCCAGGTCGTACGACTCCTCCTCCTCTCCCAGTTCTAGTGGATAATCAAGAGGAATTCGAGGTCGAAAAAATTCTGGACTCTCGTATTAGAGGCAGGCAAGTACAATACTTGGTGGGATGGAAGGGCTATGGCCCTGAAGAGAATTCCTGGGAGCCAGTCAAGAACATTCACGCTCCAGATCTGTTGAAAAAATTTCACGAAGAGCATCCTAACAAGACCGCTGGTTGTCGTGTCCTGAGGCCACTCCTTGATGGGGGGCAATGTAAGGTCCCTGCTGTGTCAGCGTTGCGCCCTGGTCGGTGTGGTCGCAGGTGCAGTAATCAGGCAACTGATGTGCGCCTGCGCGCCGCATCGAATGCGGGCGACGGACGCCGGCGCGGAGGCGCGGGCGACGGTCGCTGGCGCCGGGGCGTGCGCGACGCAACGGACGCGCGCGACGTAACGGACGCGCACGACGGACGCACGTAACGGACGCGGTCTGATGACGTCAGTTGGCGCCAAACTAGCGCTATTTAAACCTGCTCCAGTCTCTGCTCTGTGCCTGGTTATTAGGTTTATAACTGAAACCCTAGCGTTGATACCTTCCTGTCGATATTGTGTTTGACCCCTGCCTGTTCCTGGACTCTGATTCTTGCTTGTTGCCTGGACCTTCTGCCTGTTTACCGTTGACGATTCTCGCTGCCTGCCTTGACCCGGATATCCTGACTACGCCTTGCCTGATCCTTCTGTACCTCGTTTAGTCTCACTGGCTACTCTCCACACCCCTGCTCCCCGTTTCCAACCTCGGGTGAGTTAGCGGGTGTGTGAGGCGCTTGTGGTTCATTGTCTTCTGTTCCTACTCCTTCTACGTCTGGATCATACTGGTAAGCCTGACAGACCAGTATGGGGAAAAGGAAACTTGAGCCTCATTTGAGGTTTGTGCAGCCCAACAAATTTGCCAAATTGTGTGTAATAGCAAAGATAAGATCAGGGCTAGGTATAGCTGGGTTGTGGTTATTTTTTAGAAAGACGGTAATCTAGCATCTATCTCCTTGGTGCCAAGGTTTGGAATGTAGTTGATCAGGTGGACAAATGATTGGGGGGGCTGGGCATGACCCTATTGTAATAATGACAAAGTTATAGAGTTGGAGAACCTTGAAGCTTGAGTTGAGGGATCTAGATCTAAGCTAAAGAAAGGCCGTTCAATGTCATTATTTCTGAGATATTATAAGCAAGAGTAGCTAAAGTCTTGGGGGCCGATTCATCAATAGTCGAATATCGAGGGTTAATTAACCCTCGATATTCGACTGGGAACTAAAATCGTTCGACTTCGAATATCGAAGTCGAACGATTTTGCGCAAATCCTGCGATCGATCGAAGGATTTTTCCTTCGATCGAATGATTAAATCCTTCGAATCGAACGATTCGAAGGATTTGAATCCAACGATCGAAGGAAAATCCTTCGAACAAAAAATCACAGGCAAGCCTATGGGGACCTTCCCCATAGGCTAACATTGACTTCGGTAGGTTTTATCTACCGAAGTAGGTGGTCGAAGTATTTTTTAAAGAGACAGTACTTCGATTATCGAATGGTCGAATAGTCGAACGATTTTTACTTAGAATCGTTCGAATCGTTCGAATTCGAACGAATTTAACCAATTCGATGGTCGAAGTACCCAAAAAATACTTCGAAATTCGAAGTTTTTTACATTCGAATTCTTCACTCGAATTTTGTAAATCTGCCCCTTGGTGTTAGTTAGTCTAAGGGGTTTGGGTTTTCAGCACTGGGCTGATATTTTACTGTGTGAATGTTACGTACGGAATCCCAAACCCAAAACAATCCCCAAGGTCCTGTTCACAACTCACACTTCTGCCTATAACAGCCACCTATCACTTTGGGAGGAGCCCTCCCCTACACGGATGCTGCCAGGTCTTAATGTGAGAGGACCAAGGAGAGAGTTCTGGGCAGGCAAGGGAATCATATGTTTTCAATAGGAATGGAGAGAGAGAAGTGTGGTCAAGAGACAGGCCGAGTCGAAACAAAACAGGCAGCGCAATAGACAATCAGGAGACAAGAGCGTGGTCGAGGTCACAAGCCAGGTCAATACACCAATATCACAGAATCAAAATAGTCAGTACACGGGCAAAGGTCAGAACAGGCAGCAAACTAGACTTGGTGAGGGACAGGCAGGGTCAAGAACAGATCATAAACACTAGAAATCTCACCCAGGAACTATGAAAATAGACCTATATTGGGCAATGAGTTATTGAGCATGGGCCCTTTAAATATTTGAACAATAATAATATTTGAAAGACGCAACAGGCATCCCTGATTAGTTGTGATGGGCGAATTTGCGCGATTCTCCACCGGCTAAAAAATTTGCGAAACGCACGCAAAAATTCGCTGGCGAAAATTTGCCAAAAAATGGGCGCCGGCGCCATTTTGCGAATTTTTTGCCGTTTTGGGAATTTCGCGGGAAATTCACAAATTTTTCGGCGAAGCGAAAAAGCGCAAATTCGCCCATCACTACCGATTAGGGATAAGGTAAACCTTCAAAATATGTAAATGTAAAATTAATGAGGGGGCTATTTTAAGAACTTTTGCAATCTACATTCATTTTTTTTAATTCCAAGATATTGTACTGTTAATATGAATGAATTTTGTTACAACAGCGCCACCTGCTGGTCAGTTTCCCACCAGTCTGACCACCAAGTAGTCAAGGAAGTTGTCAGGAGAAAGAAAGAGGCTTCTCTGATGTTCTTTTGCTTAGGAATAAAATTAGAAAACTTTCTCACATCTATCTTTCCCAAGCAGGAAAGATGAACTGCTAAAAATATATTTTTTCACAGATTATTGTTACTCTTATTCATTTGTTTATGTTCTTTTGACCCAACACTTCATTCTCAACAATATTAACAGATTATGCATTCTGCCGCTGGGTGGATCACACAGTTAGAAACAATAGCAAAATCCTTGAAAAATAACTGCTGCAAAGGAGCCAAATGTCATTGAGACAACCCCTCTCAACATTCCTATAGATCTCATCTAAATAAATGACATTACCTTGGAGCAAATTGCCACCATGGACATTTTCAGAATCAGACCAGTTCTTTTTGGACGCGCGTCCAAAATTTTTTATACGCAGACGAATTTTCAGCAGAGATTTGCAAATTTATTCGCCAGTGGCAAATGAGGAAATTCACTGCGAATTCGTGATACGCAAATTTATTCGTCCATCACTACTCTCTACTTCAGGGATCCCCAACCTTTAGAACCTGTGAGCAACATTCAGAGGTAATAGGAGATGGGGAGCAACACTAGCATGAAAAATGTTCCTGGGGTGCCAAATAAGGGCTGTTATTGGCCATTTAGTAGCCCCTATGTGAATTGTCAACCTACTGGTTTTTATGCAGACAAAACTTGCCTCCAAACCTGAAATTCAAAAATAATCACCTACTTTGAGGCCACTTGGAGCAACATCCAAGGGGTTGGAGAGCAACATGTTGCTCACGAGCTACTGGTTGGGGATCACTGCTCTACGTCATACTAAAACAGCCACTTTAATATTGTGGCACAGTAATTGGGAAGACGCTAAAGGGTAGTTATACCTCTCCCAGAATGACCTATGAGACAGAGCAAATGTAAAGAATAAACAGGGTCGTGTTCACTAAGGCTGGAAAAGTCAGTATAGTTAAGAATAATCTGGCAAAAGGGGAGAGGCAGTGAGTGAGCTCCCTGTTGAGGAAGTCAGAAGTTAGATGTACAGTGTATGCTTGTGCCGTTTCAGAGGGCTAAACACCTAAAGATTGCTAATTAATTTAAAATAATTGCATTTTCTGGTTAGAATTGCATTAATAGAGACATAGATGTTCCGAGTACCAATGGACCAGTCTTTCCTGACTTCAGACAACTGGACTTTGATTTAGTTGTTGCATATCCAGTGAGAAATTGAAAAGAGGGTCCTGTCCTGTTCATACCAAGCTGCGAATAAAACACAGGCACAGCTTACACTTTGGCTCTGGGTGTTGCTGTCTCTTCCTGCGAGAGAAGAGTTATTACTTTTGCCATGTGAGACAATTCCCACAGTATATACTTCTTATGGTAAGAAATATAAATTAACAAGTAAAAGCACAAACTTAAAGGAGATGGAAAGCCACCAAAGCAGTTCATTGCCAATAGATTAGCCGCAATAGTACAAGCTATAAGACTATATTTATTATGCAGAATACTTTTCCATACCAGAGTAAACAGCTCTAGATTCTCTCTGTTTGTTTAGGATATCAGCTGCCATATTAGCTTGGTGTGACATCACTTCCTGCCTGAGTATCTCCCTGCTCACTTATAGCTCTGGGCTCAGATTACAACAGGGAGGGAGAGAGGAGCAAACTGAGCATGCTCAAGCCCTAGCCCTGGAGGTTTAAGCTGAAAACAGGAAGTCTGATACAGAAGCCCATGAGTACACAATAGAAGGAAAGAAATGTGCTGTTTCTTTTGACAGAGGACTCTGAGGGTTTACTGGTGTATTTATACAGAGCTTTCTGATAAAGCTTACTTAGTTTTAACCTTTCCTTATCCTTTAATATTATTAAATAAAATCATAAAAAATGTCAGTTTAGTTGAGTAATTAAGCAATGAAAGCATTATACCATATTTCACCATTATTTTCTACATTTTTCATTTGCTGGTATTTTCAGTTTGAAAAGACAAAACAGTATCCTCTATGTTAGTAACATCTGACATAGGGGGTAGTAAGGAGACCCAGACTGTATTACAGCTGACTAAAAACGTTTTTTCCTTTTTTTTTTTAAAGGTTGTTTCCTTGTTTGGCATGTAACTGCTGCTCCAATTGCCAGACAGGGGAGATGGTATATCACCCAAGAAAAGGAATCCCCATTAATTAGCTTTTAATGGTTTCTATTGTATTATGTCTTCAAGACCTTTATGGACAAAATGATCGGGGTTAACCTGTACAAAGTAATCAGTTTCCATTTTCTTTATTGATATTGTAACATTACTGGATTGACAAGTGTAACATTTTGTATATAAATTATTGTAACAATGTGTAACCAGTAGGTGGCGTGGTGCTGTCTATAAAAGGCCAAATTGGCCAGTGTCAAGTAAGCTTGATAAAAGGCCACATCGGCCTGAAACGTTGCTGACCAGGTTTGCCATGAAATTTTGAATAAAGGCATTGTTTTAAACGACAAGGTGCTGTTAGAAGAATTTTTGTCTGGTATGTTAAGTTTTAAAGAGAATACATATTAGATCAGTAGCTAAGATATAATTTATCCTTATTGAAAGCAAAACCAGCTTATTGGGTTTATTTAATGTTTATATGATTTTCTAGTAGACTTAAGGTATAAATAATTATGGGAAGATCCATTATCCGGAAAACCCCAGGTCCCAAGCATTATGAATAACAGGTCCCATACCTGTAATAAGGAAAATTGCTATCTGCGGTATAATAGGTATTCCCCTGTACTAAGCACAATTCAGCAGGAACAGTCCCCTAAGTTTGCTCATAGTCTGTACAGAGAGATCCCATAAAACTATGGCAGCATAGGTATTCCCCTGTACTAAGCACAATTCAGCAGGAACAGTCCCTAAGTTTGCTCATAGTCTGTACAGAGAGATCCCATAAAACTATGGTAGCATAGGTATTCCCTGTACTAAGCACAATTCAGCAGGGACAGTCCCCTAAGTTTGCTCATAGTCTGTACAGAGAGATCCCATAAAACTATAGCAGCATAGGTATTCCCTGTACTAAGCACAATTCAGCAGGAACAGCCCCCTAAATTTGCTCATAGTCTGTACAGAGAGATCCCATAAAATTATGGCAGCATAGGTATTCCATGTACTAAGCACAATTCAGCAGGAACAGTCCCTAAGTTTGCTCATAGTCTGTACAGAGAGATCCCATAAAACTATGGCAGCATAGGTATTCCCTGTACTAAGCACAATTCAGCAGGAACAGCCCACTGATTTTGTTCATGAACTGTTCAAAGAGATATCATAAAATCATATCAGAATAGAAATTTAACTGGACTGACCACATATAAGCAGGAATCTCTGGCAACATTATGGCCCTCATTTTTATTTTAGGAGCCGTGTGAAGCCTTTTACTTGAGAGTATTGAGTGCTAAGGATAATGCAGCACTATTACAAAAATAAAAGCTGAAAGCTGCTTCAATACCTCACAGGGATAAGAAACCCTTTAAAGCTTAAGGTAGATATTCCCTTTTAAAGTTAGGTTTTATTAAATGAAAGATCTGAGCAAGTGTATCCAGTGTTGCATTACACACGCTAGCTGGCCTTAAATTACTCTGATATTCAATATACCTGGATTTTTTTTTATGTATAACAGTTCGGCACCAAGGTTATTGGGTTAGAATGTCGTCAACCTGTCTGCACTGCACAAACCTGAAGGTGCTGGGAATTGTATAACTGTCTGGGGCACATTTACTTACCTCGAGTGAAGGATTAGAATAAAAAATACTTTGAATTTTGACGGTTTTTTTTGGCTACTTTGACCATCGAATTGGCTACTTCGACCTTCGACTACGACTTCGAATCGAATGATTCAAACTAATAATCATTCGACTATTTGACCATTCGATATAGTCGAATAGTACTGTCTCTTTAAAAAAACTTTGACTACCTACTTTTCCACCTAAAACCTACCGAGCACCAATGTTAGCCTATGGGGAAGGTCCCCATAAGCTTTCTAAGCTTTTTTTGATCAAAGGAAAATCGTTCGATTGATGGATTAAAATCCTTCGAATCGTTCGATCGAACAATTTTTCCTTCAATCGTTCGATCGAAGCATTTGCGGTAAATCCTTCGACTTAGATATTCGAAGTCGAAGGATTTTACTTAGAGGTACGAATATCGAGGGTTAATTAATGCTCGATATTCGACCAATAGTAAATGTGCCCCTATGTCTCTGTACTTCTGTGTTACACTGGATCATTCTACAGCCCAGATTATCTGATTGCTTTATTGCAGATAAGGGGAATCTGTGCCTCTTTTTTGCCTCTCGTGATTTTGTTCAACTAGTATCACCCTAATTGGGATTCAGGCTGGACCCCCCTGCACTCATAAAAAGGTTATAGATTGATTGAAACATTGGGGTAACAGTCACCCTGCTATAGTTCCAGCAGTACCCAGGGCACAATAAACACTCACCCCAAATCTCCCCCTAACTGACCTTCAGGCTGGGCCCCCTTTGCTCATAACAAAGTTACAGATATATAGAAACATTGGGGTGTCACCCTGCTATAGTTCCAGGGGTACCCAGGGTACAAATAAGCACTCACCCCAAATCTCCCCCTAACTGGCCTTAAGGCTGGGCCCCCTTAGCTCATTTAATGGGGTTATAGATATATACAAATGCTGCTTTTTATTGAAAGCTCAAGGTTGTGCTTTCATCAACCCCAAAAAGGCATCGACCATGGATCCAAGACATGGTCTAACAAAGTAAATAATTTCCCACCTCATAGTTTATCCTTCAGGCCAGGCATCTAGAAATATCTAGGAGAGCAAATAGACATCTTCCATAAATCTCACCACTTCAGGCTAACTCTTCTCTTCTCTACAACTCCAAGGTGGAAACATTGAGTTAGAGTCTTACAGTAGGTTGGGCACGTGCAAGTGTGACATGTACAGTATTGTGGTGTGACTAGAGGAATATTTATTTGAAGTATAGAAGAAAATGTTGTCATTATTTAAAGGGTCACTCCATCCACATTGTTCGATAGTCACCTCTCCCCAAGCCTAGACTCGAATTCCCAACATGTGCTGATTAACAGACCAAAGGAGGAAAATAACAGAATTGTACAAGGCATTATGGGAAATTGAGTCTGGATTGGAGGAGACCAGATTTCTAATTTGTTTCTATCAGGCAAGCAGGGAAGTGAATAGCAAAGGATGCAAAGTAGTGATGGGCGAAAAAAATTCTCCAGGCGCAAATGTAAGGTGAATTTACAAATTTTTCTGCTGGGAAAAAAATGGTGAAAAATCTGCTGTGTCAAAAAAAAAATTCGGACGCCCATTGACTTTAATGCATTTGGATAAAATATGCGTGCGTATAAAAATTTCGTGGGCGTCGAAATTGACACGCGTCAAAATTATTTTGATGGCCATTGACTTCCATTTGTTTCTTGAATTTTTTGGGACAATCACTAATGCACATGCCTGTAGCAACATTATGGGCAATTTCATCATTACTAATTCTGTGGCTCCTGTACTGAGGCGGCTGCTTTAGCAACAGTTCCCAGCATGCCTGGCTTTCATTATGGAGTCGTATCTGGTAAATGCCATTTGTCATGAAGGTCTCACGTGTATTGTGATTGATATACTGCCCCTTGTAAAACCAGCAGATTTATTTGAACGCGTCACTATTGTGCTATTACCATTTCCCTGGTGAGGATGAACAAAACATGGATGATAGATAAAGCTATGGTCTATTTATTTATTTGCTTTAAATAAGTTGTGTGTCAACTGATGATACTTGCTCAGTTTTCCAAGCATATTATTGGAACATTGTTATAAGCGACCTTAAAGGGAAACTATTGTGAAAATGAGAATTTAATATAAGCTTTAGCATACTGAAATAAGAAACTTTCTAAATGCAAACAATTAAAAATTCTGTACAGTTATTCTGTACAGTTATTTAATCAAGTTTATTTTAACTAGCCCTCTCTCATTATCTGTTTCTCTTCATTCTGTCTTCATGCAGCAGTTGGGTGTCAGATATTCATTGACAGTTAGATCCAATATATCTTATAAGAGGGGCTTCTTTTGCCTAGAAGATGCGTTAGAGCCGGCCGGCGGCGAAACACGAGAATTCGCCGAGAATAAAATGGATGCCGGCGTCCAGTTTTTCGCAAATGTGCACTGGCGTCCAAAACTGCAGCGTTTCACAAATTTTCCAGGGTAGTCTTATCTATAAGAACATTCTGATGCTCTGATTTGCTGTAGGGTAGACTATCTCTAAGAACATTCTAATGCTATGATTAGCTACAGAATAGTCTATCTCTGAGAACATTCTATTGATCTAATTAACTACAGGATGGTTTGAGAATACTGTATTCTAATGTTATGATCCTCTGTAGGGTTTTCTATCTCTGAGACCATTCTAATGCTCTTATTTGCTGTAGGGTTGTCTATCTCTGAGAACATTCTAATGATCTAATTTGCTGTAGGGTTGTCTATCTCTGAGATTATTCTAATTCTCTGATTTGCTACACGATGGTCTGTCTCTGAGAATATTCTAATGTTATGATTTTCTGTAGGGTTGTCTATCCCTGAGAATGTTCTAATACTCTGATTTGCTGTTGGGTTGTCTGTCTCTGAGAACATTCTAATGATCTGATTTGCTGTTGGGTTGTCTATCTCTGAGATTATTCTAATGCTCTGATTTGCTGTTGGGTTGTCTATCTCTGAGATTATTCTAATGCTCTGATTTGCAACAGGATGGACTGTCTCTGAGAATATTCTAATGTTATGATTTTCTGTAGGGTTGTCTATATCTGAGAACATTCTAATGCTCTGATTTGCAACAGGATGGACTGTCTCTGAGAATATTCTAATGTTCTTATTTGCTGTAGGGTTGTCTTTCTCTGAGAATATTCTAATGCTCTAGCTCTGTCCAGTTACACCCACACCCCACCCGATTTCTACTAAATCCCACAACTTTGGGAGCCTTGATTTCGGACCCTTGAGGCAGCAGGTGTGGTTTCTGTTTTTCTTGCTGTCACACTTCAGGAAAAAACACAGTATGTTTCGCAAAGAAGACTCAATGATTGAGATACTTTTTTCAGATCCAACAAACCTTATTTGAATTGAAAACATTTTTATTTTTATTGCACTAATCCATTAACGAGGTCCAATTGTTCTTAACGAGAGCCAACACATTATGTGGTGTCAAAGTTGCCACTGCTCTATTGAGAAACATGATGGCAAATAATGGATTAATGATGTGGCTACAAATAGCGATGTACCAGCAAACAGCTTCCATTTGGCTCTGTTACGTGTTATGAATTAACATCATGGGGTGTTTAGCGTTATGGCATTCAGTTATATAGATAAGTCTTTACATGGTGGAGTACAGAGGAGTAGCAGTTGTCTGTGTGCTATGAGAATATTGTGGCTCTTCCTGCTGGATTGGGAAACATTCAAGAGATTACAATATGGCCTGTGTCTTCATTTTAGGTCCCCAGATGTTGTTTGGCTTTAACTCCTGGCATTCTTCAGAACATAATCAAGAGATAAAATATGCCAGGGGTTGTAGTTCTCCGCCATCTTGTAAATAACAGTTATGGGTACAGAGGGTAGGGTTGACACCTGTCCAGCCTATAACTAAGGTAATTCCACCCATTTTTTCTTAAAAAAGTCAAAAGGGATTAACCCTGTTTTCTTTACATCTTATCACATTATGTCTATACAGGGTACTAGTACCATTTACTTTGTATTATTCATTATAATTTCAGGATCTATCTTAGTGACCCAGTATTTCAACTATCCAATGATATAAAACATAGTGTATTCAAAATATATAGATGTAACAATCAAGAAGAGGTAGTCAGTTTAAATATCCAAGAAGACTTTGCACAAATATTTACTAATTTAAATACATCATAAAAGCCACCGCAAATCTGTCAGTCTCTTTTATGTACTCTGAGATAAACATATTTCTATAAAATGAAGCAGACCTCTGTTTTAGGTATAACATATGAATTCATGGTTAAGTCCTAATGGCAGGCGTGTTTCTAAAAAAAAATCCAATACACCTCTCTCCTTCCTAAAAGGGTTAAATGATCCCCTCCTCTCACTCCTAATCTTACCCTTTCTATCCCCTGAATGGAAAAGAAGGTTATGGCACCCCCAATACATTGTGTGAAGTGTCTAGTGATGTTACTCTTCTCCGCTGTTTGGGGGTTTCTAATCTGGCTTGTGTGTTCTCTTTTAGCCTTCTACTCATGCACCCCACATACTGCTTATAACACTTCATACACGTGATCAGATAGATCACGAATGGGGTGTTACAATTAGTATATCCTTTAGGGTAAGTCCACACTGCACGTTTAGGGGAGATTTGGTCGCCTGGCGACTAATCGCCTCATCTTTGTGGCGACCAATCTCCCCAAACGCCTTCCCTGACTCTGCACCGGCTTAAAATGAAAAAACACCGGCGCTAATCACACGCAACGGTTCATTTTCCGAAGTTGCCTCACGAGGAAAGTTCGGGCCACTTCGGAAAACGAATTGCCGCGTGTGATTAGCAGTGGCGTTTTTTCATTTTAGACGGTGCAGAGTCAGGGAAGGCGTTTGGGAAGATTGGTCGCCGCAAAAACGAGGCGATTAGTCATCAGGCGACCAAATCTCCCCAAAACGCCCAGTGTGGCCTGATCCTTCTTTACCCGTGACTGTTGATTTAAAGTTCTTAGACACTTTCATATGTTTACAAGTGATGCATTGACGACTGCCACATCTATAATTGCCAGATCCAGTTTCAGATGTTCCCTTTTAAACAGGCTAGGTGATAGCATGTCTATTAAGGTGTGGGCTCGTGTTGGAATAACATTGATCCCCGAGCTCAACGCCTTAAAAGAGTGCTCATCACCATAAAGAAGAGGCAAGAACTTCTTTATAATTCTGGAAATTTCAAAAACAAAAATTAAAAAAAAACTCTGTACAGAGGCACAAAGGTGTAAGTCACAGATCAATAAGAATGGAGTGAATTGAGTTTGGGAAATTGTGTTCTTGGATATGGAGATAAAAGCAATAAAGTGTGAATTAATAATAGATGGATTCACCTGACACCAGTACCATAAAGCAGGCTCGTTTGGGCACCTGATTAATGGGAACTTTCTGCTCACAAATGTGTTTTTATCACTGTCTCTGCAATCAGAACATTCTATAAAACTCAGAATGTATTATACATATTCTGTTTTGTTTTTTCTATTCCGGAATATTTACAGCTTTTCATTCTGCCCTTGTCTCTTGTGTTCATCTCAAAAGTCCTCTGCCATTTATATTCACACTTTTCCATTCCGCTGGGGTATTTACCACCCACCAGCGAACTGATCCTGTGTGGCACAAATAAGTTGTTGTTCACTTTATTCCCTTTTAAACATACTGTGTATATATATAGATAGATAGAGAGAGAGAGAGAGAGAGAGAGAGAGAGAGAGAGAGAGAGAGAGAGAGAGAGAGAGAGGAAAAATACTGAATTCAGTTGTAAAGAGTGAAAAGGAATCTGCCACAGATAATATACACATTGGAGACTTGCCTGTAGGAACTTTGGGTCATGTTATTAATAAAATATCAGGCCTCTCTGTTGTGTTTTACAAGGCATTAAGGTTTGAGAGCTTTGCTGTATTATAAACTGAGCTGCAGTTACTGGGAACGTCTAGGCCTTGAGATGCCAAAAGAAAAATAACATGGACCTTAAATAATGAATATATTTAGAGGTGAATAGGTGTCATCTGCCTTATATATGGGATAATGTACCCCCTATTGTAAATGATAAGGATATTAGAAGTCACTGAGGGGTTGTTCTGTGACCATATAAAGACACAAGGCTGCAGGCTGAGTTATACAGGGAACTCTGAGTATCACTCATGTATTATAAGGGATAATGTACCCCCTACTGTAAATGATAAGGATATTAGAAGTCACTAAGGGGTTGTTCTGTGACCATATAAAGGCACAAGGCTGCAGGCTGAGTTATACAGGGAACTCTGAGTATCACTCATGTATTATAAGGGATAATGTGCCCCCCTACTGTAAATAATAAGGATACCAGAAGTTAGCCAGGAGGTCTCTGGTCACATAAATGAAATAGGACACTGGATGAGTTATAGAAGCCTTTCACTATACAGTTGATAAAGACAGCATAGAAAGGCACATTCTAGAATTGAACATGTTTAAAATTAATTTGGAAAACCTGTAAATCTAATTTAAGTGAAAGAAGGTTCCAGGGAGATCAGTCAACATACGCAGGATGTTTATTGTTTCGCTATATTCTTATATAACGCAATGCAGTTGGATATATCAGCTGTTGGATGTCTTTATCGTTGGCTGCTTTATGGGTGACAGGACAAGCAACCTCCCTCCTATGACTTACATACAAATAAACCCTAAAAAGGAATCATTTTACTCTTTTAATATGTTTTAATTAAATCATAGCATACACTCCCATGTCTCTTTTTAATTGCAGCTTTAATCTATTGGGAGAAGCTATAATCAGAATTGTTTGCATTAGTTTTACGCATTATAGCAAATATGGCCACTCCTGTTCATAGGCATTGATACACAGATAAATGAAGCTCTCCACAAAAAAAACCCAAAAATCAATACTTTTGACAAATTATATTTATAAATTGAAGATAATTTGTTTTTACGTACATCACTTACAATTGTATTATTGCAGGGAAATTGGTTGAGTTAATTGTTAGTATGTTGTAGAGAGGGATATTCTGAGACAATTTGCATTTGGTTTTAATTTTTTTTATAATTTGTGGTTTTTGAGTTTTTTTTAACTTTTTATTCAGCAGCTCTCCAGATTGCAATTCCAGCCATCTGGTTGCTATGGTCCAAATTCTCCTAGCAACCATGCACTGATTTGAATAAGAGACTGGAATATGAATATGGGAGTCATGAAAAGAAACATGTGTAATAAAAAGTAGCACTAACAATAAATTTGCAGCTTTACAAAGAATTTGTTGTTTAGATTGGTTCACTGACCATCGTTTGAAAACTATAAGAGTCAGCTGAAGAAGGCAAATAATTAAAAAAAACTTGAAAAAATAAATAATGAAGACCAATTGAGAAGTTGCTTAGAATTGGCCATTTTATATCATACTAAAAGTTAACTTCAAGGTGAACCATGTCTTACAAAAATAACATGTATGTAGGACATGTAAAGAGCTAACTACCCTTACTGTGGGAAATCCCATGTAGAGTAGTCTTATTGGCCCACAGGTGTTATGGATATACCCTAGTCTATAAATATATCCCATAGCTCTTAAGCAGGGATCCCAACCAGTGTCAGACTGGCCCACCGAGATATTAGGAAAACTCAAAGTGGGCCCAGGTTTTAGTGGTCCTCCTGCTTCTAAACATTTGGCCTATTTCATGGCCATTCCTTATTTCTATGAGAACAAAGAGGCTAAATAGATGGAATAATAGGTTAAAGTATGTAAAGAAAAGAGACTGGGAGAATAGAGGTTGAGTGAGGAGAGGAAGAATAATAGTAATGAAAATTGGCCCCTGGTCTCAGGTTTTTTTGGTGGGGCCCCTGGTGTCCCAATCCAAAACTGTCCCCAAACTCTTTTCACTTGTGAGCCATATTCAAATGTAAAAAGAGTTGGGGAGCAATACAAGCATGAAGAAATATCTGGAGGTGCCAAATGAGGGTTGTGATTGGCTATTTGGTAGCACTCTGTGGACTGGTAGCCTACAGGAGACTCTGTTTGGCAGTACATCTGGTTTTTATGCAACAAAAACAGGAATTAAAAAAAATGCACCAGCTTTGACTCAACTGGGAGCAAAATCCAAGGGGTTGGTGAGCAACATGTTCCAACATGTTCTGGTTGGGGATTGATGCTCTAAAGACTCCACCCTATGGACAGGTGGATGCCAATGGAAGGCCTGAGTTAGATGACCTCAGTAGGAGCCAAAGTCAGTAAAGAGAAGCCTAAGGTAGGCCAGACACCTTAGTGCCAGTTGTGTAAAGGGAAGCCATGAACAAAGGATTTAGTAAATTTTCATCTAGTTGTTCTCATAGCACACTATAGTGGTGTGAGATTGTTGGGGTAATTAATAGGAGCAGTATGGGTTTAGTTTCCTGGGAAACATTCACCATTAGTGTGCTGTATTTGTGTAAGTGTGTAAGGACTTTGGTGGAGTATATTGCTATAGAGACACCAATGGATATCCGGCACTTTGAGGCAGAATATGTGGTGAGTGTAAGGCCTTATATTTCTCTTTGTACACGGTGAGATTGAATAAGTGTGATAACCCTTTGTTCATCTTAAATTAAATGTACTATATCTCCTTTATACCTGTTCTTCAAAACATTCATTGTTCCTGTATATCAAGTTTGGATAGCAGAAGAAAGCAGAAGAATTTGTCCTCTCTTGTTGCTATAACATGCTTGTCTTCGGTGGGACCTCTTCTATGGTGGGATTTGCTTCCATTCAGCCATAGCAATATTAGTGAGGTTGGGGATCAGGCCTGGCTTACAGTCAGGGTTCCAGTTAATCCCTCAGGGGTTCAGTTGGGTTGAGGTAAGGGCTCTGTACAGACCAGTCAAGTTCTTCCACTACAAAATCTTTAAACCATTCTGAAAGGCTCCCCCTTTGTGCAGGGGGAGTATTACATTCACTGGGGATTTGCATTGACTGCAACCAGAGGCTCTACCCCAAAACCATGAATGGTTCCAAGCCATTATTTCACCTCAACCATAATATACAGTGCGTATTAGTAGCAGAAGACCCATCTTTTAGACTGCCAGTTGGTGAAACATGGTCAAGTGGGAGTCAAGTGCTGGTGACTTTACATCATGTCTAACACTGAGCACAGACTGCATGCCGCTGCTTGTCCATTAAACAACCTCATGTTACTGTTTTTGTGCTGACACCATTTTTGGAGACTACTTGGGACTCAACAGTGTTGAGCTTCTGAGTGATTTTTGAGTGATGCAACTGAGGAGATGTATTTTTTTTGTAGATATATCTAGATTAGTGATGGGCGAATTTATTCGCCAGGCGCGAATTTGCGGCGAATTTGCGCGATTCGCCGCCAGCGAATAAATTTGCGAAAAAACGGGCGCCGGCGTCAAAAGCGGGCGCCGGCGTCAAAAACGAGACGCCGGCGTGATTCGCGAATTTTTCGGCAAAGCGAAACGGCGCAAATTCGCCCATCACTAATCTAGATCCATTTGCCAAACAGCATTTATGAGTTAGATCAGCTTTAGCAATGATAACGTGAATGTCCTTCAGTGGCCTTGTGTTCAGCAGAAAATCCATGCCTGCTCTTTCCCTCCAACCAGTCTCGGAATATTTATGTTCTTCTGCAAAGAGCAACGTGTGCCAGGCTGGTAAAGACGAATCCATAAAATTTCAAATTTATAAATGCTGCTAGAAGAGTTTCTACCTGCAAATTAATCAAAGGGACGAATGCCCAGATGATCAACATATTTCATCTTTTTTACTGCAGTATCTAGAATAGTCATTTATTACAACATTTATAGGTAATACTCAATATATATATATATTCGGTTAAGTAGCTGCACTCAATCCACATGCATTAAAGTCAATAGGTGTTTTTCTTGTAGCGACTTTTTTGTCTCAGCAACTTTTTCGTCGCAGTGAAAATTTTCACAGTGGATTTTTGTAGCAGAAAAAAATTGAGGTTCATGAATAGAATTTTCGAATTTTCCATTAATCTCTAAAAAAAAATGGGAAAAAATGCTTGAACGATATAAAAAATATGAATATCTATAAAACCTCTAACATTTTAGGTTTTGTTTGAAAATTTATAAATCTGAAAACCTCGAAATATCTGAATGGTTAAAAATGGTCCAACAGGATCAGCGCAGCTCCCACTGACTTCTTTTTACTTGGAGATGTGTATTTGAGTTTTTAATATTAACTAGTGATGAGCGAATCTGTCCTGTTTCGCTTTGCAGAAAAAAACGCATTTTAGTCAATAGGAGTCAACTTTTTTTTTTACACACAACAATTTTTTCTCACTCAAATGGATTAAAATCAATGGGCCGTTTTTTTATTATGGCGACTTTTTCATCTTTGCGACTTTTTTTGTACAAATGAAATAAAGTCAATGGGGGTTATTTATCAACACTGGGCAAATTTGCCCATGGGCAGTAACCCATGGCAACCAATCAGATTGCTGCATTCATTGTTCTACTTGCAGCTGGCTTTAAAAAGCTAATCATTGATTGGTTGCTATAGGTAACTGCCCATGGGCAAATTTGCCCAGTGTTGATAAATGAGCCCCACTGGGCGTTTTTTCTCATGGAGACTTTTTCGTCTCAGAGACTTTTTTTGTCGCAGCTAAATTTTTCACAGTAGATTTTTGCCGCAGTTTTGTGAAAATAATTGCAGCCGGGGAAGTGTGGAATTTTCCCGTGAATCCATCCCTGGCGAAAAAAACACTCATCACTATACCTTAATGATCCTAATAAAAAATATGAATATCTATAAAACCTTTGAAAATATGAGCTTTTTGACAATAACTAGCAACGAAACCTCTAAAAGTCTGTATGGAAAAAAAAAATGTCCAACCGGATCAGTGCAGCTCCTATTGACTAGAGCACCTTGACTGTTTTTACTTGGAGATGTTGTATTAGATTTTTTATGTTTTTTTAAATTTTTACAAATCTCAATTTTTTTTTCGAGTTTTAGAGATATAAAAAAAGATTAATTTTTAGAAAAAAAATACGATTTGTGATAAAAAGTAAATTAATCCTGAATGAATCCTGCATGTGTTTAACTTCCATCACACTATAGTTGTGTGACATATAATTCCACCAAGGAGTTATAGTGTCCCATGTGACAGTAGGGACTTCAGTGAGTAAGCACTTGAGGTAGAGTAGATATAACACGGGAGAGCAAGGTATGATAATACAGTTTCTTGCAAATACCTTTGTTTCAAACAACTGTATATAAGAACAGACTCAATTCAAAGACTCATTTAGAACTGTTAAGGAAAGGAGATATTTCTGTTTAGTGTATGTACTGTCCACGAGAGAACTGCTCATTGGTGGTTTTGATATAATAGACCTACATAAATGCCCTTTAGTCTCAAAGACATATTAAAACTGGGCAAAGTTAATGGTAAGTGTAGTAACCCAATCCGTGGTTTGCTTTTAATTTTGGTTGCTATGGGTTACTAGACCCAACTTAGTGCCTCTTCTTTGAAAGAACCTCTTTATTCAAGGCTCTGCCCATTGCAGACTCATGTTTTATACATTTTTTCTCATTGTTAATGTTAATGTTGCCTTTGTGTTTTTCCAACATTAAGCAGCAAAGCATTTCCATTGATTCTTGGCTTTTCAATACTCCATTCCATCCAATAACCGATGGTTCCTCTGAATGAAATGTCATTTGTGAACAGAAAGTTTGTAAGGGACGACTTTTCCTGAGGACAGTAATTCCCTACCAATGTGGAGCTGCACCGTTCATGATTTTCCTGTTGACATGATGCTATTGTATTGAGCCAGGACTGGGAAGATTATGTATTGAACTTAGTAACCTTGTACATCACTAAATATACATCAGCTTTAGCCTTAGAACATAGACAACAGTAAAGCAAAAAGATAATTCACAGCTGTGTTCAACGTGAGTCAGATCAATAAGGCCTTTGCTCATAGCTGTCTATATAGGGGTTGTTACTGGGGTCCTTCAAATAGTGTGGTCTAACAAATCCACAATTGTACTGTATGAAGAAAGCTGCTATAGTTAAGCTGGGGACAGAACAGTAGATAGTTGTTGTTTTGGAAGAATGCCTCTTCCAAGGCAATAGGGCACATTTATGTCCAAAAGGCAACTGGTGGGGAAAAGCAACTGGTGCTTTTCCCCACCGTGAGTGCCCTTGATTATGACAAAGCTCATGTGCAGTTGCATCTATTTAGGTGAATTTAGTGAAGTAGGAGCAGGGTAATTGGTTGCATCAAGAGAATCACCCGTTTACAACCACAATAACAATGGAATTCTGGGACAGACTGAGGGGAAAAAACTTGTCGGTTGTTCTTGAAATGGCACTGCACTTGGTCATTGCGCCTTGATAAGTTATTGTGTCCTATTTTATCTGCCATTATCACCATCTCATCATTTGCAATACCTTGCCCTATGGCTTAGCCACCAATACCTGAGGACCCGAAACATGAGGACCCATGTTTGTTGGCTTCCCTAGGGCAGGAATGTTTGTTTGTATGTTTGTATGTTTGTATGTTTGTATGTTTGTATGTTGGAGCATGTGCATTGCACTATGACCAAGTAGAACATTTAATGAATCCCCTTATGAAAGTCTTGCACGTGCCCTGATTTTCACCAATTGACTAGTGATGGGCGAATTTGCGCAGTTTCGCTTCGCCCAAAAATCCGCGAGTTTCATGAAACGGCGCCGACGTCTCGTTTTTGATGCCGGCGCCCGTTTTTTGACGCCGGCGCCCATTTTTGACGCCGGCGCCCATTTTTGACGTGAATTTTCGTGGGCGTTTCGCGAATTTATTCGCTGGCGGCGAATCGCACAAATTCGCCGCGAGTTCGCGCCTGGCGAATAAATTCGCCCATCACTACAAGTGACTGATGAGGTTTAGACAACCCTACTGTGAAATTATAGAGAGACCCTACTCTAAAGTTATAGAGACTTGGGGCTTATTCATCAGTGTCAGGGTTTCTACGCAAAATTGGTGAAATGCATTCTTTGCAGGCCGAGCATATTTATTAAATAACACAGACAGGGTTCCATGGAGGATTTTCTTTCTTAATAAAGTTTTTTTTTTTTACCAATTACCTGAATATACACTGAAAAATAATGGAAAAATATAGAATACACACATTTATTTTCCTGTCATGGGTCTCCCTGGAATTTTATACAAGGTAAAAATATGGTGATAAAATGTAACTAGGGATGCACTGAATCCACTATTTTGGATTCGGCTGAACCCCCAAATCCTTCGCGAGAGATTCGGCCGAATACCGAACCAAATCGGATCCTAATTTGCATATGCAAATTAGGAGTGGGAAGAGGGAAACATTTTTACTTCCTTGTTTTGTGACAAAAAGTCACACGATTCCCCTCCTCGCCCCTAATTTGCATATGCAAATTAGGATTCGGTTCAGCCGGGCAGAAGGATTCGCCGAATCCTGGCTGAATCCCGAACCGAATCCTAGTTTCAGTGCATCCCTAAATGTAACCCTTCAAAATTGATGTGTTCCATAATATATTATACCGGACTAATGTTCATTATTTGTTAAAGTGTCACAAAATGGTACAACTGGTGAAATTTAAATTAAAGGGAGACTGGTGATTTATTATCTTCTATAACAGTGGGTTAATCCATGACCATTAGGCCAGAAATAACTGCTGCAGAAATATTGTATCTATTGGGGCTTGGCAGCCTTGGGACCCTTTAGACCTTGTGCGCTGGGTGGCTGAAGTGCTTTCAAGTATTTTAGCTGGCAGGATAGTGCCCTAAAAGGGTTGTTCACCTTGAGTTATGTGTAGTGTGATGTAGAGAGTGATATCCCTGGATAATTTGCAATTGGTTTTCATTTTTTATTATTTGTGGTTTTTTATTTAGCTTTTTATTTAGCAGGTCTCCAGTTTGTAATAACGGCAGTCTAGTTGCTAGGGTGCAAATTACCCTAGCAACCAATGCTAAGAGTACAATTAGGAGAGGGCATGAACAGATAGAGGAGCAACAAAAAGTAGCAATAAAAATAAATCTGTAGCCTTCTAGAGCATGCGGTTTTTAGAAGGGGCCAATGACCCCCATTTGAAAGCTGGAATAAGTCAGAAGAAGGCAAATAATTAAAAAACTATAAAAAATAAATATCAAAGACCAATTAAAACATTGCTTAGAATTGCCCATTCTATAATATACTAAGAGTGAACGTAACAGGTCTGGGGTTCATGTTGACTTGAAGAGGAAACATGCAGAAGTGGAGTATTTGCACTAGAGTCCTGCGCCGAACCAATTTGAAACCAGACCCGGACATGTGACACGCACCCAGACCCACAACTCGCATTCTTACCCGCTTGGACTCGCTACCCAACCCGCAAGTGCCTTATCTGGAAGTGTCATCATTAGAAGTAGGCGTGATCAGAAAACAGACCTGCTTATCTTAAATAGTCACATATCTTTGCTTATCTTAAATTGTTACAATTGTTTCTTTGCTTATCTTAAATTGTTACACCCTATGTACCACTTCTGCCTACCTCTAGTCCGGCCCTGCACATCACTGGTAAAGTGATAAGATAAATATAAGGGTTCATTTATAAACTGGGTGGTAGAATGCAAAGTGCAAATGAATGACACAATACACAATGTTTTGCCTCTGCACCCTCTCATCTAGCCTAAATGAAATTAAAATGGTGGGACATGGGAGAGAGAGAGAGAGAGAGAGAGAGAGAGAGAGAGAGAGAGAGAGAGAGAGAGAGAGAGAAAGAGAGAGAGAGAGAGAGAGAGAGAGGGAGAGAGAGGGAGAGAGGGAGAGAGAGAGAGAGAGAGAGATCCATTATCCAGAAACCCCCAGGTACCGAGCATTCTGGATAACAGGTCTAGTGATGGGCGAATTTGCGGGAAACAGCGAAAAATTCGTGAAACGGTGCCGGCGTTTCGTTTTTGACGCCAGCATCTGTTTTTGACACAAATTTGCACCAGTGAATTTTTGCGGCCGTTTCACGAATTTATGCGCCGGTGGCGAATCGCGCAAATTCGCCGCGTATAAGGGCCTGGTGAATAAATTCACCCATCACTAAACAGGTCTTATACCTGTATCTGTCTTTCTGAATGCATAGATTTACCCATCTGTCTGCCTGTGTGTATGTCTCTGAGTAGTTTAATATCACCTGGGAGTGGATAAATCAAGAGATTTTAGTTCATAGTTACCCCAACCTTCACCCAATACTCATAACACAATTGATTATAAAAGTAACACAATGGATTCAATGAATCAATGGATTCTACAGAAGCTTCTGATTTATGGGCCAGGTTTTGAATCTGGTTTCCCCTCGGCCACTAGTGACAGAGCCTAATGCAGCAGTATTTTATGTTTCCAACGCTCCAAGCCTGGCTTTACACAATCTCACATAATCATCTACTTCTGCCCCGACTAAAACTTGGCAAAATGTTCCTTTTCCTACAGCCGCCATTGCCCATATGACAATGAAATAGCTGCCTTTCAGAAAGCTGAAGAATATAATACACTAGATACTGAAATACTTTTACTACAGGTATGGGATCTGTTATTCAGAATGTTTGGAACCTGGGCCTTTATGGATAATGGATCTTTCCATAATTTGGATCTTCATACCTTAAAGGGATCCTGTTATCAGAAAACATGTTTTTTTCAAAACACATCAGTTAATAGTGCTGCTCCAGCAGAATTCTGCACTGAAATCCATTTCTCAAAAGAGCAAACAGATTTTTTTTATATACAATTTTGAAATCTGACATAGGGCTAGACATTTTCTCAATTTCCCAGCTGCCCCCAGTCGTGTGACTTGTGCCTGCACTTTAGGAGAGAAATGCTTTCTGGCAGGCTCCTGTTTTTCCTTCTCAATGTAACTGAATGTGTCTCAGTGGGACATGGGTTTTTACTATTGAGTGTTGTTCTTAGATCTACCAGGCAGCTGTTATCTTGTGTTAGGGAGCTGCTATCTGGTTACCCTCCCATTGTTCTTTTGTTTGGCTGCTGGGGGGGGAAAGGGAGGGGGTGATATCACTCCAACTTGCAGTACAGCAGTAAAGAGTGATTGAAGTTTATCAGAGCACAAGTCACATGACTTGGGGCAGCTGGGAAATTGACAATATGTCTAGCCCCATGTCAGATTTGAAAATTGAATATAAAAAAATCTGTTTGCTCTTTTGAGAAATGGATTTCAGTGCAGAATTCTGCTGGAGCAGCACTATTAACTAATTCATTTTGAAAAGAACTTTTTTCCCATGACAGTATCCCTTTAAGTCTACTAGACAATCATGTAAACATTAAATAAACCCAATAGGCTGGTTTTGCTTCCAATAAGGATCAATTATATCTTATTTGGGATCAAGTTTTATTATTACAGAAAAAAAGGAAAAGATTTTTAAAAATTTGGATAATTTAGATAAAATGGGGTCTATTGGAGCTTTCCCGATAACGGATCCCATACCTGTATATTAACCTATTGAGCCATGACACTGGTCTCCATCAGTTTAGGAACTCGTTGGCTCACTCAGAAGATGCATTGAGCAGAACTTACCCACAAACGCTTGAGAATTCTGCTCTTTCTGCCCATTTTACAATTTTTTCCATTTTGCAATGGACTCGGCCTGGAAATGGAACAAATAACATTTTGAAAAACCCTTCCCTTTTGTTTGTTCAGTAATAAACCTTTTATTATTACAGAGAAAAAGGAAATGATTTTTAAAAATGTGGATAATTTAAATAAAATGGGGTCTATGGGGAAACAGCCTTTTCATAATATAGAGCTTTCTGGATAACAGGTTTCCAGATAACAGATCCCATACCTGTATATACATACACACAAATGGGCTTATGCCCATGACTTGGAGTTAATGCTTGGCCTGGTCCCATAACCCATTATTAGCCAATTATTATTTTTTTTTGTCTATTGCAATGTTGTATCTTGGGTAATATTCATAATACCTACCTGCTTCTGGAACCTTCAGCCTAGTGGCCGAATAGCATTCAAAGCACAGACTGTGATAAGATCCTTATCTGTAAACCAACAGACCCTGATCTGCATGTTGGCGCCTGAGGTTCCAAGTCCCTGTGATCCTTAATCTGTATTTTAATAAAAATATGATTAAAAACAAACATCAGCCCTTCCAGAAGCTTTCTCTTAATATGATAAAGCAAACACCCTGCATTGTGCTTGTAGGGAAAAGCTGGGCAGGGAGAGATAGAGCCGGGCTATAATTGTACAAAAGATCTTCTCTGCCTGAGCTGCCTAGAATAAGAAAATTAATACGGATTCCCAAAACTCATTTATGTCCAGCCAAATAGCCCATCTCCCGTGAACACCATTTTTCATTACGGGCGATGTGATGGTAACAGTCTGTGCAACTGATATAGATTTTTGGCTTCAGCTGCATTTCAAATAAAAGGCACACGATTTAAAAAGGGATATCATGTTAAAATTAGCTTTTTCTGTTCACTCTTCCCTTTCCTTCTCATGAATGCTCTGAAAGTCTTTGGCTGTGTATTATGTTGCTCCAAGGTGCAAACTCATTGCACTTCACCCGCCACCCTTGGACCTTTCCATTGATCTATACACACAGTCATTTCCTTCCATGGCCACAAAGTTCACTGGCCAATCACAAATTTAAGAAATGCAGATTTCAAAAAGCATTTGAATTTGGTACTTTCTCAAACCTGCAATCTTCTCTGGCCCAGTGGCGACTGATCCTTCAACCCACATTAGTTATCGCTGGAATTTCCCTTGGGCAGAATTGCCATTACCCAAAGCTCATTTTCTAAATTAAAAAATATACCAGGTGATTCTGCATTTAATTACATATAGAACATTGCAAGTTAATGGTGCAATCAAATTCTATTTGGGTTTTCCATGCAGTTGGTCTAATTAGCCAACATATCGCATAAAACAAAGACCAGATTATATTAATATGATGATGGCTAATGAGTTGGAGGGCCTGCTGGAATGAGTGGAGCAAGGGTTAGGTTTACTCACATCTCCTGTTGAAGACAATAAGCACATATAATAAAATAAGACCAACTTCTGGCACATGGTCTATGTCTCCAAAAAGTCCAACGAGCACAATAATTCATAAAAATGGCTTTAGGCTGCCATGAGGCTTTTATAGGTGGGACAATTGCAAGGGAGCAGATATTAATGGACAATGAAACCATAAAGTATTACTGTTTAATATGACACTGGAGACCCAAAATGTTTTACAATGTAAATGAGTTGCATATGGCAGCCCAGCAAATTTACTCCTCAGGAACCGAGTGGTCATTTCATGTTCTCACCACCTTGCACCCATGTGCCATTGCCTTTGATGAAATGGTTGGCATGCTATTTTGGTTCAAGAGTCCTTGGAAATCCAACCTTTGTTCAGGGCTCACCAAAGCTTATAGAAAGGTTACAGCTATGTAGTAGGAACGCATTGGTATATCAGCCATTAAGCTTAGCTAGTTCCAAGAATAACTCTTAATAGGTATCCACACATCCACAGTTGCCACCCTAGTTTAGGGTTTCAGGTTTATCTAGGACAGGGGTCCTTGGGGGTGCCAAATAAGGACTGTAATTGGCTTTTTGGCCCCCCTATGGGGACTGGCAGCCTACATGAGTCTCTGTTAGGCAGTACACCTGGTTTTTATACAACTAAAATTTGCCTCCAAACCAGGAATTCAAAGATAACCACCTGCTTTGAGGTCGCTGGGAACAACATCCAAGGGGTTGGTGAGAAACATGTTGCCCATAAGCCACTGGTTAGGGATCATTGATCTAGGACAACAAATAGGAATTCTTCAAAAATTTCACCCAAAGTGGCCTTCAAATAGTATCTCCCTGTACAATCACAGCAATCAGTGGAAAACTTTCAAACATTAGGATATTGCAAGAAGATTCCTCTCACGGGGATGGTGCAACCTGTCTTGGTGATTTATCCCCAGCACTGGGGATCCCATGGGGTATCTTGCTCCTTGGCACTTTCTCCATACCTCCCAACTGTCCCTTTTTCGGAGGGACAGTCCCTCTTTCGACAGCTCAACCCGCAGTCCCTCATTTGTACTGGAAAGTCCCTATTTTCTCTGCACTGAACAGCCAGAAAAAGAAACAAAGTTTCTCACTTAATTGGCTTTTAGCAGAGAGCCCAGAACAGCTAACAGGTGCAAATAAGATACTTTTGTAACAATTTTGATACACAAAAAAAAAGTTTAGATAAGGAAAAATATTTTCAAACTTTCATATCCTGCCAAATTTTGTAAAATGAACATGGTAATTCGGGGGTTTGGCCACAGAAAGGGGCGTGGTCAAAAAATGTTTGCTGCGCTACATGCGAAAACATTTTTTGTCCCTCTTTTTACTTCCAAAATGTTGGGAGGTATGCTTTCTCTGCTCCTGAGCTCACCCACTTGTATCCCTGTCTGGCAGCTAGTAGTGCTGCTAACCTCAACTATTCTCTTTGTTGGAGCCAGAAAGCTGCTCTCTAATTACATTGCCCCTAACTATTGCTCCTAAAGCAACTATTACATAAACTCCTGACACTAACCTGCCCCTACCTTAGGGCTTGTTACCCACTCCTGTACCCACCTCCCCGCAGGGTGGGATCCAGAAAAAGAGCCCTGAGCACATGTCTGTTCTCCCTTTTAAATTTTTACACCCTGCCACCTACTGGGCGAACCTTGAACATAAATGGACCCAGGAAAGGGCCAGCTGTCTAGGTGAAAAAAAGGACCACTTAGATGTCCAAATACAAAGGGAAAACTGAGTAAACATACCTAAACCTCAGAGTCTCTTCAAATGGTTTGGAAAGTATTCCCTTTATGATAACTGAATGTGAATATGCTTTCAGTATGATAAGGCTCACACTTGGGGTGTTGTCACATGGAAGCCTCTTTAATTGATCTAGCTATAATCTAACAAGCTGCTGGATGTGTTAGTGCTTATGGCGGTTATATTACCTCCACATTTTATTTTAAGAAATCATTCCTGTTTGTTGCCTGCCTGGCATCCATAGCCATGCCTGCAGCTCTGTTGTTTAGCATCGCCTGGAGAGCAAAATGTTGAAATACCTTTTATATAGCGATGAATCAAACAACAAACCAAAGAGCAAAACTTCAAGAGGAAGGATTCGGGTCGGTGTCCTGTGCCGTGCTGATTACAAATGAACCAACCTTGAAGTTAAATGTGCAAAACCTACATTTAAAAAGATTCTAGGACTCTTGAGAGACTTCTCACAGTTTTCTCCCCCAATGGATATCAGCAGTTTGAACGATAAAGAAAGGACGGGACGTGGAGTTAGAGAAATTGAGTGAAAATAAATGCACCGCCGTCCCTCGCTGCTGATAATAAAAGTACCGCTGATGATGTGGTCGCTTCCAGGCTGCTGATTTTAGCAAAACTGGTCGTCAGTCAAAAATGTAATGCAGAATTTTATAGAAGGAAATTTGCACTATAGTAATGATATATGTTTATATAAGATACACAGAATACACAAGAAGCAATTTCACATTTATAGCATTAAAAACAGCTACTTATGTTTATTGATTAATGGACTATTGCTTTAGATTTCTTTGTTAGAATTGGCAACAAAGGGCAAAAAAGAGCTTTTCTAAGCACTTTTGCAATTTAGATTATTTATTTTCTTTTTTTTAGTTTCAGAGCTATTTCACTTTTTATTAACAGCTAGTTTATCAATTTTGTAACAATAGCACCACCTGCTGGTCAGTTTCTGTGACTCTGAAGTCAAAGAAATTCTGTATGAAAACTGAGAACTGTTCTGGTGCGGCTCTGCTTAGGAAAGAGAACAGAAACCTCAGATGATATTTCTGAGCATCATGCTAGGAACCATCTGGAATCAAACCCTGGGATTACAACAGGGAGGGGAGGCAGGAGGGGTAGAGAAGCAAACTGAGCATGCTCAAGCCCAAGCCCTGGAGGTTTAAGCTGAAAACAGGAAGTCTGATACAAAAGCCCATGTGTACACAATAGAAGGAAAGAAATGTGGTGTTTGTGGATGTGGAGGACTCTGCCGCATGCTGCCATCTTCCTCTAGCACCAGTTTCCTTATGGTGCGCGCGGCTACACGCGTCCGGTTTTATGTGCCGGCGTCAGCGCTCAACGGCACAAAGTATTTAAAGGGACTTTGTAATTAAACACATTGCCAATTGTTAGGTTCAATTGTTCCTGGTGCTATACTTTAGTGATTCCTTTTGATCCTCTGGTGTTTGGTCCCTTGCTTGCCTGGTTATTCCGACCTCTTCAAGCTGACCCTTGCCTGTCTGACTATTCTACCCTCTCCAATCCTGATTCCGGTCTGTCTGACTACTCTACTCTGCTTGTGCTGGCCCGGCCTGCCTGTTCCATGCTGAGTTGTGTGTTCTGCCTTCCAAGTTGTGTTCTTGCATCCGGTATCCTTGGTGAGATGATTGTGCCCCTTTGCTCATCCAGAACCTTTAGCTTTGCTCCTCTCTTAGTAAGACCTGGCTGCATCCAATTATCCGCGGGCTCCTCGCGAGGTGAAAGGCGGCCGTTAAAGGCAGAAGCAAGAGCCGAGACCAGGGAACCTAGCACTGGTTCTGGATGTAGGGTGCCGTTCATGACAGAGGGTTTACTGGTGTATTTAAATAGACCATTTTGATAAAGCTTACTTAATTTTAACCTTTCCTCCTCCTTTAAGGGCCTTTTTAATCCTGCTGCATGCAGTTCCTAAGCCTGATACGTACTTTATAGGTTGGTTTGTGGAACCTTAACAAACATGCCAAAAATGAAGTTTAAGCTTATAGTATAGAAAGTGTTATAAGTCAGTAATCATGTTGTCTCCCATAGGAGAGGAGCTTTCCTGTGGGGCATAAAGTGGCCATGTCACCCTAAAGCCACATATTTATATATGATTTGTAGTCCCATCACTTGGTATAGATATTATCCAGAATGCTCGGGACCTTGGGTTTTCCAGATCAGAGGTCTGTCGTTTGGAATTCCATTCCATAAAACTGTTAAAAATCATATAAACATTAATTAAACCCATATAGACAAATACAAGAGTCCTCCGCACTCAACCCATTATCAATATATTTAAGACAGAGACATTTTGTGCATACTGCTACTGAAAAATGCCTTTGTCCATATATTTTGTCCATATATTGCAATATATTTAAGCTGAACAACTACACGTACGTCAAAGTCATCCCATATCTGGCCAGTCCTACGCTCAATTTTCATCTTATTCACCAAGAATTCTATTGCTTCATTATACATTTTACAAAGGGACTAAGTTTTTGATAATATTGATAATGGGTTGAGTGCAGAGGACTCTTGTATTTGTCTATATGTATTTTGTGGTCAGAGCCTCATTGCACCCCCGCCTAATGGTTTTAAAAAATAGTGGTGAGCACAACTTTCCCTTGTTTGTTATAGTTATACAGGAGCAGTGACCAGCTCCATGTTGTAGCTCCCACCCCCTCCAACTATAGTCAGGTGATCCCACTGGTGTCTAATAAAAGGGCAGCCAAGTTTGGGAGTTTTACTTTGAAAGCAGCAAGTAAGTTGCAGGTAAAACTTAGTCCCTTTGTAAAATGTATAATGAAGCAATAGAATTCTTAATGAATCAGATGAAAATTGAGCATAGGACTGGCCAGATATGGGATGACTTTGACGTAGTTGTTCAGCTTAAATATATTGTAATATATGGACAAACAATCCCTGTGTTGTTTAAAGGGTAAGGCATTTTTCAGTAGCAGTATGCACAAAATGTCTCTGTCTTAAATATATTGATAATGGGTTGAGTGCAGAGGACTCTTGTATTTGTCTATATGTATTTTGTGGTCACGGCCTCATTGCATCCCCGCCTAATGGTTTTAAAAATTAGTGGTGAGCACAACTTTTTCTTTGTTTGTTATTAATTAAACCCAATAGGATTGTTTTGACTCCATTAAGGATTATATTTTAATGTAATACATTAGTTGGGATCAAGCACAAAGTACTGTTTTATTAATACAGACAAATAAGAAAGAATTTTCAAAAAGTGGAATTATTAGGATAAAATGAAGGCCGATGGGAGATGACCTTCTCATAATCTGAAGGTTTTTGGATAATAGATTTCCAGATCATGGATCCCCTACCTGTTTTCAAATAGATTTGGCCAGTAGCAAGTTTGTTTTACTATATGTACAAAAAATTAATTATTTGCAGCAGTAAATCTATTGTAATGCAACAGTAAGGGGGTTATTTATCTAAATCCGAATTTACCTCACTATTTTTAGAAAACCACTCCGACCAAATCCTCACAAACTTTTCCCCCTATTTATCATTAAATTTTCCCGAAAAATGTGGGAAAAGTCTAAAAAAAAAAAATCTGAATCCACATCTTTTTTGGATTGACGGCAAAATGCAAAGTTACTTCAGATTTGTCACCCAAATACTGTAACTTTTTCGGCCCAAATACTGAAAGTTTTTTGGTAACCCAGCACAAATCAGGATATTTTCGGGACATCTTCCATTGACTTCTACATGAACTCGGCAGTTCTGTTTAAGGAGCACCCGTCGGCGCAAGATGGCGGCGCCCAGGCAACACACGTGGCACATTCTGACACCAATGCGTCAAAACGTGCGCAGTGTCATGAAGCCTGCGTGTCAATACGTGCACTGTCAACACGCAACGTCCGCCTGTGATGCATGATGCATGTTTGGCACGAAAATCAACCTTTAAAAAACGCTGGAGCCTTACAGACCTTGTCCGATTATAGGTTCAACTTGTGTCTTCCTGGGTGTGTTATTATTGATTCTGACTTTGATTCCTGATCTTGACCTTGGCCTGTTATATCAACTAAGAACCTTGCTGCCTGAACTGACCTCTGCCTGGATTTGACTTTGCTACGTCTTAACTCCTTAGATACCGCGAACTGTGTTTGGTACCTGCTACTTCCTTCTAGGTCCGCAAAATCCTTAACGGAGCCTTCGGGCCCTGACAGTCTGAGTTAGAGTACTTTTTTATTCGGATTTTTAACACCATCAGGGTTTAATAAATTATGAAAAATCAGAGTTTTTTTCTACGACAAAATGTTGGTTTTCGCTTTTAAAAGTCCAACCAGAAAAAATCGGACTTTGATAAATAACCCTCTAACTGTTGTTGGAAATATCAAATAAAGCAGAAGGTTAGAGGTCTCTTTCATTTCCCCTCCACAAAAAAACTAAATAAATATCCATTATCCATTAAGTGCGGAATTAACCTTGGAATTCTTGGGTTCGGCAGTATAGAAGCATTTAATGGCATGTGTGAATACAATGAGTGAAATGTTGGGTATTCAGGGAAGACGACGTCTAGTTCCGAGGTTCTTTTTGTTCATCAGCCTGGCCTTGATCAGAAACTTAACCGAAAAATGTAAAATATAAAGCATTAGCCTTGAGAGTCTCACGAGGAGCCGAATCCACAGTCCTGTCGATGTGTCTGGGCTAATGGGGCAGTTTTAACAAGTACAGAATACAAAAGCTTTTCTATGCGCAAGGATTTCATGCTTTGAAGAAATAGATTAACAGAAGATTGTTAACAGTCACAGAAAAGAGTTCATGTCCTTTGCAATTATTGCATTAAAATTAAAAATGAGAACAAAGACACAAATGTTCATGTAAAGGTTCATGTACAAACTATATTTCATAGCAAGATAAGCTTTCTTATTCATTAATTCACTCATGGATTCACCCTTTGTTGGAAACATCTGAGCTAGTTTATGTTTTATGGGACCTGTTATCCAGAATGCTCAGGACCTTGGATCTTTTCTGTAATTTAGATCTCTACTAAAAAATGATTTAAAGTTAAACCCGATAGGCTGGTTTTGACAATGAGGATTAATTATACCTTAGTTGGGATCAAGTACAAGCTACTGTTTTATTATTACACAGAAAAAATAAATAATTTTTTCAAAAATGTAATTGTTTGGTTAAAATGGGAAATGGCCTTCCCGTCAGTTACAGATATACCCATACTTGTACTCTCTAATGTGAAACTCGGACAGACACAGTATATCTTAACCACATGACTTTCAACTGTGGACCTTGAGGCACAAAAACCATGTGCACTACTAAACAGAGCCTTCATCAGGCTTTAAGTCCACATGGTGCTACTGAATAGCCAATCAATGCCCTCATTTGGAACTCCCTATGAGCTTTTTTTTAATTCTTGTGTTGCTCCCAAACTCTTTTTTGAATGGGGCTAAAGAAGGCTGGGGACCCCTATTCTAATGTCACACAAAGACTAACTTCTAGTAGAGCAGCCTAGAGCAACCAATGAGAGAGTTGATTACATCCTTCATATGCTGAATGGTTGTTGAGAGTTCAAAACTCTGAGTATTCAGACACTAATGGAAGTTAATGGTCTCAATTTTGGTATCCAACATTAATAAAGGTTTCAGTGTCCAATTAACTTGTCACAAGTCATGTGATACAACATAGAGGCCCATTTATCCACTGTCTCAATTTACTGGTTTTAGAGGTTTTTGCATGCCATATAATTTATTAAAAAATCCCAATATAAAAAAGTACGAATAGGAAAAAAGGCTGAAAGTTGTGCAAAAAAAATCAAAAACCTCTAGCAATTCAAATTACTAGGGAAAAAAAATCGGAAAACCTCTAAAACTCTGAAAAAAGTGTCCACTGGAATCTCCCATTGATATCTATGAGACCTCAACTGATCTAACTTGGCAAAGTTTTTCGTGGTTCTTATACCTTTTGAATCTAAAATTTTTAGCATTTTAGAAATATTAAAAAAATGTGAATTTTCAGATTAAAATTTGATTTGTGAAAAAAAGAAATCTTAAGGGGGAATTTACTAAAACTCAACTTTTTCTTACTCCGATTTAAAAAAAAAAAAATTTGACCAAACTCCCAAACCCAAATCCCCTTCATTTACCTATAATTTTTTTTTTAAAAAGTTGGTTGCTGGAAAAAGTCATGACAAAATCCTGCTTCAATTTTGAATTGTGTGACTTTGATCAAACTTTTGCCTGGAAAACTCGACTTTGAATTGTTGCCTAGACTACTCAAATTTATCAGATTATAGAAAAAAACCCAGCATCAAACAGCCCAAAACTATCATCAATCATGAAGGTAAAAACATCTTCCAGTTGTTAAAGGGACCATCTGCCATTGACTTCTACATGACAGGTTTGAGCTGGAGTATTTTCAGATTTGGAGCATATAATAATTCAGATTTTTCTCCTCTTTAAAACTCGTCCAGAAACATACTTAGTTTCCAAAATAGGCCCCGTAGTAAAGGAACCCTGGAATTCATCATGCCATGTCCAGGCTGACAGTTGGGGGTAAAATTGTTAAGGTCTTTATACGGATACAATTACCTTTTGTAAATAGCGTAAATGCATCTTCAATATTGTGTCCACAAAGAATCGCTTTGCCTTTGTGTTTATCCAGTAAATGTGTCCTCGGATCTTTGAGTATTTCCTTCTTTATGTTTGTCGCACAAGTAAAGATTCTGGCCGGATGCCAGTAAGTTGGAAGGAGTATAGATCTCACAAGTCTCTTGAATTTAGAGAGGTCCTTGAGACTGATATTTATTTGACATCTTCCTATTTCCAGCTTAATTGGAATCACTTATCATCTTTAAGGACATTTATACCATCTCATTTATTTTCATTTAATGCCATTTTCTTTCAAAGCGCACGGCTCTGTCTCTTCCAGCTCAGTCTGAAGCCATAAAGCCAGTGCCTTGGCCAGAAACTAAATACTAACAAAGCAATAGAAAGGGTTGATTATTGCCTCTGAGGCCGTGTACTCTGCACCCATTAGTGCTCTTACTCTTGTTCCCCCAGTCTTCTTCTCACCCCTATAATAATTAAATGATTATTAAGCAATAAGTGAAGTTAGAGGGAGGTGCAGTTTGCTGGAGGGACTGCTGTTCTTCTCCCTTATTGAAAAATATGGGGTAGTGGGGTAGGGTTTTTTTTACTTTAGGGTTTACTTCTCCTTTAACTTCCACCCTAACTGGTCTACGTAGGTTTTTTTTTTTAATTTAGGGTTGAATTCTCCTTTAAGGCAATTATAACCATGTTCTATATATCTTTAAATGCTCTTATAAGCTTGGGAACTCTCAGCCCTCTATACACTTGCATAGAAGTGGGATGCCAGAAAAACTCCTGGTGGGCACAGGTGTCAGTGGGCCCTTCTGTTCCACCATTTTAACTTATTTCATAGGCAATTCCTATGAACTGGTCTTCAAGCTGGGCGCCACTTCCACTGGCTTACCCCCCCCCCCCAGGAGACAGTACCCCATTACTACCCTTGTCCATCCTATTGATAATCTTCTGCCATGGAATTATAATTGTTGTGAGCATCTACACTTGAGGGAGGCTGGGATTTCACCTTAAGTAAAAACAGAGGATGGGGCTAGAAATGAGATGATATTCCCTCAAACCCAACACATTCACATCACATTTCCACTAATTGTAAGAATACAAATTGCCTTCATTAGTCTTCTGTCTGAGGTTTGTTCCTATTAATTATCCTAAGGAATCTGCTAATGTTATTTGTATGCAGCTTGTGTATAGGAACAGCGTTGGACCCAGCTGAGTGAAACAGATTTTGGGACGTGACTCAAACGCCGCGTTAGGTCCTGAATATCAATTATTCCCTTAACCAGAGTGTCCATTATCCAATAGTATGTAATGCACTTACATGTTTTGGATTTCTCTCATGCTTTTATCTGACTGGAGAAATACAGTGACCGCATTCTTTATTATTTAAAGGATCAGTAACATCAAAAACATTTTTTAATAAATCGTTAGTATACATTGAAAAAAAAACACCAAGACAAATTAAATTTTAAAATCGCAAAGCCTTTATTAAGAAATAACTTACCAGACCTCTGCTTCACTCCTCTTCAGAAAAGGCGACAGGGCGACAATCCATCGATTTCTCCTCCCTAGCTATATCCTATAAGGAAGGCAGGGAGGAGAAATCGAGTGCCACACAATGGATCGCGATAACCTTTTCTGAAGAGGAGCACAAGCGGAGTTTCAGTAAGTTATTTCTTAATAAAGGCTTTGCGATTTTAAAGTTTAATTTGTTTTTTTTTCCAATGTATACTAACAAATTTTCTGGCATCCCAGGATCCTATACAAGTGTATAGAGGGCTGAGAGTTCCCAAGCTCACAAGAGTGTTTATATACATAGAACATGGTTATAATTGCCTTGAAGGAGAATTCAACCCTAAATTAATCAAAATTGATCAAAATTTATAATTTATATTTATCAAAATTCAAATTTGTAAGGTTTAGAGTTCTATTTATTAAAATTCAGGTATCTCTGGTTGAGTTTTAAAGGGTAAAACAATCCAAATTTTTACAGGGTAAAAAAAACTTTTTGGAGATCTATTATGCTTTAAAGACAAAATACTCCGGTTAAAATAAAAACAGAAAATTCACGTAGAAGTCAACTGCAGATGGTTCCTTTAACCTTTGGGAGATGGGTTTTACCTTCTGGATTCTCAAGAGTTTCGGCTGATTGCTCTGATTTTCATCCAATAATCTGATATATTCTGTTTTTTCAAGCGCCAACTCAATAAAGTTGAGTTGTATGAGTGTCAATTCGAAAACATTGCCCAATTTGAATTGACTCTCGGTTTCGTGGCAAATGTTTATCAGCAGCAAATTTTTCTCAAGAACTTTTATTAGTAAACGGAATTAAAAAAAATAAATAATGAATGTACATTGCAAAAGTTCTTAGAATTGCACTCTCATCAATTTTACATTCACTTATTTTTAAGGTTTACTTATCCTTTAAAGGAGAACTAAAGCTTAATTAGGGCAAAAATGTTATACATTATGTTTTGTTCTTCTGTACCAGCCCAAGGCAACCACAGCCCTTTAGCAGTAAAGATCTGTGTCTCCAAATATGCCCCAGTAGCTCCCCATCTTCTTTTCTGCTGATTCACTGCACATGCTCTGTGCTGCTGTCACTTACTGAGCTTAGGGACCCACTCACAATATACAGTACACATAGAAATGTCACAATATAAGGCTGATTAGTAATAAATACACATAATTACTACATGGCAGCACAGAAACCAGTGCAATTAGCATCAGAATTTAATAATCAGCAAACCTGTAGCATCATCTTATATTACAGGGGAACCTCATTTTCTGCTGGAAAATTAGTGACGACCCCTAAGCTTAGCTTCTCAACAGCCAATCAGAGACATTTACAGACACTAGCAAAATCCAAGATGGAAAACTCCTGTGACAATGTAGACCGTTGCTACTATAGAGATGGCAAATCTATAGGTTGGTTCAATAAGTTCAGTATATGCAATATGGCATATTTAGCCATATTCATGGGTTTTAGGGTTTAGTTCTCATTTAACCATAGAACAGAATCTAGGAAGGTACATCCAGCTTTCAGCCTTTTCCCTACATGGAGTGAACTCTAACTTTTAGTGCCTACTTCTGGGCAATTAGTAGCCAAGATCATAATCCCACACAACACTCCTCTGTGGAGCCTCTGCTGCTCGGCTAAATAGTCCTAACTTTCTATCACTGCAAGAGTAATCTGTGAAAGTGAGTAGCCTATCACTGGCTAGACCTGACCTTGTCTAGGTTCCACCAGGTTAATGAACCAAAATGAACCCTGAGCCCACGTGCTCAGTTTATGTATCGTAACATAGTGCTACTAAGTGGCTAGACTTGGTATAATTAGGGGTCATGGCTTTGACCCAGGAAATGGAGTCTAGCTCCTGTATAACTAAGGGACCCTCAGGTGACCAAACGTTAGGGGATTGCAATATAAATGGGCAATACATTTATAAGTCCCCTACATACTGTACATTGGACTTCCCCAGAGCTTTGTAAAAGGAAAGCAAGCCAATAACTAGAGACCTACAGTTACTGTATTTCTACTGTGCTTTAAAACCCAGTGTGAGAGCTCTACATCGAGGGAGTTCCATGAAAATTACAATTTTACAATCAGAACTTGGTTTCTTCCCAAGGACTCCCGCTGTTCTTGATGTCTATTTCTAACACTTGTTGCTAATGTTTCCTTCAGAACGTATTGACATTGTGGCGTGTTCATTCCTATTGCTCTGTAATAGCGCAAGTGTTTCTATTGAAGCCGGCATTCTCTGTCTCAAGCGTCTATAATCAGAGACACACTTTCTGTGTCCTTGTTTTATTTTATTCTTTCAGCTTTTGTTCTTGACTCTATTAAATGAAGCAGTTCAGTGGAGAGATCCATTTCCCAGCTGCATGATGTGAGCTCCGTGACATGGCGATTAAATGAAACAGTGGGGCGTCTGCAACAGAACGTGACCTGCAGTAGGAAATATGGAGACCTTGGGGGTAACCAAGGTTCCGATTTACTAACAATTGGATTTCAGTGATTTCACAAATCGTAATTTTTTTCTAAAAATGTGTGTTTTTTTGTTTCTCTAAAATTCAAATAATTAAAGGGTCCATTTACTAACAATCAAATTGCGATTTTTTTTTACCACGATTCACAGAAAATTTTAGGTTTCCCTATATTTTTAAAAAGCTCAAAAAGGTGAATAAACCACAAAAGCCTTTAGTGCCAAACTTCGCCACGTAAAAGTTGTCGAGATGCTGTAGAAGTCAATGGGAGGTGCGCTGATCCTATTGGACCATTTTTTATTGAATCAGAATTTTAGAGGTTTTTGGACTTTTTTTGCTACAAATTGTCTGAAAAATAGATTTTTTGGAGGTTTCCAAGGTTTTAGAATCGTTCAGCACTTTATTTTGTTCGTACTTTTTTTATTAGGATCTTTTAATTATTTTCCTTTAATAAATAAGCCTCCAAGTGTAAAAACCACGAAAAATTCAGTAAAAGCAGTCAAGGTCCCATAGAAGTCAATAGAGGCTGCACTGATCCTATTGGATGTGATTTTACCTATTCAGACTTTGAGCTTTTTTTGGGGGTTTTTTTTTCACTTGTAATTTTCCATATATTCGTTTTTTTTTGCTTGTTATGTGTTTTTTCCATTTGTACTTTTTTTATTCAGAACTTTTAATAACTTTCATCTCATTCATGATTTTATAGAAATACAGTTTATTTGTGGTTTTAAAAAGCTCTAATGCCATTAAATTTCAGATTTTAGCTTTCTTGGTTGGCTGAATTTGTCCAATTTGCCCAACAGGTTTTTGATGTAAAATAATACACACTTTAATACAAAGCTCTTTGTAATGAATAATTCCTCATCATGATGTGTGATCTTAAACCAACTTTTCCACCTATTGCCCCCTAGTGTGTGTGTCTGTCATAGTTTTAATCCTCTAGGGCAGGGGGTCCCCAAAACTGTGAGCCACACTCAATTGTAGAAAGAGTCAGGGAGCAACACAGACATGACAAAAGTTCCTTGGATGCAAAATAAGGGCTGTGATTGGCTGTTTCATAGCCCCTATGTGCAGTCTACAGGAAGTTTTGTTTGGCAGTACGTCTGTTTATTTGTTTGATTTGTTTGCCAAAACTTATATCCAAAGCCAGGTATTAAAAAACAAGCACATGCTTTGAGGCAACTGGGAGCAACATCCAAGGGGTTGGTGAGAAACATTTTGCTCGTGAGACACATGCTGGAAATAACTGCTCTAAGGAATTAATGATTTATTTGTGTATTGTGTGTATATATATATATATATATATATATATATATGAAGTGACTGTTCCTTTCCACATGACCCAAGGGGCCTCAGTGAGGAAAACCATAGACCATTGAAGAGAGGCCAGTAAAATCCATGATGTGAATGATCCAGTGCACAATCCCACATTCTGAGCCTAAAGGATTATGAGATGGGGCAGGTTGGAGGAAGTGATGCTGAAACATATTTATTAATAGATCACAAGAAAGTCAGATTGTCAAGGCGTATATATCAGTCTTGCTCTGAAATCTTATCAACATGTCTGAACCTTATATGTCATCATGAACTGATTCCTTCGGCAACTTGAGATAACAACAGAGCCAAAACTCACGAAAATTGGCGGTCTCATTCCGAAGATTACCTGCTTGAATCTGCACCAAGGGGTAAGTCAAAACTGTTGCGCTTCAACGGCCATTGACTTTAACGCCAGTGTCAAAATTCTTGTTCGCAAATTACGCTGGAAATTCTCAATTCAACTAAGCGAAAGGGACATATTCGCCCATCACTTCTCTTTAGTCCATCACCCAATCCACTGCATTGAGCACAGAATGGAGACCCCTGCTTTGGCCAAAATAAAAATCCCAAAATTGAGCTTGCCCTCCTTTAATTCCTCAACAGTGTTCTCTATGATTGGTTTAAGACTATGAGCAGGAATTTAACTTACCTCCGCCCCAGCATTAGGGGGAGAAACCCAGATAAAAATACAAAGGCTAAAATGTATTGTTATTTCTACTTTTAATTATTACTCATCTTTCTATGCCGGCCTCTCCTATTCATTTCCACTCTCTTATTCAAATCAATGCATGGTTGCTAGGGGAATTTGGATTCTAGTAACCAGATTCTGAAATTGAAGAGCTGCTGAATAAAGAGCTAAATAACTCAAAAACCACAAGTAATAAAAAAATGAAAATCAATTGCAAATTGTTTCAGAATATTACTCTCTACATCATACTAAAGTTTAATGTAATGGTGAGCAACTAAATTGAGGTTAACTCACAGGCTTCCAGGTGTGAATGGCAGACCCACCAATATTTGTAGAGTTAAACACCAATCCCTGTTATTCTCTGGTTATGGTGCCTATGGGTAAAGTATAATTTAATAAACAAAAAGAAAACAAAGACCCATATGATGGCACATTAACATTTTTATTCTCTATAAAATATCCCCTTTTGATGTGATAAAATGTGTTTAATTGCCACTATTGTGGCCGGGGTTGGACTGGATCATTGGGTTCTAAACCTCCGGGGTCCCCCTGGGTGCGCATGACCCACATGTGCGAACGCTGGAGCATGGCATTCATGCACAAACGCTGAGCGCATGCGTGGACTCCGCTGCACTGGCTTGCAATCTGTTTTTTTTATGGGGCCAGTTGAACGGGAAGCGGGCCGGCAGGGGCCCACCAGGTTTTTTCCTGCTCTCCCACTGGCCCAGTCCGACCCTGATTGTAGCTACATACAGATGATACCACTTCAGCCATATTAATATACATATACTGGTATGGTATTCGTTATCAGGAAATTCATTATCCAGAAAGCTCCGAATTACAGGAAAACAAATAATGAAAACATTTTTTAAATAATTTCCTTTTTCTGTGTAATTATAAAACAGTCACTTGTACTTGATCCCAACTAAGATATAATTAATCCTTATTGGAAGCAAAACCAGCCTATTGGGTTTATTTAATGTTTATATGAATTTATAGCAGACTGAAGGTATGAAAATTACGGAAAGATCTGTTAACTGTAAAACTCCATTCTGAATAATAGGTCCCATACCTGTATCTACTGGGGCTGCAGAATGGACCTGTCTTATTTATGAGGGCTACAAGCTTCCAGCATTTCTAAGGGCCACTTCTTCTTTTCCTCCAACAGAGATGGATTTATTCTGAACTTAGTTTTGTCTATAATAAAGTGGAATTTTAAACTGGTCCATCGCTTCTCTGATTGCAAGCTAGAACTAATATTAGCTGGTCGTTGCTATGGGTTACTATAATATATCATTTTAATTTGACATTTCACCATTACTTTCCAGTGATTTATTAAAAGCCGCAGAAGTCTAAAGTCGAATAAAAAATTTTTATCGCTGGTAAAGTCAAAGAAGATTATTTTTAAGTGATAACCTTTTGCTTCCTCTATTGGAATGAACTTCATTAAAGCAACTTCAAGTTAGGATTATACTTAAAAAAAATCTGCATTTAATATTTATGTAATAAAAGGCACTTTGTTTGCCCAGGAGCAGTAACCCATAGCAACCAATCAGCTGGTACAATTTACTAGTCATCTGCTTTAATGTAAACATCTTATTTGGTTGTCAGGGATTACTGCTGCTGGACAAATTTAGAGTAACCCCCATATGTAATATAAGGCACTATTAAAAAGCAAAAATGATTATTATTTATAAATGCAAGAACATGAAATGCGAAGAAATTGGCTGAAACTTTGTGACATGTTTTACATTTTAATTTTTTTTTACAGATTTATATTTTAGTAATTTTCATTTAATATATATTATATTTCATTTCATATTTCATTTAATAAAATGTAAGTCAATCCTTATATAAAGATGCAGAAAATGTTTCACTTTAAAGAGCTGCTACCAATACAGTGGGGCTCATTTATAAACACTGGGCAAATTTGCACCAGGGCAGTAAACCATAGCAACCAATCAGTGAGTGGCTTTCAGCCAGCTGCAGTTTGAGCAAGGTAAGCAGGCCTCTGATTGGTTGCCATGGGTTACTGCCCAGGTGCAAAGCCCAGTGTTTATAAATGAGCCCCAGTGTGTACTTTCCCTGGAATTCATTCAGCTCATCTCTAATAAAAATTACACAACCATTTCTTTTCTTGGTTTGTAGGGTTGCCACCTGGCTGTTGTTTCACCAGCCCTATGGCCTGCCCCCACCCTCTAGTTCACCGGCAGTGACCATTAGCGATGGGCGAATTGGGGCGTTTCGCTTCGCCGAAAAATTTGGGAATTTCCCACGGAATTCACAAAACGGTGAAAAATTAGTGAAACGGCGCAAATTTGCTGGCAAAAAAAAAAAAAATAGGTTTCGCGAATTTATTTGCCAGCGGCAAATCATGGTAATTCACGCCTGGCGAATAAATTCGCCCATCATTAGTGACCATGTATTGTGGTTTCAGCACACATATTACCAATTTATTTAGCCTGAAAGTGAAGTGTTGGGCTACGGGTTAGAGGTGCAGTTAGCTCACAATTTGACATTTTCACTAGATTAATGGAAAGGCTGAGCTGTCTTCAGGTTTTTGTCCAAGCTATAGAAAATTGCTGTTTTCCAATTTTTATTACAAACATAAATATCGCTGTATGTGGAAGAAGACTGGTAGAGTAGACCTATAGATGTTTATAAATTCAAAGAAATTAAGAAAAGTATGTAGAGGTCCATAGGGTCAAGTTCTAGAAGCCCTCTGTTTGTTTAGGATAGCAGCTGCCATATTAGCTTGGTGTGACATCACTTCCTGCCCGAGTCTCTCCCTGATCACTCATAGCTCTGGGTTCAGATTACAGCAGGGAGGGGAGGAGGGAGGGAGAGAGGAGCAAACTGAGCATGCTCAAGCCCTATCCTTGGAGGTTTAAGCTGAAAACAGGAAGTCTGATACAGAAGCCCATGAGTACACAATACAAGGAAAGAAATGTGATGTTTCTTTTGAAAGTGGACTCAGAGCAGCATTACTTTGAGGGTTTACTGGTGTATTTGAATAGACCTTTCTGATAAAGCTTACTTAGTTTTAGCCTTTCCTTCTCCTTTAAATTGGATATGGGAGGGGGAGTCCTTTGTCCCTATTGAGGTATGCCCTGCCATTTCCAGTTTTGGCCAGAAGGTCTCACTGTTGAGCAATTTCTTATAAAGCAGAGCTGCCATGTGCTCAGTCTCTTTTCCCTTTTCACCCCAGTTGGGGTTGGATGCGGCTGGAGCTGAGAGATACCACATGGGTGGCAAGGCTATTGGTGGGAAATACCCAGACCCCAATAATTGTGTGAGAGCTTGACTGGAATGAGATGTCTGGAGTTCAGAGGCAGTAGAGAAGGTAAAGGATCTGCCTGGTGATGTGATTCCTGTGAAAGAGAGTGTGCTCATACTCTGGATGAGTGTTGGAGCTGGGCCTGAATATTGCATATTTTCTGTAGATGGCTGTACCAACTCTGTGTGAGCCCATGGTGAGTCTCTGCCTGAGGGAGGGTATTGGAATGGCTCCAGCATGGGTCCACTGCGTAAGGACAGGCTTTGATTGATAGCTTGCTACATAGGAGCTACTGCTTCTATCCAAAAGGAGGTACAGGGGGGCAGGTAGCGCTACCTGGGGTAAAGAGTTCTTGGTACTGTGACTTTGTTTGTCCACCAAGAGTAGAGTGTGGGACTGTGTCCTGGGGAGAGACTGTGCCAGGAATTAGAAGACCACATGGGAACCCCAGTGATTGGCCAATCTCCACTTCTCCACAATTTATGGGAATCCTGTCCGGTTTTCCTAATTTGGAAAATTGGACAGGCAGTTTTGACCCAGAGAGCCCTTCAAAATACCAGCCTGTCTGGGTCAAAACTGGACAGGTGGCCACCATACTGCCAACTTGGCCATTTTATATGTCCATGTATGACCACCATGATGGTGTTTCTGAACACATCAATAACAGTGCAGAGCACGTTGTATTTTTCTTACTTTAAAAAATTTAATTTTTTTGTTGTTACTGTTCTTTATGGTGGCAATACGCAGACATCTAAAACAGCCAAGTTAGCCGTAGGATTGCCTCTTGTCCAGTTTTGACCCAGACAGTCCCTTTGGTTATCTGTTATCTGCTTTGTAACATTTTTGTAACAAGCAAAATAAATAACATACAACTGGGGTATTGTAATATCAGGAGCAAAGTATGTTACCCTTTTTATCCCCTATAACAACCAATCAGCAAGTAGCAAATACTGGTCAGGGAGCATCTGATTGGTTGCTATAAATTACTGCTCCTGGGCATACTTTCTGCCTTTTTTTAGGGTTATATACATATGTACATGTATATATACATATAAGGGGTCAACGTTAATGTAAGTACAAACATCATCTTTATTATACAGAACAGAGCTATAAGCAAACAAATATATTCTCCAAGTCATAGGATGTTATTGTGCTGGATCTCTTGGTCCCTGCAGGGAATTAACACAATTACACTTTAAAGAGAAATAAATGCACAACTTGTCTTCCGTTTCCCTTAAAAGCGACATTACTGCATCTTGTGCGATTATGTTTTCCAGAACATTAAAAACAAAACTCTGTCTTGTGTTCTCATGAATTATGAATAATGATTTACTGGCTCTGTGCGAATAATGTTCCTCTGTGCCACCGAGCATTTTGGTTTACATAATACAACAGACGAACACTCACCTTTTATGCTAATTCCATGAGAACAATATCATATTCTGCTTTACTGTGCCCTCGGCATTGTTCCCTTTACTGGTCGGAATTATGAAATGTTTTGAAAATTGCTTAAGGGATATTTTTCAAAGTTTCAGAATGGGGAGAAGATTAGATCATCATTTTTAGTTACCCAGATGTGCCCTTTGCTTTTAACTATATCTGTCTATAAATTATAATATACAAATGTATTTTGACCAACGCTGTATAATTTTAATGTGGTCCTGAGGGTGTTTTATTTAAATTGACCACGTTAATAAAAGGTAAGGGAAATTAGCATTTGGCTATGTGCAACGAGCATTGGCTGAAATTGATGAGCAGTGGTTCTAAACTGTGGCGCCCCCTGTTGGGGCCTTGTAGCAGTGAAAAAGAGGGCTCAGTCTTAAAGGGCCCCTATCATCCAAAAATTGCTTCATACACTGGGTGTGCTGTTGGTATACATTAAAAAAAAACACCAAGACAAATTGAACTTTAAAATTGCAAAGCCTTTATTAAGAAATTACTTACAGAAACTCTGCTTGCGCTCCTCTTCAGAACAGGCGTCAGGGCAACGATCCATCATGCGGCGCTCGATTTCTCCTCCCTGGCTATCTCCAATAAGGAAGGCAGGGAGGAGAAATTGAGCACCGCACAATGGATCGAGATCGCCTTTTCTGAAGAGGAGCGCAAGTGGAGTTATTTCTTAATAAAGACTTTGCGATTTTAAAGTTTAATTTGTCTTGGTGGGGTTTTTTTTCAATGTATACTAACGAATTTTTTTTAAAAAACATTTTGATGTTACTGGTCCTTTAAAGGAGGAAACAATATTTTTTTTAAAAAGAAATGCCCCCTGCAAGTCTTATGCCGCCAGTACCGTGAGGGAGATCCCAGTGTAAGTTAAAAGGTTGGGAATGTGTGAGCTACATTTTGAAATCTGACATGAGGCTAGACCTATTGTCAGTTTCCCAGCTGCCCCCAGTCATGTGACTTGTGCTCTGATAAACTTCAGAATAATGGAATAATGGCAGGAAGAAGTGATGATCGTGGTTCAAAGAATAATGAATGAATTGGGATAGGAAGAGTGAAGGAAAATGTTTTAATAATAAGGAAACAGAAGCCTAATCAGAAGGTTGAGCCGAGGTTTTGTGCTTATTTTGAACTGGTTTGCCAATATTTATTTGCTGGTTTTGGTTCATAGGTTTCTGTCTGATTTAGAGGAAAGAATTGGAGTGATTCCCACAACTACAACCCCTTTATTTTCTTCTTGCCCCTTGGTATCACTATGTCCAGGCAGGATAAAGTGTTTTTGTAACAGTATTTAGTGAAGAGCCGTGATGAGTCTGGCCCGTTTTGTTTAGTGGAAAAATTTATGAAAAAATCTGAAAAAATCTCGAAAGCAAAAATTTTGCAAAACATTTTTGTTGCAATTTTTTTTTCCTTGCATGCCATTTGTTGTACCCAACTGCTGTACGTTATGGGCATTTTTTCCACTTTGAGATCACAAAATCTTTTTTTAGTCAATATATATACTACACACAAAATGATCCAATTTTTTTTTAAAATGATTTCCTTTTTCTCTGTAATAATAAAACAGTCGTATGTACCTGATCCCAACTAAGAAACAATTAATCCTTATTGGAAGCAAAATCAGCCTATTGGGTTTATTTAATGTTTATATGATTTTCTAGTAGACTTAAGGTCTGAAATATCCGTTATCCGGAAAACCCCAGGTCTTGATTATTCTGGATAACAGGTCCCATACCTGTTCCCTAATTTACTAATAGCAATATCACAAATTTTCCCAAAGGTAATTTATTTCACGGCTACATTATACAGATACAGCAGGTTCTTCTGCATTTTGTATATCCTCCATGTCTTCTTTATTGTATCTTATTACTATTTAGTATATTTTGTGAAAATACAGGAATTGAGGAATTGATGTGAACATTGGAGGAGTGTGACAATGAGAAAATTGTCCCTTAGTGTATACGCTCTATAAATAAGCACAGGAATATTAAAGATTTTTGAGTGTTAAGGTTTAGCAGTGAATGATCGATGGGTGAATTTAGACTGTCAGAGTCCAGGGACAGATTTGGCTGTAAATAGTTTTTATTTGCAATTCTTCCACCTCGGGTCTCAGATGGCCATAAAAATATGAGACATTTCTATTTAAGACCCCCGGGGAATGTCAGCTGCTCTGACCAAGAGGGCAACAAGTTGTGATTGATTCCTTACTGTGTGATTTAATGACAAACAATTGAAATGAAACCACAGAGTTCGTGGAACTCCAGGAATCATAAAGGTGAATCTCATTCCGATGATATCAATGTTTTCCCTCTACATGACGAGACCTGTCCCTTCCGGGCAAGATATTTACCATAAATCGGTCACGATAACCGTCCTCCCTGGTGGGAACCAACACCGCTGAAATGATCTCCTTTCTTAATCAGTGTTTAAACTGAATTTAAAAAACATTAAAAGACAAATAAAAAAAGGAAAGGAAAGAAAGGAGACGATGAAAGCAAAAGGAGGAATATATGTATAGGGATTTGCCATCGGAGGAAAAATAAAACGTAACAAGGAGAGAAAGAGAAAACATTAGACAGAGAAAATCTGTACAGTGATAATTGCTCCATTTGTTCAATTACAAAGGTTAAAGAAATAGCGATGAACATGGAACTTACATTGATGAGGGATTTTTTATTTTTATCAGAAACTTGACAGATCCATGGCTGACATGATGTCTCTGCATATTCAAAGCCATTAGATTGCTAGCTCTTTTCATTCAGCTGGTGGAAGATCAAACTCTTAAATGGGTGGTTTAATGTTCAGTTAACTTTTAGTATATTATAGAATGGTCAATTCTAAGCAACTTTTTATTTATTTTGTTTAGATGTTGAATTATTTGTCTTCTTCTTCTGCTTTCAAATGGGGGTCACTGACCCCCTGTAACTGCTACTTTTTATTACTCATCTTTCCATTCAGGTCTTTCCTATTGATATTCCAATCACTTATTCAAATTAGTGCATGGCTGCTAGGGTAATTTAGAACCTAGCAACCAGATGGCTGAAACCGCAAACTGGAGAGCTGCTGAATAAAAAGCTAAATAACTCAGAAACCACAAATAACAATTGCAAATTATCTCAGGATATCACTCTCTGCATCATACTCAAAGTTAATGTAAAGGTGATCAACCCCTATAATAAGGGTCAATTACAAGCACAAGTGCAGTGTGTAAAGTGCAATTGCAGATGCAATTTGACATCAATAGATGCACAATCCAGAAGAAGAGGCAGGACCAATGCACTGACAACCCATTCAACTATAGGAAAGCGCAAGGAGTGTCTGTGGATACAAATACCTTTAATGAATGTGGTTCTAAATGAGCACTAATATATTTTGGGTCATCTGGTCAAATTAGCACTTGGGATTTCAACTTAGTGCCATGTTTTATTCCCTACAGAGCATTCCTGTGACTCCCATAAAGAGTGGCTCCCATCTATATATGCAGTTGTACTTGAGCGTGTCTGGAATCAGGTGGGTGGCACATGGGTTTCAAATGGCTGTTCCCTCACTGGGCATTTTTTCAAAATAACATAAATTAGATGTTAAAGAATGAGTGTCAGCATCTCAGGCACCTTTAGATGTTGGGTTGGAGACAGAATGAGCAGAAGTAGATGTTGGGAATTAACAAAGGAGGATGCTGGGAAGGAACAGAGTGGAGGACATCAGAGCTGTTGCTTTGGGGAGCTGTTTTTTTTCCAAGGTTTCCTTTACATATTATGCCTACACATACATACACACCTGTGAGACACATTCAAATGTAAAAAGAGTGGGGGAACAACACACGCATGGAAAATGTTCCTAGTTGGTGCAAAATAAGGGCTGTGAATGATTGGTAGCCCCTATATGGAATAGCATTACTAATGGAATGACCAATAAAGAGACGTTCATGAGTTCACCTGAGTGTTGTGAAGTACTTACCTTTTACAGCTAATACTGTAAGTGTTATTACTACAATGAGAGCTGTCCTAAAGCATTGGCCAAAGTATCAAGTGCACAATAGGAACCGGATAAAATCCCAGCAGTGGTGATACTAATGGCTTTGGCATGTTAGAGCTGGACGTACTCTGACTGCAGATACGGGGGGCCTTATTTATCATACTCTGGATTTATTTATTATTAAAAGAACCAGATTTCATCCAACCAAACTAGAATCCATGATTGGACCTTATTTATTATTAAAAGATTCAGATTTTTTCGGATTGGGACAAACAAAAAATCTAATTTTTATTTTCAGATTTTTTTCCTGAATCGTTCGATTTTTTTCATACTTTTTCCCGGAAAGTCTGAGTTATATGGGTTTTTGTTTGAATAGACCAAAATAGTCAGGTAGACCACAGAAACTTCCAAACAGTATAGTGACCTATCCCTTTGATTTACCGTATATATAACCTCGGCAGGTCTGAGATGCCGGATTTTCGGATTCAGACTTTTTCCATTCATGATGTATAATAAATCTCGAAAAATTCTAGTTTTTTTTTCCACTAAAATTCAGATTTAATAGTAAAAAAAATCATACTATACTATCAGAGCTGCCATTAGAAATCACGGGGCCCCGTTCAACAAAATTTTAGAGGCCCCATAGGCCTCCAAGCCCCACCCCAGATCCTGCCCACACCACAGTTAAAAGTCCACACCCCCCAACACACACACAAGTAATAAAAAGCTAGTGATGGTCAGGGCCCCCCTCTAAGTTAAAGAAAATCAAAACATTAGTGCCAGGGCCCCCGTTACAAGTTAAAAAACATTGGGCCCCAGAGAATACATTTTTGTCTAGGGGTTTAAAAAATAGAAAAACACACATTGGTGTTCAGTAGTGAACTCTTGGCTTCAGGACTTCAACTTCAGCTCGTTTCGGTGGTGACAGCTTTCGGAGGCTTCTTCACGACTTGAGCCTGGTCCGGTACAGCTGTACCCGCTGTGCCCCCCTGATGGAGGCTCTGTATACTATACTATATATTATATACTTTAAATCAGTATCTGGCATTTTCCAGATAAGGGATATTTCCGTAATTTGGATTTTCATACCTTCTACTAAAAAAAAATGATTTCAACATTAATTAAACTCAATAGGTTGGTTTTGCTTCCAATAAGGATTAATTATATCTTAGTTGGGATCAAGTACAAGTTACTGTTTTATTATTACACAGAAAAAGGAAATCATTTTTAAAAATTTTAATTATTTGATTAAAATGGAGTCTAGGGGATTGATGTAATTTGGAACGTGTTTTCGAATAACGGATCCCATACCTGTGTTAATACTTAAGTGTCAGCATAATGTACCCCAGTGAATCTGGGTTTCCTTTTAAAGGAAAAAAATTGTAAATAAGACGCTCTATGAATTATATGTTAGCATAGAATATGTCTGGCTCTCGCAAATTGCTGACACACCACAACAAACAGATGGCTTAAATATACTGTATATTGTTGCAGAAAATTGTACGGAAATCAATTTAATGTTCTTGGGCACAGCAGGACTCGAGTATGTTTGTGACTCTATCGACAATTCACTTTCTGGAGTAATTATCCTTGGGAGCATTCATAGGAAACATTCCCCTGTCATCAGAAAATACACTAATTACAGAATCCATGAATATTGTGCAGATAAATTGCAGTGATTCCCTTCTCTGTTCAATATCACAGAGGTACAAAAGGCGTGTGATGTCCTTTTCAGAAGGCGGATAAGAAGCAGTTGTGCACTTACCAGTTCCAGCTATAGTAATCTAATGAAGAAAGGAATTATTTACCATTGACTTTAATACCGGCGTCAAAACTGACGCAAGCGTCAGAATTATTGCAAAATTTGCGTTTCGTAAATTTTGCGACATTTCGCAAATTTCGCATGAAATTCACAAATTTTTCTGTGAAGAGAAACAGGACAAATTCACCCTTCACTAGATATAAGTTCTGAAGTTCTTATTTTGCCAAGTCAGCAACAAAATGGAGCTTCCAAGTAAGACTTGGTATCTACCTCCAGGGCTTTCCTTTCAAGGAATAGTATGTGAGCGTCATTGTGTTGGTATATGTAAGTTATGTTCTCTCTGCCAGGATATTGCCCCTAAAATGAAAATATGAGCCTACCTACAGGATAATTTATGGTGCCCAAGGTAACAAATAGAAAATTACAGAGTTGCTAACCATGTTTCAAATGATTCCTGGTGCTTCTTTTGGACCCTCCTACCCATACTGCCCCTGATCCACCCTCCCCTGCCATGCTTCCTATTCTACAGGTTTGAAAGGGTCTCGGCAGTAACGTAACTACACGGTGTGGGGCCAGGTGCAGGCCAAGCAGCAAGGCCCACACCTCCTCCAGGTTCTCAGCCATGTGCCAAATGGTTCCTGGCATCTGGTGGGTTTTTGCCCCTTCTACTCATACTGCTCCTGATTCACCCTCACCCCCTGCCATGCTCCCTGCTCCACTGGTTTGGACGGGTCTCAGTAATAGTGTAACTACATGGTGTGGGGCCTGGATGCAGCCAAGTCCCCCGTCTCCCCACGGGTCCTGCCGGCAGATTCACATGTACAAACAAACTGCTGGCGTTCCCCCGAGGGGGTGTGGGCCTTGGTGCAATCAAGTACCCACTGGGTGTTGGAGAACGGGTGATGATTCTGTGCATTTAATGGACTGGATAAGCGGGGTTTCAGGTGCAAATTACTATGGCTTAAAGACCTGTTACTGCGGATGACTGGATAAATGGGCTTAAATCAGGGTAACTCCCAAAAAAAACTACAGGTGAGTTGACATGTCTGAACCACACGACCCTCCACACAAATTTGCTGTAAGAAAAATAGATATAGCACCAGGGTAACTGTCCTGAATTGGCTTGATACTTTAGCACCCCAGCATAGAGAACTGGAGTGAATAGGGGATTCTTCCTGCCTTCTTTGTGAGTTGTATTTATGCTGAATCTCATTATATGTGCTCTTTTGACTTATATCACACTACTAAATATATATCTATTACCATCTGAGCACTGGGAATCTAATTAGCTTTCGTTTCCTGTTTGTCCTGTTTAGCCCAAGAAATAACAAAAAAGTATAAGCCCTATTCACTGTTCTCAAGATAAAAAGGGGTATACTGCCCCTTTAATGGTAGTAGCATTTTTTACCAGGCCCTGGGTTGAAAATCATTGGGTTGTTTAACTGACCCAATTCATGTTATACAGATATTGGTTAAGTAGTGGGAAATTATGTTTTTGTCCTTGGTCTAAACCAATTTTTCTTTTGACACCAGTTGTACCTGGTCTACTTGCAATTGTGGAAATGCACAAGTGGGTTATTTGCTTCTCATACATTATGGTCCAGTCTTCATGGAGTTTGTTTAAATTGTTTCTTGTCTGCATTGACTTGAGGTTTTTTATTAAATTGGTGAGCCCATAAGATTTACTTTAGTATTTACCCTGGTTCTCATGGCTGAGCCTCAGTCACTCAGGTGCCTTCAATCTAATCCCAGTGCTCCCACAAGTGCATCTGAAGTTTCAAGGGTTTTAAGCAGGTTCAAATTGTTCTAAGAAAAAGGGAAGATGGGCATGAGCAAGCAAAGCAAATTCTGTGTATCGCTATTCAGCGCTGGCCCGTCCACATCAAGACTCGCCACACTTATTCTTTGAAAAAAGCGGCTTTATTCAACTTGCATAAGTGATGACAGGCAGTGGTAAGTGGTGCGAACTAACGCGTTTCGTGCCCTCTCTATTGGCACTTCATCAGAGTTCTGATGAAGTGCCAATAGAGAGGGCACGAAACGCGTTAGTTCGCACCACTTACCCACTGCCTGTCATCACTTATGCAAGTTGAATAAAGCCGCTTTTTTCAAAGAATAAGTGCGGCGAGTCTTGATGCGGACGGGCCAGCGCTGAATAGCGATACACAGAATTTGCATTGTAGACGCCGGCTTGGAGTTGCCGGAGTATCGCGAGAGCTGCGGCCGAGACGCCACAAGGAAGGGTGAGCTCCATTCTTATCGTTCGCTACCCGTGTTTCTCCTGCATGAGCAAGCAAAGGAAATGTCAGACTGGCAAGCAAAATTAAGGTCGAGCCACATGCAAGATGAGAGCTGGCAATCTGAAGAAATGTGGGGGGTTCTAGTATAGAGTTGTAGGGACCCATAGGATTAAGTTCCCCTATGGTCTGAATATCCCACATGGTTGAAAATCCCCTGCTTTGGTCATTTAGGTGTTGGCCCTAAATTGGATCTGGGAGGGGAGTGAGTCATTTGTCCCTATTGAAGTGAGCCCTGGCAGATTCCAGATTTGGCCAGAAAGTGTCACTGTTGTGCTAGAAGTATAAAAAGTCATGTGCTCAGGCCCTTTCCCTTCCACCCCAGGATTGGGTTAGATGGGGCTGGTGCAGAAAGAAGCCACATAAAGCCTTTTAACCCATAAAGTGGATCACCGTACCAGAGGCCACCCCTTTAGACTAGAAGAAAAGAACTTTCATTTGAAGCAACATAGGGGGTTCTTCATAGTCAGGACAGTGAGGTTGTGGAATGCACTGCCGGGAGATGTTGTGATGGCTGATTCAGTTAATGCCTTTAAGAATGGCTTGGATGATTTTTTGTACAGACATAATATCAAAGGCTATTGTGATACTAAGCTCTATAGTTAGTATAGGTATGGGTATATAGAATTTAACTAAAAGTAGGGAGGGGTGTGTGTATGGATGCTGGGTTTTCATTTGGAGGGGTTGAACTTGGTGGACTTTGTCTTTTTTCAACCCAATTTAACTATGTAACTATGTAACATGGGTGGTGAAGCCCTTGGTGGGCTTGGAGGTACTGGGACCCCAATAATTGTGAAAGAGGCTTGGTAGAGGCAGTGAGTGTTGGCCTGTGGAAAGGGTATTGAAAGGTCCCAGCGTGTGTCCTCTCTGTGAGGACAGGTTGTGCTCGATAGCTACTGCCTCTATCCAAAGGAGTAGTATAGGGGGCAGGTAGCGCTACCTGAGGTAAAGAGCTCTTGGAACTGTGACTATGTGTCCACCAGGAGTGGAGTGTGGGACTGTGTCATGGGTAGAGTCTGTGCCAGGGTTTGGAAGACCACATGGGTACCCCAGGGCAGGATTTATATTTAATTGTACTTTGCATTTTTCCCAGTTATATAAAGTTATATTGGCTACTGCACTTGTGTATTTACTTATTGTTTCCTAGTGGGGCCCCCGTAGGTGTATCCCTGGTAGATCCCACTAGGTGGAGACACTGGCATTGAGATAAATTCCCAGTACCCTTTCATTTAGCAAAGGGGATTCAGGACTAGTGATGGGCGAATTTATAATAATTTCCCGTGAAAATTCGTCAGCCACCGGCGTCAATTAAATGAACGTCCATTGGCTTTAATGCATGTCAAAAGTCGCCAGCATCAACATTTTCGCCCGTTTTGCGAATTTCGTGGTGAAGCAAAACTGGACAAATTCGCCCATCACTATTCAGGATCTTTATATGGTAAGATATTAATGATATACATCCTATAATACACATGTGTGGTTATTTATCAAAATCCAAAAAGTTCTTGCTATTTTCTGAAAACTACTCTGACTGAATTCACACCTATTTATCAATCAATTTTTCTGAAAATTTCTTGTGCTGGAAAAAAACTTAATAAAAACGTGAAAAGGTCCAAATCATACAAATTTTTCTGATTTATCTCTGAAAACTGCAACTTTTTTGGATTTGACGCCCGAAACCTCTGACTTTTTCAGATTTGACGCATGAAACCACAGAATCCTCAGATTATTAAATGAAACCAAGCGCAGATCACGATTTCAACAAGACATCTGCCATTGTCTTCTCCATGAACTCGGCAGGTCTGAGTTGGACTACTTTTTTATAAGGACCTTTAACACCACCAGAGTTTAATAAGTGACGAAAAAACTTTTTCGAGAGTTTTCTTTTCTCTGAAAAAATTGTGTTTTTCCCTTTAAAAGTCTGACCAGAAAAAATCTGACTTTAATAACCACTGTGTTGTCGAAATAGGGTTATAGAGTTATAGCAAATGAACTAACAAGAGGTTACTCCGAGATACCCTGCAACATAGAGTTATCTTGGTCAAAGTTGGAATCTTGAACTCGGGTATTAGATGATCACCAGAAACCAGAAAGAAAGATTTGTGTTCTACATTGAAAATATTGTCACAGGACAGTGAATAGGAAATATCTATCAATGTAAAAATCACTAAGGTGGAAGAGAGACCAGGTGGACTTCATTGAGGCTTCAACTGGGGTAGTTGATGACACTGTTACAGAAATATCAGGCACTCAGAGAAACTCTAAACCAGGCTTTTAGAAATAGAAGTAGTGAAAATATAGTCCAAGGAGTTATGTTATACTTTTATTTTCAATTAAATACTTTCTGGTTTCTACAAGCCTGGAGTTTGGAGTTGCTCATCAAGTGCCTGCCATTACCACTGGTACTTACTGTGCCCACACACTGCACTACTTAGCATTCTCTAGAATATGTTATATTTCAGAACATTAATTTGAAAGGTTAAATATTATGTATTGGCATCTTTCTTATTTTGAAGATAATCTAATGCACGTCATTGTCATTTCTGCTTCGGATTTTAAAAAGTCACTTAGACATTATTTTAAAGCTTTTCCTTTAATGCACCTTTTTCTCTGTCTTTCTCCATGAATGCATCTACTTTCAGAAGATTCTAATCTACAATCCTATTATTTGTAGACCTAAAATAGAACTGTCCGTGGAGTTTCTGTCAAGAAGTAAACCACTTTACCCTATTACTCAGCACGAGATAAAATAATAGACCTGAAATATATCCTCACGTCAAGTACTTGAAAAATCTCGGCTGTAAATAACAAGGCTGAGTTTAGATCCATGCGATTTGAAAGACAACAGATTGCTGCAAATTGGGACTTTGTGTAGCTTGACTATCAGAAAGACTCTTTATGATTTTTACGAGAGTGAAGACAGAGCTTTACCATCAAAAGTTATTTTAATTGTCTAGTGTTTTGCTTGATTCACCTTCCACCCAGCTGTTTCCTCTCAAGATAAATATGTATTGAAGAGGCTGGCATTGACATACAATATATAGTGAATAAAGTACCCCCTCTTGTAAAATATAAGGATATTATAAGTTACCGAGGAGTTTCATGACCATATAAAAACACGAGGCCGAAGGCCGAGTGTTTTTATACAGGTCATGGAACTCCGAGGTAACTTATAATATCCTCATATTTTACAACTGGGGGTACTTTATTAATTATAATACACAAATTTTAGTGAGTCATGTGACAGAAATTACATCACTACTCACCGTTTATAACTGATGACATCACTACTCACCGTTTACAAGGATATAATTTACAGGATATTCATGGCTTTTGTGTATTATATACACCTATATTATGAAGCCACCTAAAGTTGACAGCCACAGTTATAGAACAAGGAACCCTCAACAATGCATGAAATTTAGAACCCCCAGTCTGTGGGAAAATAAATCAAATTAATTATTTGTCCAGTCTGTGTTCAGCTGTCATTGGGCTAAAATCACAGTACCTTGCAATGGCCTTCAGCTGGGTGGTGAACTAAGGGACAGATTTATTAAGCCAAGACTTTTTTGGATCAGGATTTGTGATGCCAAATATCTGACAAAGTTGCAAAAAAAAGTTTGAAAAAAAAGTGACAAAACTGCAAAAATTGTGAATAAGAAAATACGCCAGCTAAAATCTGTTGAAATCATGTAGAAGTTGATGGCCGATGTTCCTTTTACAACTGGAAGATCTTTCTTTGATTCTTGGTTGTAGAAGTTTTCAGGTTTTCTGACTTTTGCGCGACAATGCGAAAAAGTTGTAGTTATTGTGCGACAATACGAAAAAGTTTTTTTGTAACTCTCCTCATTCGTGCTTTTTCAGTTTGGATATTTTAATACATTTCATGACACTCGTGGTTTCAGAGAACGTGAGTTTAGTCGTTGTCTCCAAAGCCTCTAAAACCACAAAACTTAGATAGATAGGCCTCGAATTTTTCTCATTATTATAAAAATAAAAATTCTACCTAACTTTTTTCTATACTAAAAAATCAGAACAAAAATTGTACATGCGGAAAAAGTCTTAATAAAAAATCGTGCAACAATTTGAATTGTGTGGATTTTTCATATTGTTGTCTAAAAAACTCAAAGAGGGTTATTTACTAAAACTCATTTTTTCTCATATTTCACTGGAAACACACTCGACCTAGCTCCCATCCACAAATTTGGCACAATTACTAATAATTAAACTTGAAAAAACAGGCTTAAAACCCTTATGTTTATTGAGTTTTTGGGCAAAAAACATTGTCAAACACCTGAAAATTGAGAAGGCAAAAAACACCTTCAAATGGTTAATGGGACCTCTGGCATTGACTTTTACTTGAATTCAACAGGTTTTAGCTGTAGTATTTTCGGATTTCGAGTTTTTTCCAGTACTTGGGACTCTGGCATAGGTTCTGAGCAACATCTATGATGCTCTGTGCATGGGTGTCCATCCTCCTCCAAATCAATTATGGCTAATCAATGTTTGGTTAAACTTGTTGGCAAACCAATGGCTATATATGATGCATGCATGGGGTCTGCAGTGTGTCCAGCACATTACTGGCTTTTACTTTCCACAAAATTGTACTGATAGCCACATGATATGGACATTTCACAGCTCTGTCTGTATTTAGCAATCTCTAGATAATGAGACATTTTCCAGGATTTGTAGAAAGAGTAAGTCCACAAAAATTTCAAGCTAGGAGGCTAGAATGAACAACTCTGTCTTAGAGAAACAACTAGTCAATTCTTCCCCTCTGCAATTGGCAAGTAATGAACAGATAATAGAAGCTGTGGAACAGGCTATGACAGTACTAATCCGACAGGGCAGTACAGGATCAGGAGCCTAGTCAGGATAAACAGGCAGGATCAGTTCCAGTCAAACAGGGCAGTACAGAATCAGGAGCCAGGAGCGTAGTCAGGATAAACAGGCTGGGGTCAAAACGAATCAGTAAAACAGTACCAAGTCAAGATCCAGAAGAGTGGTCAGGAGAATCAGGAGCCAGGAGCATAGTCAGGATAAACAGGCCGGGTCAGTACCAGTCAGACAGGGCAATACAGTATCAGGAGCCAGGAGTGTAGTCAGGATAAACAGGCTGGGGTCAGAACCAATCAGTAAAACAGTACCAAGTCAAGATCCAGACGAGTGGTCAAACAGGCAAGGGTCATTTCAGGCAGTGATAGAGTAAGGTCAAAGTAGGCAAAGGTCAGGAACAGAAAATCAGACGAGAATCACACCCAGGAACTATCAGGAAATAGACCTACATTGGGCAATGAGTCAATGCAGAGCAGGGGGGTTTATAGCCAGACTAATGACTTACACTGATCATCTGTGGCCAGAATGGCAACAGGTGAAACAAGCCAAGTCTACTTGCAATTACATGGAAAGCAATAGGAGTGAACCATGGCCTTAGCCATCTGATCCCATCGAGCCGTGGCAATGCAGACAACACAAGAACCCCAGGTCCCTGGTTCAGAATATTACAGTGGGTAAATGATTCTGTGAGCCTCAGAGGGTTGGGTAATGGTTCCTACAAGATAAACGATCATGGTATCTTTACATTCTGTGGAATCATGTATGCCTCTAAAATACATTTATATTTTATTTCAGAAGTAAAGATTGTTTCTGAACTTCTATACAGAAATGGAGTTAAAATATTAAATGTTTCCATGCCTTACACACATAAAAACAATATATTTATTGTTTCCTACCACCTATTGGGAATGGCGAATTGTTGAGTTTAAATTAAATGATATAAAACAATGTGATGCATAAAGTGAATCATTAATACACAATGCTTTTTTTTCTTCTTCCTTGTTCCCTTTCATTTTTGTTTAATATCATAGAGTTCTGAGTAGACTAATGGCTGCTTATTGATGAGGCAGCGTGAAACATTTTTTTACAATACACAGAGAAAATATTGGCTCTGTTCTAATGCACTGACATGGAACATAAATGCATAAATGTCCGGTCAACGAGAAAAATAGATGAAAAAGGAAGCAGGAATGAAAAGGATTGAAATGCCAAAAACATGCATATGTGCAATTATTGTAAGATAAAGCCATATAGATTTGCCCCAATATTCAGTATTGAAATTGCTGTAAAGAACATAATTTCAGAGATACCGAACCATGGGATTATTTCTGTTAAATCTGACTTCCAAATAGGTTTTAAATTTGTCCCAAATTTTCTGTTAAGAATTTTGGTTGGTCAACTGGATAGACGGGCTCATCTAAAAGGTAAACCCACTAAGCTTAAACAATTTATTAAACAGGGAAAGCCAATTCCGCTTCCTGAAATTCAAGCTAGGTTCAATCATCCAATTCAATCATTCCAGGAACCAATGGAATTACATTTAGGTTATCAACTATTTAAGGTCAATAGGCGGGCAAAACATAACGAGACCACTCACAGATTTACAAATTCTGTTACAACAACCCAATATAACCACCCAATAGCGAAATTCTACAAAAAGATAATCAATGAGACACAAAAGGAGAAAATATGGTTCAAAACACAGTGGGAAAAAGAACCTTAACATCATCTTACAAGACAAGACCTGGAGAAACATAATGATACCAGCTCATAAAGGCTCAAGATCAAGAAGAGTCCAAGAAGCAAATTTTAAATTCCATAGCAGATGGTACAGAACACAGAGTGTGCAGGTATGTTATCCAGAATACTTAAGACCTGGGGTTTTCCAGATCATATCTTCATACCTTAAATCTACTAGAAAATCATGTAAACATTAAATAAACCTAATAGGCTGGATTTCCTTCCAATAAAGATTAATTGTATCTTAGTTGAGATCAAGTACAAGCTACAGTTTTATTATTAGAGAGAAAAAGGAAATCAATTAAAAAAAATTGGATTATTTGGATAAAATGGTGTCTACGGGAGACAGCATTTCCATAATTCTGAGCTTTCAGGACAACAGGTTTCCGCATAACGGATCCCATACCTGCACTGCATAAGATATATAACACTGTTGGATGTGTAAATAAACTGATCTTACAGTCATATTTGGTATACCTATTGGAAAGGAGTGTTCGACTGAGACCCCGAGCTTCACCATGCATCACCAAAGATGTAATGCATGATAGGCTGATCATCCAGATATTACAAGCAGCAAGAATAGTAATACCAAACTACTGGAAGAATCCAGAACCACTACAAAAAATGGAGTGAATAAAAGAACTAGAGAGGAATGGAGGAATTGACAACATTAAAGGAGATGGAAAGGCTGAGTTATCTTGGGGGTGCCAAAAGTTAGGTACCCCAAAATGATTGTATTTACTTACTTGAAACCCCAGGCCAATGCTCCAATCAGCAGAAAACTGCACCGTTCAGGGGGTTCTTCCAGCGAGGACCACAGAGCAATCCTCTTCCTTCTTCTTTCTTCAATTTTCCCGAGGCAGACGCATGCGCAGTAGCCATCCTCTTCTTTAACATTCGACTTTTCGCACTACTTCGCATGCACAACCACGCGAAGAAACAAGAAGAAGGAAGCTTGTTTGTTAAATTTCCCCTACCCGTCCTTTTTGTACACCTAGAAATAAACCAAAAAACATATGTATAAATAAAGACACAAAAAAAACTAATAATTTTATTTAATTTGTATGTTTTTGGAAAATATGTTGAGTTATCTACTAGGTTATACAATTATGGCGAAGGTAAACTGTTTTTATTTTCACAAGAAGGAATTCCATTATATGAGCTATGTATGGAGATAGGATGGGGGGGCAATACATCTTTCATAGTATTGATTTTTATACCTTGTTTAAAAAACTGCTTTAATATTCCATTAACAAAATCTATAATATCAGGCTATCAATGAAAAAAAATGGTTTTTCAATTAATTATATTTTATAAATTCGATTTTCATTTTCTTTCAATCAAAACCTTTCTTCTTTTACATTTATAACGGGTAAGAAAAAAACCCAATCAGTGAATTTAACATTTTCCGCATTGAAACTTCTTATCGCAGAATTCAAGCTGTATTCATGAAATTCAAAAGGCTTCATTTTACCAGAGAATCCTAAACACTGAAAGATACATATCGACATTTTTGTTCCGCTGAATTAAAACGTTCACTAAAGAGAAGCACCGAGAGGAATAATAGGGACGTTGATTACATTACAGTGATGTCCATTAAACTAATTGAACCCAAGGAGCAGAAGAATGTTGATTACTTTCCATTCTTGCTGATGATGAAGCTATTTTTACTGACCCCAAAAAATAGAAGAGTGGAGATCCATCATTTTAAAACTGGCTTTTCCTGAAACGGATTCTAAATCAGCCCCAGCCTGCCGGCAACGCCAATTAGAATTATTGTTTGCTTTCTGGCAATGCTCTATGGAAGCCAATTAGAAGAAGTTAAATTACTAATCGTGTCTATATAGTTAACATTCCCGAATGAACTTGTTATAGCTTTCGTAGTATGGCAGATCTTGGATTTTTTTTTACAGAGCTGGACCAAGCTGACCGGGTGCCCTAGGCAACCCAGCTGGCCAACTTGCCCCCTCCAGCATGCACATGCTCACTTGCGCAGTGATATCACATGTGCACACGCTCGGTCACATGATGAAGTCATGGAGGGTGCCAGAGAGCACAGACACATGCTTCAGTGTCAGGAGGACTAGGGGTAAGCGGATGCAAGAGGTACTGTAACGTTCATGTTTTCTGGAACGATGTTGGGTACACTCGAATGCACAAGGCACCCCTGTGGATCCCACTGTTCATCACCACCCTTTTGGGGCCCCAAACTTTCTGCTGCAGAATCTACAAGGAATAGTGTGTAATAAAGTAACAAGTCCAAAAACGAGGTTCCGTCATGGATTTCAGCAAGACGTTGTCAATGAACAGGCGAAAGGGTGAAGGCAGGCAGCAGGAATCAAAGTGAAAAAGTCAGACAGAAGTCAAAACCAGGAATTCAAACAGAGAATAACGCTAAGGCAGGATCTGAAAACAGAAGCCAGCTTGGGCACTGTTAAAATGGTGATTAAGATTTTTAAAGGGAATCTTTGGCACTAAAATTCGAATTTTGCCCCGAATGATGACGTCATGATGCAATCGTCACGATGATGGCCCAGTGACGCCATTGTCAGTTGGAAGATCCGTGATGTCAACGTTGGAAGATTCAACCGCAAGCCGGAAGAGACATCCCGGGAGGTAAGAGCATTTGAGGATCTCCAGGTGCGTCTTACAGGTACATGCCCAGAATCCCCTTCACGTTTGTGCCCTAGGCACGTGCCTCTTCTGCCTTCCCCTAGTTCCAGCCATGTTTTTTTAAATTGCATGTGATGTTTTAAATACCTGAGAGGGAATATGAGAAGAATTGGGAATATTTTTGCTTGTCTGAGAATACCTGACCTGGATCCACTCTGACCTTGATATAAGAAAATTCATTTGTACCAACCTAGAGTTTTACAGACTTCTGACAAGTAAATGAAATTACTCCTAGGAACTGACATATGGATACTTTATGGCCTTAGGCTCCTGTTAAAATTGGATATAAATCTACAGATTTCTGATTTATCTTCATTGGAAACAACGCTATGGCTGCTTTCCATGTCTTTCTGCATTTTGGTCTGGTTTGTTTAAATCAGGGATCCTCAACCTTTCTTACTCGTGAGCCACAGTCAAATGTAAAAAGAATTGGGGAGCAACACAACTATGATAAAAGTTCCTGGGGTGCCAAATAAAGGTTGTGATTGGCTATTTGGTAGTCTGCCTATAGCGTATAGGTGGCCATGTTTGGCAGTAAGTTTTATTTCATTTAGCCAAAACTTGCCACAAAAATAGGCACCTTATTTAGGGACACTGGGAGTAACATCTAAGGGGTTGGTAAGAAACATGTTGCCCACAAGCCACTGGTTGGGGAACATTGGCTTAAATGGTGAAAGGAAACAATGACACTAAGGAATGGAATGATGAAATTTCAAACTCAAATTTTTATACTAAGGGGGTAAGTTATCAAAGTCTGAGTTTTTCTCAACATTTTCAGCCCCAAACTCTGATCTAATCTGCACAAGATTTTAGTATTCGATTTTCCCGAAAATTTGCTTTGCGGGAAAAAAATTTCACCATTTTTTCGAATGTTTTTGCACGAAAACTCTGAAAACTTCAGTGTATTGCACGAAACCCAGCGCACGTCAAAAAATCATTCGGACTTCTCCCTTTGACTTATATGCAACCTTGACAGGTCTGAGTTGCCGGATTTTCTGATTCAGACTTTTCCATCCTCTGGGTTTAATAGATTCCGAAAATGATTTTTTTAAAAGTCCAATTTTATACAAAAACTTCATTGGAGTTTCCAAAATGTAATTGTTCCATATTTATAAAGCACAAATAATTCTCAAATAGTTACATAGTTAAGTTGAGTTGAAAAAAGACAAAGTCTATAAAGTTCAAACCCTCCAAATGAAACTCCAGCATCCATTCATATACACGCTCACACTAACACCTCCATACAATCATATAAACCGATATATATACCAATATCTACAGTATATTAATTGTAGATTTTAGTATCACAATAGCCTTTGATATTATGTCTGTCCAAGAAATCATCCAAGTCCCTCTTATATTCATTAACTGAATCAGCATCACAACATCACCCGGCAGTGCATTCCCCAACCTCACTGTCCTCACTGTGATGAACCCCCTACGTTGCTTCATATGAAATTTCTGTTGCTCTGGTCTAAAGGGGGGGGGGCTTCTGGTGCGGTGATCAATTTATTGGGAAGTAAGGTAAAACATTAGCATCTAAAAGCCTGGGAATGTATGAAGAAGTCAATGGAAGTTGTACTACACAAAATGGAAGTGATTTCTTTTTTAATTTTTACTAAATTGTTACATTTAAGTTTATTTTTTTATATTTTTGAGAGTTTGTAGACCCATTGAAAATGATAGAGAAAATGAGAAATGAAGTACCGTATATACTCGTGTATAAGCCGAGGTACCTAATTTTACCTAGGAAAACTGGGAACCTGTATTGACTCGTGTATAAGCCTATACTACACTTTTGCCTGCAGGGTCACATTTTCCTTTCCCGGCACAGCTACATTTTACTAAAAGCTGCTCCCCCCTCCCTCCCTCCCAGACAAGCAAGTGGAAATAAAGCTCTGAAAAAAGCTCCCCCCCTGCAAGCAGCCTCTGTAGTTTCAGGTCTCCCGTGCACGTTTCTTCATACATTCCTTTCCCTCTGTAACACCACCTCCCACACAGACAGGCACGGGAAATAAAGGGAGACTGACCGTGTATTTGCTCCTTGCCGAACATTCTTTTCTATGCGCTGAGCACTGACACGCGCGAGTATAGAAGGTGCTGTTTCAGGTGAATTAGGCTGCTTATGTGACATTTGGGCATGTGTCAGTGCTCAGCGCATAGAAAGGAATTAAGCCTACACTGAACTACATCTCCCATGATCCCTAATCAGCCAGAGGTTAAAAACCCCACTAGACTAGATGCCTAGTTTGCATCACATTCGCCCCAATAGCCATGAAACTGTCTGACCTTTCAGAGCCTCCTGGAGCCGGTCGACGTCCATTGCCGGAAGAGGAGGGTGTCACACACACACACACCGGCTGCCTCCCGTTGCTCCTCGCTCTCAGCCCCATCCGTAATCGCTTTCTCCGTCACAGTGAGGGAAACCCACAGGAGGGAACGAGGTCCAGTCCCCTGCCTCCGGTGACCATGCTAAGCGAACTGAGATCCCAGAAGCCGCCGCGCAATAATGGCGCTCGTGACGTCACCAGAAGGAGAGGCTGGAGTAGGCAGCAGCTTGTCTGATACTGGGCACTGGGAACGAGCACGCAGCAGCAGGGGAGAGACTCGCGTATAAGCCGAGGTAGACTTTTTCAGCACATTTTCCGTGCTGAAAAACTCGGCTTATACGCGAGTATATACGGTATATGAATTTGATGCATTCAACTTCCATGAGCACTAATAGATTTAAGCAAAATCTAGACATAATAGTCACGGTGGTGTTTTTTCATGAGAAAAAAAAGTTGCATACCAAAGTTGAAAGGGGGACAGAAAACAGATAACAGATAAGTACTACTATAGTTTATATAAAAAAGCTGCTGTGCAGTCATGGGGGCAGCCATTCAAGCACAGGATACACAGTAGATAACAGATAAGTACTACTATAGTTTATATAAACAAGCTGCTGTGTAGTCATGGGGGCAGCCATTCAAGCACAGGATACACAGTAGATAACAGATAAGTACTACTATAGTTTATATAAACAAGCTGCTGTGTAGCCATGGGGGCAGCCATTCAAGCACAGGATACACAGTAGATAACAGATAAGTACTACTACTATAGTTAATATAAACAAGCTGCTGTGTAGCCATGGGGGCAGCCATTCAAGCACAGGATACACAGTAGATAACAGATAAGTACTACTATAGTTTATATAAACAAGCTGCTGTGTAGTCATGGGGGCAGCCATTGACATAACAGGGGTGTAACTACAGAGGAAGCAGATCCTGAGACTGCAGGGGGCCCAGGAGGTATAGGGGCCCCCAATTTCAATAAATATTGGTAAAACAGGTCAACCACTAGACATTTTGGGGGCCTGAAAAATAGGGGCCCAGTAATATCTAGTTACACCACTGAGTAACAAGAGAGGTTAAATATATAATTTTAGTACCTCTGATAATACATAGGTCATTTGTTGTCCCTTTGAGAGATACAGCAAAATATTATCTTGCAGATAAACAAAGGTTTGTTTTATTATTTAAATTAACAAATAGCAAACAGAGAACATTTAAATAGATATACTTCGATCAGAAAAGTGTTGGCAAGCCTATGGGGACCTTCCCCATAGGCTAACATTGGCCTCGGTCGGTTTTAGGCGGCGAACTAGGGGGTCGAAGAAATTTTTAAAGAGACAGTACTTCGATTATCGAATAGTCGAATAGTCGATCGATTTTTAGTTCGAATCGTTCGATTCGAAGTCGAAGGTCGTAGTCGAAGGTCGAAGTAGCCAATTCGATGGTCGACAAAAAAAACATTCGAAAATCGAACTATTTTCCTCTATTCCTTCACTCGAGCTTGGTGAATGGGCTCCTTAGTATTAGTCGCCGGCTGTATAGAGGCTGCTCTGTGACTCCTGATAGGTTGAGAGGTTGCGCATATTGAAATCTGTTATTTGAAATGACGAGACGCAGAAGTGTCAGGGTTTCCAAGTTGGAATGTCTGTGACTTGAGTTCCTGGGCTCATAAAATGTAAATTTGTTTCAGCAACACTTTCATTTGAGACATTTTCTGGCAAGTCAAGAAATACATTATCGTTCCAAGTGCCTTTAAGTGCGAGACATTAGAATAATGGGATCCTGCGGCAAAGCTGTTCCTCCCGGCGCTTAATGAACTTCTTGGGACGGTGAATCATAGTGACGTGACTGTGTCTCTAGTAGGGATTCATTCCCGGTGCAGCTTTGTGTTAATTGGAATGTTTGTGTCAATTGAAAATATTGGGAGAAAAGGGAAGAGGCTGACATTGAATTTAAATTTAAACTGGTCTTTGTACCAATAATACAATGTTATTGTTTTGTCTGTGCCTCTGATGCTAAAAACATAACCAGATGCAGTGATCAGGGCTGTGTTTAAAGGATAACTAAACCCTAAAAATGAATGTGGCTAAAAATGGCATATTTTATATAGTGAACTTATTGCACGAGGCTAAAGTTTGAGCTTGTCAATAGCAGCAATGATCCAGGACTTCAAACTTGTCACAGGGGGTCACCATCTTGGAAAGTGTCTGTGACACTCACATGCTCAGTGGGCTCTGATTGGCTGTTGAGAAGCTAAGCTTAGGGCTCGTCACTAATTATCCAGCAGAAAATGAGCTTCCCTGGCTGTAATATAAGCTGATGCTACAGGTTTGCTGATTATTCAATTCTGATGCTAATTGCACTGGTTTCTGTGCTGCCATGTAGTAATTATGTGTATTAATTACTAATCAGCCTTATATTGTGACATTTCTATTCTATGTGTACTGTATATTGTGAGTGGGTCCCTAAGCTCAGTAAGTGACAGCAGCACAGAGCATGTGCAGTGAATCAGCAGAAAAGAAGATGGGGAGCTACTGGGGCATCTTTGCAGACACAGATGTTTACTTAAAGGGCTGTGGTTGCCTTGGGCTGGTGCCAATAGTCCCATTGTAAGCAGCAGTCCTGCCCTGCTTTATGGCAGCTGAGATTCTAGCTATATATATAAATATTTTAAAATAAAATATAACATTTTTAAAGAAAGTTTTGATATATTTCTATATATGAAGCAATACATTTCACTGAAAATGGGAGAAAGAGGGGGGATTTAGTTGTCACTGCTCCTCCTGGGGTCCGGAAACCACATCACTCATATAAATCCTGGTCTTTGCCCACCTGTTATTGCCTTCTGTTCTCTGCTTGTGTTATTAGAGTTTTGGGTTTTGAGGTGTTCAGAATGTTTTTTTATGTCTCACTGTACAAATGACTAAGAAAATGCATTAAATCCAAATAAGCTCAGTGAGCTGAATCCCAAATTCCTGATGCTACATTGCCAGATCTCAGGGCTCCCCCTCCTGTTTCTTTCCAGTAATAATTTATAAAGCCATTGTATCTGGGATCTGGGAAATAGATTGTTTTTATATTATAGCAAGATATTATGAATCCAGTTGTGGATCTATGGAACCTGCAGAAAGACTGCTTTTTGCATCCTCCCCTAAGGGCTGGTTTTAGAGAGGGCATTTCCCCTAGGACCCTCAGCAATGAAGGGCCTTTAAGAGATAAAAACATCTGAGAGCCCAAAATATGCGGCAGGTGCACCTAGATACTTTTGTAACAATTTAAGATAAGCAAAGAAACAATTGTAACTATTTAAGATAAGCAAGTCTCTTGGGGAAACTGTGACTTGATAGTAAGCGTGTGACCTTCATCAGAAGATAAAGACTGGACGCATAAGGGCTCATTTGCCACCACCTTACCACTATTTTATTTGGTTATTGTATATATTGATACCATTCATTAAAGGTACGTGTATCCAAAGAGTGTTGCACTGGGACAGCAGGGGCCCATCCAAAAACATTTCACCAGGGGCATGCAATGTGCAATTATCAGGAAGATCATCATTTTTTTAGAGCTGTTTGTTTGGCCTCTGATTTTCTACTTCTAGCTGGGTTTTCATTAATCTTAATAATAGTGATAATAATAATAATAATAATAATAATAATAATAATACAGGTATTGGATCCATTATCCAGAAATTTTCAAATTCAGTTCTTCTCCAATAGACTCCATTATTATGAAAAAAATCCAAATTTTTAAAATTAATTTCCTTTTTTTCTCTGTAATAATAAAACAGTAGCTTGTGCTTGATCCCAACTAAGATATAAATAACCCTTATTGGAAGCAAAACCAGCCTATTGGGATTATTTAATATTCATATGATTTTCTAGTAGATTAAATGTATGACGATCCAAATTAAAGAAAGATCCATTATCTGGAAAATCCCGGATCTGGATAACAGGTACCATAGCTGTAATAATAATAACAGAAATGATATATGGCACTATGACCCTCTTCTATACATTATCAGGGTTTTATACAATGTATATCTGTACATCAGGGCTATTCAGATGTCACCCTGTAGTAGTCCTTCAGCAAGCATATTGGTGCTCCATAACCTTCTAAATCTAAATGACGTGAAATTTATGGGGAGGTATGCGGGATAGACAAATACAATATTTTGTGGTCACAGCCTCATTGCACCCCCGCCTAATGGTTTTTAAAATTAGTGGTGAGCACAACTTTCCCTTGTTTGTTAGAGGTATACAAGATGCCAGGGTGTTCCCCAGTGGAACCATCATGAATTCAGCACTGGAGAACACAGGGAATACTGCACAGGCATGGAACCTGTTATCCAGAATACTGTGGACCCCGTTGGGTTTTTTGGATAAGGTACTATTTTATAATTACAGAGGAAAAGAGGATACATTTTAAAAAAAATCTAAACCTTTTTTAATTATTTGATTGAAATTTAGTCTATGAGAGAGGGCCTTCCTGTAAGTCTTTCTGGATAACGGGCTTCCAGAGAATGGATCCCATACCTGTACTAGCAGATCATGGGTCTTTGTGCTCTCCTTTGTCCTCGAAACTCAAGGAGCAGGGTGCAAAGTGCAAAAACACCATAAATGAAGTGCACGCAAGGACGTCCAAATTGCACATGAATATAACACGAGCTGGGGAGGCACATAAGCAAATCCCCCTACATATCCCCTAACTTACACTTCATTTAAAGAACCCTTATTAGGACAAACAGCAATGAGAGAACTTTCTAGCACTATCTAGTATGCAGCTTCTATATTGGTAAATTAGCTCATATGTTGGGTCAGACTCATGGGTCTCTGATTGTTGCACAATATTGTACCATCAGAAGTTCCTCTGAAATGGGTTAAATATTCAAGAAGTGAATCTAATAGATGGAAACGCATTCAATTGCTTTATTTTTTGGTCCCACTGCTGTACAGAGAAGGATATTTCCAATTACAATTCCACTTTAAAGCCTGGTTCTACAGAACCCAAATGAACTGTGTGACTCATTCCCTGTGTTCCAGTAACAAACTCCCAATGTCGTGGCAACCACCAAAGCCATCAAATTAGCCCAAATAAATATACTAATTTCTCCCTGTGATTGCTGAATTGTAGTGCTGTAAAGCATGGAATTAGATGTTGTCTTGGAAGAACAATTTGCTTTCCAGGGAGAATGTGCAATTTATATTCTGTATCTGCTTATTTTCTCAATGCCGCCAAGGACAAATGATCCCATTGAGTACAACTGTGATTACTGCATGCAATGGGGGGGGTAGTTAGTGCTTGCTTTAATAGGTCTATGGTAAAGTCCTGCATCTGGTTGGGTGCCCGTGGAATACCCACTAAGTAGTCAGATTTTGGGCAAAAAGTCCCAATTATCTTGGCCCTGCGGGCAGTCCATGGGTAACCCAGCTAGGTACCCAACAAAGGTGTGGGCTTCATCCCTTCATTTACCCTTCAGGTTTTTCCAGTTTTTTTTATTTTTTTGGGAAGATTCTGCACCAGAGTGACTTCACTTCCAGGCAAATGTAATTTACTTATAGCTTTGTAGTTTGGGTAGCGGAAAAATGCGGGTCAAATTACGGGTTACGGGTTCGGGTTGCGGGTACGGGTCAGGTACGGGTTTCGAAAAATTAATCCTCGCAGGACTCTAGTCTTTGGAATGGAACCATACCATGATTTAGGAGGTTCAAGGGAGAGGAGACCAATAGTTCACACCAAGTGGGATTCAACAGAAAAGAGGTTTTTGATAGGGGGAAAGAGCCTTAGCATGTATAGTAGAATAAGGTGATGGTACTAGGGGTTGGCAGAAGAGGCATGTGGCATTACAGTGGGGACCGCTATAACTCTAGGCTGTATCTCTCCTGCTTCCTCTAACCCCAGCAAGTGTAAAGGGGTTGGGGGAGAGAAGATCAGCGGGGAGCATTGACATTAGCGGTGGTGGAATCTGAGGGTGGAGAAGAAGAAAAAGTTGGGCAGGGGGCACCTCCTTGTACTTGGCAGCATGGAGACAGTAGAGTAATATGGTGACAATAACACTTTATAGAGGTCAGTGATGACCACAAGCACAATTGCAGTTACACCAGTTACACACCAATCAACTGTAGTTGTTGGATGTGTAAATCCCATTAATTAAAGGTACTTGTATCACTTCTGAACAGTTGTGTTTGGCACTTCTCTGTGTGTCCTGCCTCCTGTTCTACATTTTGTGCAGTTGGGGGACCCTGGAACTATCACTACCTCTAAACCAGGCAGTAGCTCCAAGGTTCCCACTACGGCCAGTGTATATCACAGCCCAATTGTGCTGGAAGAATAGGATTTGCCGCCAATCTCCAGCTTGTTCCAAATGACTCCAGCAGGATTTTCAGTGCAATTGTTTCCAAATCATGTCCAAGTGCAACCGCAGCTTTTGATGCATTGGCCACAGTTGCAACAGTTGCAACTCCAACTGGCAACTATGCCAATTCCATTATTTTTGAAGGGCAAGATGGTGGTAGTAAGGCAAGACGGAGACATTTATTGACACCCTCTTATGCAAGGTATGCAAAATTGCTCCATTTTTCAGTTCAGAATACTGCAGCAATTTTACTACCTGCATGGCACAAAATGCAAAAACACATTGGAGTGCACCCTTTTTTTGTACTTTGCACCCTGTCCTGCAGGAAGTAGAATTACCCTTACTCATTTATTATTTTAATGGGAATACATATCAAGGGATGATGCTCTATTATTACAAGTGAATAGAGAGCTGTGAGATTTCCCCATAGGTCAGCGGACAGGCCCCGTCCCTATTAGAGAGATCCGTGCATGAATTTGGGGTGTACCACACACTGAGCTACACTTGATTCATTCTGTTAACACAGAACCTCGCTGCTAAATCTCCTTTCAATTAGAGAACTGACGGAATGGAGTTCTTTGATGTGCACAAAAGTAAAGCGCTGCCATTAAAACCAATACAGACAAATGGCAGGTTGTGTTAACTTATTAAGACTGATATGTCTCAGTGTAGGACTTGCTATCGGCTCCCCTGAAATCGCCTGCTGGTTTTGAAAGTCGCAATACAAGAGAAATCTAAAGCGATGATCAGGGACCTTTTTATAAGAGCAACTTGGGAAAGCAGAGAATGAAAAGTATATGAAAATGTTAAAGGGATACTGTCATGGGGAAAAACATTTTTTCAAAATGAATCAATTAATAGTGCTACTCCAGCAGAATTCTGCACTGAAATCCATTTCTCAAAAGAGCAAACAGATTTTTTTATATTCAATTTTGAAATCTGACATGGGGCTAGACATTTTGTCAATTTCCCAGCTGCCCCCAGTCATGTGACTTTTGCTCTGATAAACTTCAGTCTCTCTTTACTGCTGTACTGCAAGTTGGACTGATATCACCCCCTCCCTTTCCCCCCCAGCAGCCTAACAACAGAACAATGCGAAGGTAACCAGATAACAGCTCCCTAACACAAGATAACAGCTGCCTGGTAGATCTAAGAACAACACTCAATAGTAAAAACCCATGTCCCACTGAGACACATTCAGTTACATTGAGAAGGAAAAACAGCAGCCTGCCAGAAAGCATTTCTCTCCTGAAGTGCAGGCACACGTCACATGACTGGGGGCAGCTGGGAAATTGACAAAATGTCTAGCCCCGTGTCAGATTTCAAAATTGAATATAAAAAAATCAGTTTGCTCTTTTGAGAAATGGATTTCAGTGCAGAATTCTGCTGGAGCAGCACTATTAACTGATTCATTTTGAAAAAAAATTTTTTTTCCCATGACAGTATCCCTTTAAGAAGCAATAAAGGTTATTGTGTCACATCCTAAGCGTTGGTTCCAATCCCAGAGATTCAGAGGTAAAGGCACATATATGTGAAGATTCTCATTCATCCAGGTCATGGTATATCTATAGAAATAAGTCAAATCAACTGGAGAAAAAAAAACCACAGCAAGTCCAGTTGATTTGACTTATTTCTATAGATAAAGGCACATATAGTTCCTTGGTGAGTGGTACTGCAAAAACCAGCATGACCCATCAACTATCCAGTTAATATTCCAACTCATGCACCATAACTGGTTTGGGACTTCCCTTGTACCAAAAGGGGGAAAATTTGCGAAGTATGTGACTTTTGGGAAATCTGGAAGAGTGAGAAAAGGAGCCTTCTACCACATGAGAGCAGAGGGATACAGAAATAGGGTCCATTATCCAGAAACCCATTATCCAGAAAGCTCTGGCTGTCTCCCATAGATTTCATTTTCATTAAATAATTAAAATGTTTAAAATGTATTTCCTTAATCCTCTGTAATAAGAATAAGCTCTGCTTAGAATAAGCTCTTAGTAGAGACGGTGCCACTCAATTTACTATAGCGTTACACTTCCAATAAGGATTAATTATATCTCAGTTGGAATCAAGTACAAGCTACTGTTTTATTGTTACAAAGAAAAAGGAAATCGTTTTTGAAAATTTGGAAAATTAAGGTGAAATTCAGTCTATGTAACTTTCTGAATAATGGATCCTATACCAGAAAGCTCCAAAATGTTTAAAATGTATTTCCTTAATCCTCTGTAATAATAAAACAGTACAGGTATAGGATCTGTTATCCGGAAACCATTTATCCAAAAAGATCTGAATTACAGAAAAGCCGTCTCCCATAGATTCTCTGATATTCGTCTGCTTAGGAAAAAAATAGAAACCTTTCTCAAATCTTTCTAAAGCAGAAGAACATCAGAGCAGCCTCTTTATTGGTCTTGACAACTTCCTTGACTACTTGGTGGTCAGACTGGTGGGAAAATGACCAGCAGGTGGCGATGCTGGAACAAAAGTCATTAATATTAACAGTACATTTTAAAAGTATCCCTTAATATCTTGGAATAAAAAGAAAATAAACAGTGAATGTAAACTGCAAAAGTTCTTAGAAGAGCCCCTTCATCAATTTTACATTTACTTAATTTAATAGTTTACTTATCCTTTAAGTCTATATAAAAGCTGCCTAACTGCAGAGTAATCTAGAGGAAGGCAAAAAAAACTATTTGAAGCCTCTCCAATTTGCCTCAAAGGGGAAACAATTCCTTCCTCACTCCAAGATGGCAAGCGGACTAGTCATTGAATAATTAGCGCTGTAGCATCGGCTTCTATGACAGATGAACCTCATTTTCTGCTTGATGATTTCCCATGACCCCTAAGCTTAACTTCAGCTCAGCTTCAGCACCCCCGAGCCCACTGAGCATGTGCAGTGCCACTGACTCACAAAAGACGACTTCACAATATCCAAGATGGAGAGCTGCTGTGGAGCAGTTACAGTAGATGGCCTGGATCATTACTGTTATAGGTCTGCTGAACCTCTGGGCTTGTGCAGTAAGATTTGCATATTTTAATTATATTTTAAACTAGTACAGGTATGGGATTCGTTATCCGGATACTCATTTTCCAGAAAGCTCTGAATTACAGAAATTCCATAGACTCCATTATAAGCAATAAATCCACATTTTTAAAAATGATTTCCTTTTTCTCTGTAATAATAAAACAGTAGAAATGATGGAAGGGCCTTCTCCCATAGACTCCATTTTATCCAAATAATCCAAATTTTTTTAAATAATTCCTTTTTTCTCTGTAATAATAAAAAAGTATTGATCCCAACTAAGATAGAATTAATCCTTATTGGAGGCAACCCCAGCCTATTGGGTTTATTTCATGTTTATATTATTTTCTAGTAGACTTAAGGTATGGAGATCCAAATTATGGAAAGATCTGTTATCCGGAAAACCTCAGGTCCTGAGCATTCTGGATAACAGGTCCCCTACCTGTATAGTCAGGGGTGCAAAATACTATGCACATACTGTACTGTAGTATCAATTAACCTGAAACTGGTGAACTATTTAGCATCAGTTGCCTGTAATACTTTCCCTGGGCACACTGCTTGCCAGTATATATATATATATATACAGTACATTTAATATATATTACAGTATATTTAATAGCCCATTTTGCCCTTCCCCAGGCAGATAAACAGGAGCTTTCAGAACTGACATAAGATGACATATATTTTTCTTTCTCATGCTGATAAGATTGACTCGGCGCTCATTGTCCTCCAATTCCCGACATTAATATGACAATCTCAGCGCAAAACCCAAGATCCAACTTTCCTACAGATTAATGCTCCAAATCCGATTTCCATGGCAACGATCATTAATATGATTCCTCTGCCCTGAGTTTTATGCTGTCATTTCGAGGAGATTCTGTTCCGTTTTACTGATTATTTTTGTTTATTTGCCTTGTAACGAGCGCAGGATTTATCCACAAATTCCGAAGCACTGGGATGGTTTAATGGGACTTTCTGACAGCGACGGAACATCGCAAGGAACTATAAGAAAGTTGAATGTCAGAAGGGTTACCCCCAATGTTCACAGCAAGATAACCTCACAACTAGGTGGCTGTAAACATTGAATGTAGGGGAAGAATGTACAGGTTTGGGATCTGTTATGAAGAATACTCAGGGTTTTTCAGATAATGGATCTTTCCATAATTTGCATCTTCATGCCTTAAGTCTACTAGAAAATCATGTAAACATAAATAAAAAAAATAGGCTGGTTTTGCTTCCAATATGGTTTAGGGGTCTGGTAAATTAGCCACCCTTAATAAAATTGTCCGGCAAATCCCCAGTGTTATAGAGGCCTAAATGTGTCCTAATGGGGACCTATTTCATTAATCTGCCTTAAACTAGGCCCCTGGAGTTCTCAAGTGACCAGTAGATGGCACTGTGTTATAAAATAAAGCAGGGGTCCCCAATAGCGGGGTCGCGGCCCAGAGCTGCTGAGCCTAGCGACCAATTAACATGGCACACCAGAATTGGACGCCGACCCCCTCCCGACTCGACCAACCCCTTCCCCATCGCCCCCTGGTCCTTGCAAAAATATTTGGCTCTACACCAGTCCCCGAGCCAAAAAAGTTTGGGGACCGCTGGTATAAAGGTTTGGGTAACGTGCTCAGGTCCATTGCTTTAGCCCTTACCTGTGCAGGCAAGAAGGGAATGGGTAGTGGAACCTAGGTACATTAGACCTAGTAAAAGATAAGGACAGTACTATATACTGTAATAGGTCACTCTAGGAGTGACAGACAAGTTATTTAGTTAAGCAGCCCGAGGTGCACAGATTTAGGGATGTTGAGATTCCACTTGGGAAAAAGACTGAAACCTGGGTGTGCCTTCATTGCTGCTGTGTGTGACTGTGTTCCCTTGCCTGCAGGGACTGAGCTAATCATTGGTGCTTGTGAGTATATGCTATCCTCTGTGCTCTTTGTTCCTGTTTATTTCTATGAACTCCTATGTGGATAAAGCTGCTGAATTAACTATGTTCTCTGGTTAAGCATAAAATACCACTGGCGCCCATTTATTGTGCATTACACTTTGTTACAGTTCCACTACACCCTGCCTCCACGCCATTGCGAAGGCTTAATCCCAGTGAGAGAAAGGTCTCATCTGGAGAACAAATATATATATATATATATATATATATATATATATATATATATATATATATATATATATATATATATAGTGAATAAAGTACCCCACTTGTAAATTATAAGGATAAGTTACAGAGGAGTTTCATGACCATATAAAAACACGAGGCTGAAGGCCGAGTGCTTATATACAGGCCATGGAACTCTGAGGTAACTACTAATATCCTCATATTTGCAACAGGGGGTACTTTATTTATTATAATACACAAGTTTCAGTGAGTCATGTGACAGAAATGACATCAGAACTCACCGTTTATAAGGATGTAATATACAAGATATTCATGGTTTTTGTGTATTGTATTAGAATAAGCTCTTAGTAGAGACGGTGCCACTCAATTTACTATAGCGTTACACTTCCAATAAGGATTAATTATATCTCATTTTTGAAAATTTGGATAATTTAGGTGAAATTCAGTCTATGTAACTTTCTGAATAACGGATCCTATACCAGAAAGCTCCATAATTTGGATCTTCATGCCTTGAGTCCACTAGAAAATCATATAAACATTAAATAAACACAATAGGCTGGGTTTGCTTCCAATAAGGATTCATTTTATCTCAGTTTGGATCCATTATCCAGAAACCCGATATCCAGAAAGCTCCGAATTACAGAAAGGCCTTCTGTGTTAGACTCCATTATGAAATACTCCAAATTCTTAAAAATTGTTTCCTTTTTGTGTAATAATAAAACAATAGCTTGTACTTGATCCCAACTAAGACATAACTAATCCTATTGGAAGCAAAACCAGTCTATTGGGTTTATTTAATGTTTATATGATTTTCTAGTAGGGGCAGATTTATCAAAGGTCGAGGTGAATTTTCAAATGAAAAAATTTGAATTTCAGCTATTTTTTGTGTACTTCAACTAGGTTACAGTCCAAATTCTATTCGAATTTGAGAAAATTTGAAAATTCGAATATTGAAATTTATCATGTACTGTCTCTTTAAAAATTCCATTTCAACCATTCACCATCTAAAACTGAATTGCTGTTTTAGCCTATGGGGGACCTCCTAGAACCTATTTGGAGTCAATTGGTGGACTTTGAAAAATCTAATTTTTTGGGGGGAAAACTTAGAATGCGATATTCCGTCGATTCGTATGATTCGAATTCGGCCAAATATGCATTTATTCGATCAAAAACAGACTTATTCGACCAAAAAAACTTTGACTTAATTTCTGTTGGTCTTTTTGAATTCGAATTTGAAGTTTTTTCAAATTTGATATTCGACCCTTGATAAATATGCCCCTTAAGGTATGAAGATCTAACTTACATAAAGATCCATTATAAGTAAAACCCCAGGTCTGGAGCATTCTGGATAACAGGTCCCATATCTGTATTTCCTGAAAAAGGAAATCATTTTTAAACACTTTGGATTATTTGGTTAAAATGGAATCTATTGGAGATGGTCTTTTCGTAATTTGGAGCTTTCTGAATAACGGATCCTATTCCTGTCCAGGTATGGGACCTTTTATCCAGACTGCTCGGGAATGTATTATTTGAAATAGTCTGTTCCTTCAGTATGTATCAGTATAGTGTTGGGTGCACATTTCAGAATTTGAGGATGAAACTAGAATATGTTGGGGTTGTGCAATTTTGAGCTCATGTAACCAAGCAGTTATTTCTAGAGGAGTCAATTGATTTTCTCATGTAATATACAAGAAGAGGCAGCCAATCTATTGCAGGACGCACTGTCAGATAATAATATCACTGTGTCGGCAGTTTCGAAAGGAAAAACCTCTGTGACCTTAAACAAGAACATGTGTCTATTCTGCACGGCACAAGAAAAATCAAGTTTCTGTACAATGAGCACTAAAAGCTGACAGATCAACAGAAAAACAATGTCCAAGGAACGTGGACGTCTGTTCAGATCTAAAAACTCACAAATGTCGAAGTGCGGAATTTTGCTCATCACCATTCAGATCATTTCTTACACACGCATCCAAAAAAATCATATAAAACCTTTTGTCTAACAAGCACATCTGTACATTAATGGCCAACAGGGCAAATCTATGAGACCAATTTACTACAATTCATATTTCCTTTTTTTCACTAATAGTATTTTTGTTTGTGTTTTTTTTATCACACGTATTTTTATTAAGTGTAAAAACCACAAAAAACTCTCATTGTAAACTTTGTCAAGTAAAAGCATTAGAGGTTCCTAGGAGTCAATGGGAGCCTCTGAGATCCTATTGGAGCTTTTTTTTAACCATTCAGAGGTTTTAGAGTTATTAGTTTTTGGTTTTTTTTTGCTTTTTATATTCAGATTAACTTTTATGGCATTTGCGGTTTTAGAGAAATAGAGTTTAATTGTGGTTTAAAAAAAACTCTTAATACCACTAAAATTTGTCCACTAATAAATGGGCCTCCCCGTATATGAGAGATAAAGCCAACTCACATTCCATTAAATCCTTCCATTACTGATAGTGATGGGCGAATTTCTCCTGTTTCACTTTGCTGAAAAATTTGCAAAACTGCAAAAAATCGTGAAATTTGAAAGTTCACAAAAAAATAGTGAAATTAGAATGGTTTCACGAACAAATCTAGCAATTCGAATGTTTTCACGAAAAAATCAAGCAATTCGAACGTTTTCACAAAAAAATCGAGTAATTCGAACGTTTTCACAAAACAATCAAGCAATTCGAACGTTTTCACTGAAAAATCTAGCTATTCGAACGTTTTCACTAAAATCAAGCAATTCGAACAGTTTCACTATAAAAACTAGCAATTTGAACGGTTTCACAAAAAAATCGAGCAATTGAAAAGTTTACACTCAAAAAATTGAGCAATTTGAATGTTTTCATGAAAGAATCGGAAATTGAAGCCGGTGATTTTTCACAGTCAAATTTTCCCAAGAGATTTGCGAATTTATTCACCGGCGGCGAATCGTCGAAATTTGTGGAAATTTGTGTATTCGTGAATTTATTCGCCCATCAATAATTACTGGTTAAACCTTTAGAAAAAGACACATGTCCATCAAGTTCAACATTTTCTGTCTATATATAACTTGCCTATAACACCCTCATCTGAAGCCTCTCCAATTGGCCCTGGATCAACTTGTACTATGAGCTATCTCCCACATCCCTGTATTCCCTCACTTGCTAAACACCATCCAACCCCTTCTTATACCTATCTAATGTATCAGCCTGTACCACTGATTCACTTCCCAGCTCTCCCTGTAACACCCCTTTCCCTCCTCTAATCTCATTGGCTCCCTCCTGTCTGCTGGGAGGAGCTACTGGTGAATAAAGCATCCGACCCTTCCTTATACCTATCTAATGTATCAGCCTGTACAACTGATTCACTTCCCAGCTCTCCCTGTAACACCCCTTTCCCTCCTCTAATCTCATTGGCTCCCTCCTGTCTGCTGGGAGGAGCTATTGGTGAATAAAGCATCCGACCCTTCCTTGTACCTATCTAATGTATCAGCCTGTACCACTGATTCAGGGAGACAATTCCACATCTTCACAGCTCTCACTGTAACAACCCCTTCCCAATATTTAGTTGGAACCTCTTTTCTTCTAATCGGAATGGGTGACCTTGTGTCAGCTGGAAAGACCTACTGGTAAATAAATCATTAGAGAGATTATTATATGATCCCCTTATATATTTATACATAGTTATCATATCTCCCCTTAAGCGCCTCTTCTCCAGCGTGAACATCCCCAATTTGGCCAGTCTTTCCTCATAGCTAAGATTTTCCCTTTACCAGCTTAGTTGCCCTTCTCTGTCCTCTCTCTAATACAATAATGTCCTGTTTGAGTGATGGAGACCAAAACTGTACGGCATATTCTAGATGGGGCCTTACCAGTGCTCTATACAGTGGAAGAATGACCCCCTCCTCCCATGAATCTCTGCCCCTTTTAATACAACTCAAGACCTTATTTGCCCTTGATGCTACAGACTGGCATTGCTTGCTTTTTTTTTCCTCTGCACATATACTGCACTTTTTTTTTGCAAACCTGGAAAAAACATTGTACATTTTATAAGAAAGAGAGTTAATAGATAGTCACTCTGGAATCTGAGCCTCTCTGGGTGGTAGAGTTGACCCATGGACATACAGGAGGTACCTCTTCTTGGTGGAGAACCTCAAGATAGAAAAACCCCTGGAGTTTTCCTGGGATATTTGTGCTTTCATGTAATATTTTCTTAAATCACATATCTACAGAAGTATACAATTTATCTTAAGGACTAGTCTATAAGCCCAATGGTAGAAGCTTCATGCTTCAGAGATATTAGAGGCCCATGATGGCCCATACACCAGCACATGAATACCACCAAGTGACTGCGGTCTGGGTGTTGATATAACATTCTATACTAAACATATACAAGTATTTGTGTTTCTATCGACTCTATACTATACCTTTATTATCATAATGCCAAATGGATTTTTTTTTAACGTATATATATTGTGTCAAAAGATTTTTTTTTGCTTCCTCAAAAAATTGTCATGATAAACCATCCATAAAATGATGTTAAGAGATGAAATAGGAGCCGATGAGCTGCATAAACGATGCGAGTCTTCCTACTGATGGATGTTCCTACATGTGCTGGTGGCTCCCTGATTGATGGGATTTCTATATGGAATAATGCGCCGCTCATATGAATCACCGCTGCAACCTTTATAAAAGGATATCAGTCAAAGGATCGAGGCAATCTGCATTAAATGGCAGGGCAACATTCTGTTACGTTAATAGAATAATGGGCTTTATGAAAATTGCTTTCAAAATTGAATTTGAAAAAAAAAAATGCCGGAACATGACAAGGTTACAATAAACCGTGGGCTGAGCTTATAGTGGAGAATGTGGATACTGAGAAATGTGGAACGGGGAAACCATTAAGTGATAACCATAGAAAGGCATAGGGTGGACATTAGTGATGTATGGACCCGCCCGGTACCCATGGGTTCGGCCCGACCTTACACTGCCGGCTTTAGACTTTCGGGTTTATAGGCGTGTGCCTGCCTGCCCCGCCCCTTTTGTGATGTCACTGGTAAGGCAGGTTGGTGCTGGTCTATAACAGGAAGTCAGTTGCAGAAGAATGTGGATCAGGGGCAGGTAATGTTTTTCTCAACACACACATCACTAGTGGACCAGGCAGGTCTCCAAATAATAACATTATAACATGTCCTTGTCTTTTGTCCTCAGAATTTTCCCTTTTACCCATGTTTGCATATCTCCAGTACTTACAGTTACCCTTGGACTTTCCAGGCCCATTACCATTAATTTGGGCATAATATAATTTTGTCTTTGGTTTAAGAAAGTTTATGACTTTGTTGGGAGACACCAATAAGAGAAGCCTTTAAAACACTAAAATGTACTATGATTAAACAAACTAAGCTATGGTGGGAGATCACCCCTACAGAAAATATCTGGCACAATCAATTATCCCCAGAGGGCTTAGAATTCGGCTTAGCCCTGCAGGCCACTTGAATAGCACTGACTTCAATAAACAGCGGGATGCTATTCTAGATCTCTAGATCTAGTGTCCCTAATTAAAGAGACAGCGCTAGCCATGTTAAAAAAAAACTAACGGGGGAGTAGATGACAACCTTCGGGTGATTAAGGGTTTTAAAGAGGATGATGTATTCAAAAAACTAGAAGAGGACTTGCAGTTCAGTATAAACAAATTAGCAACTGAACTCAAGTCTAGGAAGTGGAAAGAATTCTGCAGAGATAGAGCTGATTTCGCAACAGGGAAAGTATACGATAGAGAACCCCACCCCAACAAAAATTCCAGCACCAAACTGACTTCCCTCAGTGGGTCAGATATGGGCACAGACACCTCTGACAGTGAACTCAGCAACTCTATGACTTCCACCTCCCAAGTAGCAAATAAGAGCAGAAACCCTTTCAGAGACAGAAACCCAAGAAAATATCCCCCCTCCTCTTTTTTAGGGGCATCCCACCAGGAACCACGGGACAAAGAAAGATTGAGAGATAGACAAAAATGGGGTTATCGCATGAACAAGTAAATAATACAGATTCTTTACAAATCTTTAACTTGTGTACATTAGTACTTAATGATAATCAATTGATAGCATTGCATAAAGGCCTTACACTTATTCGGCAGAAAATTACTTCTGCACAAACATCTTGCCAAATTTCAACAGAATCAGAATGGTCTGTCGATGAATGTAGAGCTCTTGAAGACCTCTGCCAACTGTTGGACGATAATGAAAACAGTAGGGATCAATTCAAGTGTCCATTCACCCCGTTTAAACCTATGAGCAAATTTACTGCCTCTCTATGTCCTAAGGTAGAGGTTTATATTGAAACATGTACATGTATTTTCTCCTTTGACTCTACAAAGTTTGGCATGGGTGGATTTTAAAGAAGGTTTGAGGGCCTCTTTAACCAACATCAATTAATTTCCTTACAACAATCATTATGGGGGCATTATACAGAACTGACACTGTATACTACATGTGTTTTGAGGGCATTGTATATGGAGTTTGCACTGTGTTTCTCCTGCCATGGTTTCTGAGATAACTAACTAATGTGTTTATCTTGTGATGTACTCTTGGGTTTTATATATGATATTGGAACTACTTCTATTCTGCCATGTAGCGATAAAGCCACCGGGATTTCACATTTTGTCGCCCCATGTAATATTTTAGTGCTAAATCCTGCCTCTAGGTGGTGGTAGAGTGCAATGGCCTTAGTCCATCAGAAGAACTGCACTGATAAAAATTGCACTCTAGCACCATCTATAGGCAGGATTTAGCACTGAAAAATGACAGTGAGCCACAACGCGAATTCCTGATGACTATTATACATGGGAACAGCCCTGGAATACTAAGGATTTTTTGTAGAAAATGTCAAAAATGTCTTATTAGCATTTAGGCTGATTAGGCTAATTATTAAGGTTGATTAGCCTTTCAAAAAAAAAAAAATCATCAGCAGGCCCCCATCCGAATTCATGGGCACCATACAATAACATTTTCTGGCCTACCTACAAATAATTAAAAAAAAACATTGATGGCCAGCTCCCCCCCCCCACAGGTAAATATATATATATATATTTATACAAATTGGCATCTGTTATATGGAAATCTGTTATCCAGAAAGCTCCACATTATGGAAGGGCCTTCTCCCATAGACCCATTTTATCCAAATAATCCAGATTTTTTAAAATAATTTCTTTTTTCTCTGTAATAATAAAAGAGTATCTTGTACTTGATCCCAACTAAAATATAATTAATCCTCATTGGAAGCAAAACCAGCCTATTGGGTGTATTCAATGTTTACATGATTTTCTAGTAGACTTAAGGTATGAAGCTCCAAGTTATGGAAAGATCCATTATCCAGAAGCATTCTGGATAACAGGTCCCATACCTCTAGTTATTTGTCTCATAAGCATCTTCTTTCTAATACTATTCTTTCAAAATGTTAAATGAATGTTTGGTTTATACATTTCTATTACTCACAAAAAATGCAATAGAAACATTGTAGCACCAATGATACCGGTGTGAATTCCCAGAATCCGAAATGCTCTGCAAGTGAATTTACTCAAGTCTAAGTACTGGGGCTCCCTCCAGTGGCCGAAGAGCAATTCTCTTATAAGCGTCAGAAAGACTAATATATATTTCTGATACTGACACCGTGGGTCTGTTGAAAGAGTAAAGGGGTTGTTCATGGTTAAATAACATTATAGGATGGAGTAGACAGGGGTATTATAATGCAACTTGCTTATATTCTTTATTGAATAATTATATCTTTGTAGCTGCCAAGATTGAAATTTTAAGACCAGAGCAGTATCAATTAGTATCAGCGCTCAGGTATGGATGGGATGCCAAAATATGTGCCCACCATGGTACTACCACACTATCATCTGCTGTTTGCCAGAGTTAGTGGCAGGCAAAGATCAAGTCTCCTCCACTTTTCAGGTGACATGAGATTTTTCCCTTTCCAGAGGATGTGGCATAGGAGTGACCTGGGCCCTGTATTCCCCAAGTGAATCTGTAATATTAAGGGAAGTCCTTCTATAAGGGGTGGAATCACCATGTGTCTGGCTCTTGATGTTCTGCCTGAGAAGGAGGTGGGAGTACTGAGAGTCCAAAGGCTGAACTGGGGTTCACTTTCTTGATTGAGTTGTGGTACCAGAAATTCATTACTGAAAGTTAGACCCTGTCATAAGATAGGCAGGGTTAGTGAGCAAGAGCAGCTCAGTGCTCCAACATAGTGAAGATAGTAATCATTGGCAACACTTTCCCAGTGCAGTAGAAAGGTACCCAGTGGAATCGGCCTTCTCCTGGATGGGTGTCTTTACATCTAGGAAGGTTTATTCTGTTAGTGATACTCTACCCATTTGATGTGCTCATGTGAGCTCTATTGGAGTAAATGTTTTACTTTGCACTGGTATCTCTTCTGCTTATATTCCACATCAGCTGCATATATATATATATATTATTTTATTTTTTTTACATTTCTATTTATTAAAGTTCCTGTTATGAACCAATGGTGCCCAAGCTGATTTTAGTTCATCTGCTCTACAGAGAGTTTCTGGGAGTTCCCCCCTCACCCGGCTGAGTTGAGGGCAGGTAAAAGTAAAATTATAAGAGATCATTTTGTAATCCCCTGGGCACAAGCCCTTAGTGCACACCTACCAAGAACTTGTATGGTAAAGACCAATATCGTCACCCCTGTTGGAAGGTAACAGAGTACAGCTCTGCATTTACCCCAAGTGTTAGGGTTGTATGTTGGTTGGTGCTGCCCTAGACAACAACCCTCTGTCCACCCATTGGCAAAGCACAAACACATAGGATCAGAGAAGAAAAAGGTTCATCACGTGAAAAGTCATGGATGATATTCAATTTGAGATGCAATTCAATTCAGAAAAAACGTATCTCACTAGTGATGGGCGAATTTATTCGCCAGGCGCGAATTCACGCGATTCGCCGCCAGCGAATAAATTAACGAAACGGAAAAAATTCGCCGGCGTCAAAAACGGGCGCCGGCGTCAAAAACGAGATGCCGGAGCAAAACGTCGCAAATTCGCCCATCACTATATCTCACAATTTATCACAGGAAAACTCCATTGAAGTCTATGGGGAAAAAAATTCATTTTGGAGAAACGTTTTTTCTCCTAAAATTGAACTTTGTCCATGACTTTTCACATGATAAATCAGGAGATAACTTTTTCTCACTGAATTAAATCTGGCCCATATTAATATGTACTGTGCGTGCACGTGACATCACTCCAGCCCGCAGCACCCGGCAATTTAACCCCCAAGCCACCCAGTGGCAGCAGAGGAGGATTTTTGGTAAAAAAAAGTTTGATATAGGCACTCGCCCTTTATTGTCTATATGGTAAATATGCCCTACCAAGTGTCACTATAGCAAAGAGATTCCAGACCTCTGACTCTTTTCTAGAATCAGTTGAATGAAAATAATAATTTGTGTCCCATGGCTAGCATAAAAACGGCATGCAGAGCCGTCTATACAGAATAAAAAGGAATCAGATTTTTGGCCCGAGTCTCTCCACAAATTTTATTAGGCACATTGCCTCCCCCCACCCTATTCCTCATTTTCAGGCAGAAAAAAAAAATCACTTTTTTATTCTGATGGCAATGTCCTCTTTAAAGTCCGTTTCATTTAAAGGAACATCATTTGCCGAGATCATAGAGAAACGGCGGCTGAGAACATGTTAATTAGTGTGTTGTGATTCCCGTCTGAAGCCGCTGATACTGTACAGTAAGTAGAGCATGAAAAATGCTTTTGCCTTCGCTTGGTTATAGGATCAGAGTTTCTCTCCCTGCCAGTTTCCCTTCAGGCCACTATTCCACCATAGAACATAATTGGGATTGTTATCATTTTACTGTGAAGAAGATGTGACATTTAGAGGCAGATTCATTATCAGTCGCAGCTCAAATTTGTGGAGATCACGGCAAGACAAAGAGAGAGGGATCGGAAATGCTTTTGAATGAGTGTGTTTTAGTCTTACCAGGGCTGCCATTAGAAATCACGGGGCCCCGTACAACAAAATTATCCGGCCCCCAAGCCCCACCCCAGATCCTGCCCACTCCACACAGACATCAGTGCTAAAAAAGGTAACCCCCCCCCCCACACACAAGTTATAAAAAAGTTATTGATGGTCAGGGCCCCCTTATAACTGTGGTAATAATAATTGGTGATGAGGGCCCCCTTAACAAGTTAAAAAAAATTGGTGCCCCAAAGAACATTTTTAAAAAAAACATTGGTGCCAGGGCCCCCATTATAAGTTAAAAAAAAATGGGGCTCCAAAGAATATTTTTAAAAAATACATTGGCGCCAGGGCTCCCCTTACAAGTTAAAAAAAATTGGGGCCACAGAGAATATTTTTTTACATTTTTTGTTTTTTAAAATAATATATTGGTGGCCAGGGGATTAAAAATATCAAAAAAAACAAACAAATTGGTGTGGAGTAGAATTGAACTTGTGGCTTCAGGACTTCAACTTCGCCTCCTTTCGTGACTTGGGGTCTTTTCGCTGCTTCCGGACTTCTGCATTTCTGCTGCTCGTGACATCGTGACTTTGACGCTGTAGAGGGGGCCCCGGGTTTTTCAAAAGTGCAGCACTGCTGAGCCCCCATTCAGGCCCGGGCTCGGGACACCTGTACCCCCTGTCCCCCCTGATGGCAGCCCTAAGTCTTACACATGTGAAAAGGAATCTGCCCCTAAGCACAGGTGCCAATAACCCTTCATAACTAGAGTAAATTATCCACAAACAGGGCTGGGAATGAGACATTTCTGTCCTTGCTTCATGGTCCCAACAAAAGGAACTGAAACGCCTTGTGTTTTTGAGGCGAAATTGACTCAGTGTCGCTGCATGAAGGCCAACCCCATGTGTCTGGAGCCGCACAGAGGAGCTGATCTGGTTTCCTTACCCTCAGTACAAAACTCAGGCTGAGAAAATTGTAACACCCTCCCTGCGTGCCTCTAGTCTAAAGAAATGCAAGAGGAATTGAATTTTATTTTTGTTTTTTTATTGCAAACAATAAAACGCTTGCCAAGTTTGAGCTTAATACATCTGCCCCTAAAGATAGGTGCCAATATTTATTCTATGGTTGCCACCTTACATGGGAGGTTGGCACTGCAGGGGGTGGAGCAAGTGATCTAGGCGGGCAGAACACTGATGTATAGGGTGGGATGGTGATGTCAGGGGTCAGACCAGTGACAGACTTCTGAAATCTGGACACTAAATCCTTCCTTTATTTTACTTCCCTCTCCTTTTCTTTTCTTTTCTTCCCTTTCCTTCCTTCCTTTCCTTCCCTCTCCTTTTCTATTCTTCCATTTCCTTTCCTTCCTTCCTTTGTTTCCTTTCTTTTCCTTCCCTCTCCTTCCTTTTCCTTTCTTTTACTTCCCTCCTTCCTTTGCTTTCTTTTCCTCTCCTTTTCTTTTCTCCCTTTCCTTTCCTTTCCTTCCTTCCCATTCTTCCCTTTTAGTTACATAGTTACATTGTTAAGTTGGGTTGAAAAAATACCAAAGTCCATCAACCCCTCCAAATGAAAGCCACTGAAATTATATATACCAATATTTATATTGATTGTAGATTTTAGTATCACAATAGCCTTTGATATTATGTCTGATTGTCTGTCCAAGAAATCATCCAAGTCCCTCTTATAGTCATTAACTGAATCAGCATCACAACATCACCCGGCAGTGCATTCCCCAACCTCACTGTCCTGACTGTGATGAACCCCCTACGTTGCTTCAAATGAAAGTTCTTTTCTTCTAGTCTAAAGGGATGGCCTCTGGTCTGAACCCGAACTACAACCTGCATATTTATCCACTTGGATCCGCTACCCGACCCCGGCCCGCAACTGCCTTATACGTACCCTAATCCGCAACCTGCAGACCCCCATTAAACATGAAGTGCTGTTGCTGCAAACTGGAAGTGATATCATCAAAAGTGGGCGGAAACAGAAAAATGTTTTGTAAACATTGTAGAAAAATATAGACAATATAACAAAAAGATAAGAAATATAGATGAGACCAGCAACCCACAGACCCACAGCTATACCCACACCTGAAAATCCTACCCTCATCCCGCAGGACACAAACTTTTTTTTACCTGTACCCAACCTGCTTCAGCACTCTAGCCCAAGGGGGTGCAGGCCCTGATGTAACCACACCCCAGATCCAGGATCCTATTCTTAGTGATATTAAAGTTAAATACCTTTTTGCACGAGCAATAGCTGTAGGCTTCTTCACTGGGGAACAAACAAAGAAAAAGCCTCCTTAATGTTAGAATTTTGTATAAAAATATTTCTCACATGACTGAGTTTTCGGGCAATGGAAAAGTATTTTCATGACCGGAAGCTGAGCTGTGTATTGCCTCACAATAAGTCTGAGCATTAAAATGCAGATCTAGAAACAAGTGCTCCATCACATGTCAGGACTTGAGCCTAATTAAATATCTTTATTGCTCTATTTTTGTCATTTCCGTCTGGTCTAATTCACTCTCTTCTGACTTTTCAGTTCAGAACAAACACGCCTCACATGGGCTGATTTGTTAGACTTCAGTTGTCAGCCCAAGGAAATCTCAGTTTAATCACAGTTGCCAAGATAATGTATATGTCACAGAGCTTACAATCTATTTGTAGGGCCTTAGGTCACCCCTAATGACAAGAAACTTCTACTACTGCTATTGGTGCATGGGGCAGTTTTTCCATAGTGTATTTTAGCAGAAATGCCTGAAGCCATCCTAAATTATTGGGAGGCAGTAAAGGCCTTGCCTGTTCAACCACTTGCTAAAATTCAGGACAGTAGCAGGGGCACTATCAGTTCAGGCAGCTGAATCTTTCAGCAGAAGTGTCAGGGAGCTGTTATCTGGTTGCCTTCCCATTGTTCTGTTGATAGAAGTAAAGAGTGACTGAAGTTTATCAGTCACATGACTGGAGGTATCTGGGAAGCTGACAATATTCTAGCCCTGTGTCTGATTTCAAAATTAAATCTAAAAAATCTGGTCGCTCTTTTAAAAAGCTGATTTCAGCGCAGAATTCTGCTGGAGCAGCACTATTAGCTGTTTTGTAAAAAAACATGTTTTTCTGTGAAAGTATCCCTTTCATCTGCTCCTTTCATCTGTGCTCCCAAGAATAAAGCACCTGTGAAGGCTGCCTATAGGAAGTAACATGGGCAGAACCAGCAGAATCAGCAAAGAACTTTGATCCGTGTTGTGAAGATGGATTCCTGAAACAAAATACCTTATTGTTTTTTTAAATGGTTTATTCTATGCTAATAATCCATAATCGGCCAAATCAGTACTAGGGACAGTGACTGTCCTTTCCCATCTCCCTTTGACTAGTCTTCCCTAGAAGGCCCTGGTAGCTAAGTACAGACAGTGGCGGAACTACATATCACTGGACGCCACAGCGAATTCAAGTTTTGGCCCCAAAAATATATAAGTTGACCACTTCTTCCCAGATGTATTGAAGTTGCCCATTACTTAGGGCCTTACTGGGCCCCCTACACTCCTGGGGGCCCCTGCTTCCTCTGTAGTTATGCCCATGAGTACAGATATAGAGAGACATAAATGAGTACAGATATAAAAAAATAAAAATATTGGTGTATCATTCATTGAGCCATAGTTTCAGCACAGGACAACAAATACATATTCACCCAAATCCTAAATGACCTTCAAGCTGGGCTTTCAGGTGTTTCCTAGAAGATCAAAGGACCTTTCTGGCTAATTCCTTCATTAACTGACATTCAGACTAGTCCCCAACTCTGCCACTGTCAAAAGCCCTGTCAAGTGGACCAGCCCCATATTTTGGGAACCGATGTTCTGCACAATTCATGACAAATTTTCTCCTAATGCCAAGTCAAGCAGGGTCAGACTCAGGGAAAAAACACAAAGGACCTTGCAGCCCCTGCTGTGGGTGCCAGTACTCCCCCCCCCACCCCAATCTTGACTGCAAGGAGGAAGTATAAGGAGGGTGGCATTTAGAGAAGACAAAACTCATGGCTTTGGTTGGAGGGCCCCGGTTGACCCCAACACCCCAGTCCAACACTTTGTCACCTACTCTCAGGGAGCAAAACTATTTCATATACTACTCCCCACCCATCTCTGGCTTGTGCTCAGTGATACAGTTAATAGAAAAGGATGAGAGTGCAAGTGTTTATAAGTAGTTTACAGAATGAAGCAGTGGCATTATAAAGCTAAAGACTGGCTGGAACTTGTCACAGAGTATAAGAGAACAGTCAGACCCCTTGTGTAAATAAAGATGAAAAGAATTGTACACATCCAGATAATTGGCCCAAATCTGTTCAGATTTCATAATAAACCATATCCATCTTCTTAAGTTTTCTTAAAAACTCGACAGATATGAATAATACAATTCAGATTTGTTTCCCTTCCTCTGGACGAGAGATCCTTAAATTGAATCTGTTTATTTAATAAAGGATTTAACGGTGAGTCCCTCAACCTAACTTTTCTATTCCACAAACAACACACCCATGCTGTGAGCCTCTGACAGACATCGCCTTTTCTGATTGGCTGATTGCAGCATGAGCTAGCAGATTGCAGTGCTCTACTGGCAGAGCACGGTTGGGTTGTTTGCAATAGTGAAAAGGCTGGGGAAGCAAGTTAATAATAACTGTGTGGAGACCCACCACCACGATAATTAGAAATAAATACAAGAAGCCTAACAAAAAAGGAAGATTAACCCCTAGTGGTCCTGTATAAATACAGTTGCTATCCAGCATCTGACATGCAACTCCTTGCTACAGGGAGAGTCTGGGATTTAGAGCAACAGTTACTGCATGTGCAGCTCCGTCCTTGCATTTCTGTTATCTTCATAAATTCACAGCTCAGCTCTTTTCTATTGAGTATCGTTATGTGAGACTCTTAACAAATTATCATTCCCGTAAGGTAATTGTTTCCGTCTCTGGAGCGTCTGTATTACTGTACATTAACATTTTACTGCAAAACGATATTTTATGCATGCCGCTTTATGGGAGTCCTAAGTTGTGTAATTATGGAGCAATAATTTGGTGCGAGATACACTTCAGTCCTCACACTAGGGCTGCACCAGGGCAAACGGAGACGCTTTTGCATAATTATCCTTCCCGTATGTGCTCTGCATTACTGAGTAAATGCTCCGAGTGCTCTGTAGCTCAGCACAACACAGAGATGTGACTGACATGCGGAATTGCAGAGAGGGAGCTCAGTAGGGCCCACTAGTGGCCAGTGGCTGAAGTGTTGTGTGCTGTTTGCATTGTTTATTATTCAGCACCATAATCACTCTTAACAGTGAAGCTTAAAAGCTAATTTTCTACTACAGGGACAAATACAATGGTCTGCACCAGGTGGTAGCTCCAGGATTCCCTCATTGTTCAGTGTCAATAGCCTTAGCGCACTTGCTTCAAAAAGAATTAAGCACACGTGTCCCTCTCACTCCGAAAACCAGAAATTATTACCGAAACTGGAACACAGTAGCTTATCTTCTGCTGCACTGGACTCTTTTTCACCAGGATGGGTTTTCACTTTGTGGAAAGATCACGTGAGGGTGTTGATGAACTACAACTCTTTTCTGCCAAAAGTGTAAAAGAAGAGAAAAAGGAAACCAGTATAACAGTGTATTCTGTCCCAGTGGCTGCACAGATCATAGCCGATTCCCATTGGAAGCAGCAGTCCTGTCCTGCTTTATGGCAGCTGAGATTCTAGCTATCTGTATAACAGAACATTCTGTCCCAGTGGCTGCACAGATCCTATCTGATCCCCATTGTAAGCAGCAGTCCTGTCCTGCTTTATGGCAGCTGAGATTCTAGCTATCTGTATAACAGAGCATTCTGTTACATTAAAGGGATACTGTCATGAGAAAAAAAAATTCCAATATGAATCAGTTAATAGTGCTGCTCCAGCAGAATTCTGCACTGAAATCCATTTCTCAAAAGAGCAAACAGATTTTTTTATATTCAGTTTTGAAATCTGACATGGGGCTAGACATTTTGTCAATTTCCCAGCTGCCCCTGGTCATGTGACTTGTGCACTGATAAACTTCAATCACTCCTTACTGCTGTACTGCAAGTTGGAGTGATATCACCCCCCTCCCTTTTTCCCCCCAGCAGCCAAACAAAAGAACAATGGGAAGGTAACCAGATAACAGCTCCCTAACACAAGATAACAGCTGCCTGGTAGATCTAAGAACAACACTCAATAGTAAAAACCTATGTCTCACTGAGACACATTCAGTTACATTGAGAAGGAAAAACAGCAGCCTGCCAGAAAGCATTTCTCTCCTAAAGTGCAGGCACAAGTTACATGACCAGGGGCAGCTGGGAAATTGACAAAATGTCTAGCCCCATGTCAGATTTCAAAATTAAATATAAAAAAATCTGTCTGCTCTTTTGAGAAATGGACTTCAGTGCAGAAGTCTGCTGGAGTAGCACTATTAACTGGTGCGTTTTGAAAAAAACATGTTTTTTCCGATGACAGGATCCCTTTAAAAGCTGGGCCAAGCTGATTGGGCACCCTAGGCACCCCAGCCGAACATTTGCCCCTTCCCCTTGCATACGCAAAGGAACATGCACACGCTTTGACAATGCATAGAGGGAAGCACACACAGGTGGCAAGTAGCAGTGGGGGGAACAAGGACCTGGGTCAATAGTAGAAAAAAGAGGTACCTACCTAACACCCCTTTATTGTTGTGCCCTAGACATGTGTCTTTCTGCTTTATCTTTGAGATTCTAGCGATCTTTATAACATTCTGTTTTCAATATCTGACTGTACATATTTAGTAAAAAATATATTAGCAGAATATGGAGCCAGATTCTTAAGTCATTTTAAAACAAATTGTATAAATATTCCCTATTTCTGATAATGCCTTCAGGGACATAACGGATTTTAGGTGTAAAAAATGTGTATGAGGTGGAGGTATCGGTATATTAAAGGGTTAATGGCTGGGCTGTGCTGAGATGCCTTCAGAAATATAATAACTCAGAGAATTATTCTGTTCAGCATCTCATCGTAGTTTCATAATTAACACTTTTTGAATATTCATTAAGTGCAGCCTTGATTAAAGGCAGATACAAGATGATGAATTCAGGTGGATGTAGTTGGGAAAGAAGAAGATGGTGATAGGTATATCTTTCCTAAAGATGTAACGTTTGGTATATTTCTAGGGAAAAAATCTTATTTATGGGGTATATGGGAAATCCATAAATGAATAAAATTTATTTGAAAAAATTAAAAAGCCATTTTTTTTTACTTTGGATTGGTACCAGGTAAAGGTGTAATCTAGATATTAGTATTGAGAGATTACTAATGATTTAAGTCCGTCAGCTACAATGGTTTGATACACACAGCCCTGATACCCTCAGGAGCAGCACGAACACTGGCAATTCCACCACCCTTGACGTGGGCGCAGGTAGTTCAAAAGCCCCAAACATATGCAGCAGACAACCAGGCTTCACCCAGAGCTCCCCACAAATCCATTGACTTGTGTAGACGGTTAGAGAATAGTAACACTAAAATGTCCTTGTTGATATAGTGGGTGAAATATGGCCAGCAGCAGGGTTGGACTGGGCCAATGGAACACCGGGAAAAACCCTGTTGGGCCCCACCGGCCCAGACCATGTATTGCTGATGCCCACAGTCTATCGCCCAAAGCGGTGTTGTGATTGGGGCCTGTGGTGTCATTGCTGCCCTGGTGGGGGGCCTGGGGTTGTGTGGAGGCCCCTGAAGCAGCAGCCGCAGTGAGCCACAAGCCACAAGCCCCCCACGTCTGACGATTCCTAGCAGTGACCATTTATGTAACCATTTGTGTTGTATGATCCAGTGTCTCCAATGTTGTACTGAATTTTTGGAAAAGGTTGACACAGACCATGAATGATAAGCCACAGTTCATGTGTAGCAAGCAACAGCAGTGAAGTAGTCATCCAGGTCATGATATGATGTTTTTTTCTACTGAGTTTGTGTTCATTGAAGGCTTTCATTTTGACGCAGGTATCATTCTGAGCCAATGACTTGGTGCTGCTCGCTTAAGAGTTCAAAGCTCTCTCTTCCCACTTCCTCCATGTAAAGGTTTGCTATGATGGGAGACACAGGGGAGCCCATGGTACATTCATGTTTTGTCTATGAAAGTCATCCTTTTGCTTGAAGTGGCATTATGACAAAGGTCCAGTGAAGAACAAACTTCTGCCCATGGCAGTATCCATTTCAGGGTAGTACAGGCTGGGGCATATTTATAATAAGGCCCTCGGGTGGCTACAGATGTATTTTTTAAATTAAAAAAAAAACAATTCCATAGGGGTAGGGGGCCAGGTTGGTAGACGGAAGTGACGTCACGCACACACATGCCTAACATCACATGCATCACGTGCTGATGTCACACACATGGTGTAGGGGGCATGTTTAGGTCTGGTGCCTAGGGTGGCATTGTAGCTAAATACAGCACCCAATCACAATGATTCCAATGAACTATTTAGGTAGATGTTGGCTAAAACCTACACAGTTGCGAAAGTGTAATCCAGGCACAATGGTGCCATTGCAACTGAAAGAGTGAGAAAACAAGAAATCACCCTCTACATCAGAACAAAGCTGGACCCAGGACCCTGGTTACCTTCCCATTGTTCTGTTGTTTGGCTGCTGGGGGGAGGGGAAAGGAGGGGATGATATCACTCTAACAGTACAGCAGTAAAGAGTTATTGAAGTTTATCAGAGCACAAGTCACATGACTTGGGGCGCTGGGAAATGGACAATATGTCTAGCCCCATGTCAGATTTCAAAATTGAATATAAAAAAAATCTGTTTGCTCTTTTGAGAAATGGATTTCAGTGCAGAATTTTGCTGGAGCAGCACTATTAACTGATTCGTTTTGGAAAAAAGTTTTTTTCCCATGACAGTATCCCTTTAAGTTCTCTGTCCAGTGTGACAGGGTGTTTGGGAAACACCACTGTCTTAGAGCAAAAGACACACAAAAGAGTGCATTTAAACTGCATTGTATGTGCTGCAAAGGAATATTTGGCTCAGGTAGGGTTAATATTCCCTATCAGCCAGGTAATTAAGTGGCAGCTGAGAGAGGATCTACCTGGCAATGTAAAAGGGCTGTGTGAGCACAGTTCAGGGCTCTCCAGGGAAGTGAGGGGCTGTGAGAGACAGAGCTGGGCAGAAGGGTCTTTTCTGCCAGCAAGAGAGTTCCAGAGCTTGGAGCCTAAATCCCTTGTGGGGAAAGAAAGAGAAAAGGACTGGCAGAGGCTAGTGAGTCTGAGTCCCAGGAGGGGAAGCCAGCAGGGCTGAGTGTGAAGCCCAATACTTCAAGGTGCATGAGGGTGAGAGTTTCCCTTGATGGTGAGTGACCAGAGGGGGGGGGAAAACCCTGAATGTTTTGCAGTGTATTTGCTGAACTGTACCCTGCATGTTCTACAGTGAAGTTGAACTGTAACCTGAACATTTTTCTGTTGCCTTTTCGTTGGAATGCCCAGTGCTTAATAAACCTGTGTTTTTTGTCTGAAGCCTTGGTGTCCCTGTCTCTAAGCTCAAAAATCCTACGCTACCTGCCTACCAAACGCTAATTCCCCCATAAAAGTGCATGTGCAGGCCGGTGGCATGTCACACCAGGTACAAATACTATGTTCCAGTCCAACATTCCTTAATTTAACCAGTAACCTTCTGTGTGGCACTGTATCAAATGCTTTAGCAAAGTCCAAGTAGATCACATCCACTGTCATCCCAAAGTCTAGGTTCCTGCTCACCTCCTTATACTGACACAAACTAATAGTATTGTGATTTTAAATGTAGTCAAGTATTTTATCTAGTGATAAGTGAATCTGTCCCATTTCGGTTTATCGAAAAATTCGCAAAACAATTTACTAAAAGGCAAAAATTTTGAGAAAAGCATTGAAGTCAATGGGCGTAAAATGTTTTTTATGCGTGACAAATTTTTACATGCGCAACAATTTTTTCTTACTCCAAATGCATTAAATTTAATGGGCGTTTTTCTTGGGATGACTTTTTTGTCTCAGCGAATTTTTGTCCAAATGCATTAAAGTCAGTGGGCATTTTTTCATGGAGACTTTTTTGTCTCTGTGACAATTTTTTCTTGGCAAATTTTTTGTCACAGCTAATTTTTTGCAGCAGTTTCGTGAAAAAAATGAGCAGATGGTGAAGTGCAGAAATCCATGCCTTGGCTCGATGGAGGCCTTTTTAGTCATTACACAACTGAAGAGCAATGCCATTGAGCCAGTCCTCAATTCACAGACGTGTTTAAAGTATTACAACTTTAGTATCTAGTAGTGATGGGCGAATTTATTCGCCAGGCGCGAATTTGCGCGATTCGCCGCCAGCAAATAAATTCGTCAAATGCCCGTGAAAATTTACGCCGGCGTCAAAAACGAGACGCCGGCGCCATTTCGCGAATTTTTCGCCGTTTCGCGAATTTCGCGCGAAATTCGCAAATTTTTCGTCGAAGCGAAACGGCGCAAATTCACCCATCACTAGTATCTAGAGCAGTCTTTCAACTAAGAACAGTTGCCCTTTAACTGTTCAAGAGATTGCAGGCGATCCTCCAAACTAAACACTATCTATGGACTTCATCTCTCTAGAAGTAGAGAAGAACATAATTACTGGCTCCTTCTGTTTCTAATCTGTTCACTCTAATTGCAGGGCCCTAGGGAAAACCTAATATCTTAACCTCGCAGATCAGAGCAATTCATTAGCCTCACGATTGTGAAGGGAATTGGAGTAGAAAATAAACTGCTGTCTTGTGTTTATTTAATAAATAATATTAAAAAAAAACAACTTGCGTTCAGAAACCAGCTCCCAGATAAACCCTTGTTCTGCTGCACAATTATTTATTTTTATACAGATATATAGTTATATAGTTACATAGTTAAATTGGGTTGAAAAAAGACAAAGTCCATCAAGTTCAACCCCTCCAAATGAAAACCCAGCCCCATACACACACCCCTCCCTACTGTCACATAAATTCTATATACCCATATCTATACTAACTATAGAGTTTAGTATCACAATAGCCTTTGATATTATGTCTGTCCAAGAAATCATCCAAGTCCCTCTTATAGTCATTAACTGAATCAGCATCACAACATCACCCGGCAGTGCATTCCCCAACCTCACTGTCCTCACTGTGATGAACCCCCTACGTTGCTTCAAATGAAAGTTCTTTTCTTCTAGTCTGAAGGGGAGGCCTCTGGTACGTGATCCACTTTATGGGTAAAAAGGTCCCCTGCTATTTGTCTATAATGTCCTCTAATGTACTTGTAAAGTCTAATCATGTCCCCTCACAAGCGCCTTTTTTCCAGAGAAAACAACCCCAACCTTGTCAGTCTCCCCTCACAATTTAACTCTTCCCTCCCTCTAACCAGTTTAGTTGCACTTAGTCTCTGCCCTCTCTCCAGCTCATTTATATCCCTCTTAAGGACTGGAGTCCAAAACTGCCCCCATACTCCAGATGAGGCCTCACCAGGGACCTATAAAGAGACACAATTATGTTTTCATCCCTTGAGTTAACGCCCTTTTTTATGCAAGACACAACTTTATTTGCTTTAGTAGCCACAGAATATATAATACTATCACATCGTATTGAGGAGACCGCAAGATACATGGGTGCTTTATCAAAAATTGCAGCTGATTGGTGTTGTTATGGCTTCTCCTCCATGACTTTTCCTAATTGCCTGCCGCCTGCAAGGAACCCCTGCATGGCCTTTGTGGTTGCTACTCTTACAGGCACATTTATCAAGTGTCGAATTTCGAGGGTTAATAAACCCTCGAAGTTAAAGACCTTCAAATTTGAATATCGAATTCGAAGGATTTAGTGAATCGAAGTAAAAATCGTTCAATAAAATCCTTCTAATCGAACGATTCGAACGATTTTAAGTAATCGATCGAAGGAAAGAGCTGGGGAAGGTCCCCATAGGCTAATGTACCTCGGTAAGTTTAAACTGCCGAAGTATGTAGTCAAAGTATTTTTTAAAGAGACAGTACTTCAACTATCGAATGGTCGAATAGTCGAACGATTTTTACTTTGAATCGTTCGAATCGGAGTCGAAGGTCGTAGTAGCCTATTTGATGGTTGAAGTACCCAAAAAAATACTTTTAAATTCGAAGTTTTTTTCATTCAAATCCTTCACTCGAGCTTAGTAAATGTGCCCCTTACTGTTGATTTCCATGACCTCATTGACTCATATAGTCAACATCAGTGTTAGTGGAGGAGGAGTGGAGTTACATTTAGCCCTGGCACAATCATACACGTGGGGAGAATATCCTTTTGGTGCAGGGATGCTTTGTGCTTTTCCCTAGTTGTATCCAAAGAAGCTGAGTAGCCATTTTCAGTTGTTTTTGCTTCTGCTCATAGTTGAGGGTTGATGATGCTGGATGGCTGATGCAAGAAGGGCCTACATGAAGAAACAGTACTAGGGCTAGATACAGTACCTACCTCACTTGACTTCAAGGAGAACTACCTAGCACCTAGTAGAGAATCCTTAAGAACCACCAAGGTGGTTAGAGTTTTGGAAGCCATGGATAAGTCACCAGTTTATAAATTCAAGTGAGTGGACCCACTACAATTTGGGGGGTCCTTGAACTCTGAGGCTTGTATCCCAGAGTGACAACTATGACTGTGCACCTGTAACTGTGAAAAACCTTTCCTCCAGACTAATAGTAAGAGCTCCTCTAAATAGTTTTACATGAGCAATTAGTCAAATAAAAAAGCATGGTGCACAAAAAGGAAAGGATTTTGAGCACACAATAGGCTGTACCTCTCCACGGCACTGTCTATAAGCAAACATTATGGCAGCTCCCATTCATTTTTATAAATAAAAAGATGCTGAGAAGGAATCTCCTGTTTACACAATAAACTATTCCTATTTACTCTACTGTACAAGAGAACAATAGGGATGTCGCGGACTGTTCGCCGGTGAACTTGTTCGCGCGAACATCGACCGTTCGCGTCCGCCGAATGTTCGCGAACGTAACGCAACGTTCGCCAATTTGGGTTCGCCTTAGCTGTCGCTTTTTTTTGCCATTTCTCCCCCAGACCAGCAGATACATGGCAGCCAATCAGGAAGCTCTCCCTCCTGGACCACCCCCACACCCCCTGGACCACTCCCCTTCCATATATAAACTGAAGCCCTGCAGCGTTTTTTCATTCTGCCTGTGTGTGCTTGGAAGAGCTAGTGTAGGGAGAGAGCTGTTAGTGATTTGAGGGACAGTTGATAGTAACTTTGCTGGCTAGTAATCTACCTTCTACTGCAGTGCTCTGTATGTAGCTGCTGTGGGCAGCTGTCTGTCCTGCTGCTGATCTCTCATCTGCATCTGTTCTTCAAACCACTGCCACCTAGCTGTGTGAGCTTTTTCACATTCTGTCTAAATATCAATAATAATACCGTCTCCAGAAACACCACCTGAGTGACGTAGTGTGATTTCTGCCCTTTACAGCACAAAACGCAGCGCTGTGTCAACAATGGATTTTTTAGAAACATTTTTGCCCTTGATCCCCCTCTGGCATGCCACTGTCCAGGTCGTTGCACCCTTTAAACAACTTTAAAATCATTTTTCTGGCCAGAAATGTCTTTTCTAGCTTTTAAAATTCGCCTTCCCATTGAAGTCTATGGGGTTCGCAACGTTCGCGAACCGTTCGCATTTTTGTCCGGACGTTCGCGAACATGTTCGCGAACATTTTTTCCGACGTTCGCTACATCCCTAGAGAACAATATGCAAGTTCTCAGCAAAAAGAAGGCCATGGCTTCCTCCTCTCTTTACCCATATTTTAGCTTTAATCAGCTTGAAAATACTCAAGAGACAAGAGGGTTTCGAATGATGGAGGCAAAGAATGACTTCAGTGTTGCCTGTCTTCTGAGAGACATGGTCAGAGAATATAAAGCAATTGAACAGAAATGTTTTTTCAATGTGGTTGTTAGTATTTTATGGGGTGTTTATATTTACAGTATATAGCAAGTTACATGGGGCATTATATACCAATGAAAGGTTCTTATTCTGTATGAGAACAGGAGAAGCTGAAGCTTATTATTATTATTATTATTATTATTATTAATCAACACACCACGGTCTCTTTCCTAATGCCAAGGGGCCGTGCGAGGAGAGCAGCACGGAGCATCAGCCGCCCATTTGGATTAAGACAAGAACACTCAACTCAAAATATCTGACGGGGGTTTTGGGTTGTTTTGATTCCGAAAATGCATGAGAGATTATTATAAGGACACGCTGACCTTTAAGTCGCGCTTCAGAAGATCATATTTGCCGGGTGCATCTGCTGAAGTTAAATTGTTGTACTTCTCTTTTTAAAAGGAGTGTAAATCTATTCTATTTCGCATCTCGGAGATGCTCAACCTCTTATCATGTTGCTGCAGGCGGCCCATAGTGGATACTTATCTCATGAAATAAGTTTAATTGTATGAGCACTCATTTCCCCTCTCCATTGTAGGAGGGGTTTATTAACGACGCTCGCAGTCAAGTGTCATAATCGACTCCTGCACCATCTAATTAGGGAATTAGAGATGTAATTTTTAAAAGTGTTTGTTGTGCACTTACAGAAGAAATGAATCAAATATCAAAACTTTTGGATTAATAGCATTGACTGCTGAAGTCTTTCATTGCCAGTGGACTTTGTGATACTTTTCTACCAGCCATTCCCACATTCACCCTGATTTGTGCATTTAGATATTTTTTCCTTCAAAATGTTATCTGTATAACAGAACATTCTGTCCCAGTGGCTGCACAGATCCTATCTGATCCCCATTGTAAGCAGCAGTCCTGTCCTGCTTTATGGCTGAGATTCTAGCTATCTGTATAACAGAATATTCTGTCCCAGTGACTGCACAGATCCTATCTGATCCCCATTGTAAGCAGCAGTCCTGTCCTGCTTTATGGCAGCTGAGATTCTAGCTATCTGTATAACAGAACATTCTGTCCCAGTGACTGCAAAGATCCTATCTGATCCCCATTGTAAGCAGCAGTCCTGTCCTGCTTTATGGCAGCTGAGATTCTAGCTATCTGTATAACAGAGCATTCTGTCCCAGTGGCTGCACAGATCCTATCTGATCCCCATTGTAAGCAGCAGTCCTGTCCTGCTTTATGGCAGCTGAGATTCTAGCTATCTGTATAACAGAACATTCTGTCCCAGTGGCTGCACGGATCCTATCTGATCCCCATTGTAAGCAGCAGTCCTGTCCTGCTTTATGGCAGCTGAGATTCTAGCTATCTGTATAACAGAACATTCTGTCCCAGTGACTGCAAAGATCCTATCTGATCCCCATTGTAAGCAGCAGTCCTGTCCTGCTTTATGGCAGCTGAGATTCTAGCTATCTGTATAACAGAACATTCTGCCCCAGTGGCTGCACAGATCCTATCTGATCCCCCATTGGAAGCAGCAGTCCTGTCCTGCTTTATGGCAGCTGAGATTCTAGCTATCTGTATAACAGAACATTCTGCCCCAGTGGCTGCACAGATCCTATCTGATCCCCATTGGAAGCAGCAGTCCTGTCCTGCTTTATGGCAGCTGAGATTCTAGCTATCTGTATAACAGAGCATTCTGTCCCAGTGGCTGCACAGATCCTATCTGATCCTCATTGTAAGCAGCAGTCGTGCCCTGCTTTATGGCTGAGATTTGTCTACAAATATCTAAGGCCAATGGAACATGCTGCACTGTTTTATTGGAATACAATATATATATATATATATATATATATATATATATATATATAAATGTTCTCACGCACTTCCTAGGTCCTAGATCATGGATCCGGTATATTATATATGCAGATATTAGTGTTCACACCTTCCCTTCTACCGGTTTTCCATTAGCGCTGTCCACTTGAGCAACGAGGCCAAGGCATCTGTTCTTGAGTCTTTGAATACATGGCCCATTGGGACACATATTTGAATTGAAAAACTTTGACAGCCACTGTTCTTTATCACTATAACCTATGTGCACACAGGCCAAATGGACATATCCATATGAGGGGTCATACATGGTATGGCCGTAGTTTGCTCATTTGAGTGACAGTCACTGATCAGAGCGGCAGGAGCTGTGGCTGCTCTTCCCATCTGCAGATACACCCTGAACCCGCCAACAATCCGATGTCATCACAGGATTGTCTTCCATAAAATTATGCCCACCCCTTCCAAACAAGAGAAATAAAGTTATTTTATCAGATTCATTTATAGCTATACCTTTTTTATATATGTTTAATGTAGAATAAAACTAATCGTCACTTAAAAAGTATCCATTTACGGCAGAGAGGTCCAACTGCCATCTTCAAGTGGTGTCACATCAGCCTCCAGCTTAACTCATTAGCAAAATCTAGATGAATGGCCAAGCTTAAAGCATTTCACATAGAATAACCATCCTGTAATCCACTGCTGAGGGGTTACATGAGATTAAGAACTGAATGACTTCCTTTTATTGCTTCTACAGAATCTCTTTCCCTTTCATAAGCACACAGAAATGGGACCGGCTTGGCTTTCATCAAGTGCCTCTTTCACACTATGAAATCATCGGTTGATCTGGATATTGAAAAGAGCAGCATGTGGCGGCTGGAGACCAGCCTCGGATAAGCCAGACTTTATGAAGGTGACTGTCGGCAAAGGGGGGAGAACTGGAAAAAGACAAACCATTAGCAGAACTTCCTAGGTGAAGAAGGGAGATAAGAATTATTGTTTGGGCTGAGATAGACTTTCTTAGAATGTATTCAAAGAGGTGTAGTGATGCAGAAAAGCCAGTGGTTCTATATTAATGCAGAAGGGAAAAGGTCCAAAGAACAAGTGAAGAACAATAAGTCTTAACAACTGAAGGAGTCACACAAAGAACCCATCTGAAGGAGGTTCCAGCTGCCGCCTGGGTTGACAGCTGGGACTAAATATCCACCCTTGTTATGGATTTGGGGAACTGTTGATGCATTTCTCTACTTAGGAGTCATTTAAACTTATGTTGTTATTCAATTACAATCCCCAGAAGCCCATGTCAGCCTTCATCCAAGAGTTATAGATCAACCAAAACAAGCTGGACCTTGTTAGACCATTCCTTCTTTAAAGGAGAAGGAAAGGTTAAAACTAAGTAAGCCTTATCAGAAAGGTACACCTAAATATACCAGTAAACCCTCAAAATGGTGCTGCTCTGAGTCTTCTGTCAAAAGAAACACAGCATTTCTTTCCTTCTATTGTGTACTCATGGGCTTCTGTATCAGACTTCCTGCCTTCAGCTTAAACCTCATTGCCCTGGGCAAGAGCATGCTCAGTTTGCTCCTCTCCCCCCACCCCTCCCTTCTCTACTGTAATCTGAGCCCAGAGCAGGGAGAGACTCAGGCAGGAAGTGATGTCACACCATGTTAATACTGCAGCTCCTATCCTAAACAAACAGAGAGTTTCTAGAGCTTTTTACACAGGTATAGTAAAACATTCTACAGAATAAATATAGCATTCTAGCTTGCACTATTGCAGCTAATCTATTGGCAATAAAATGCCTCCGTAGCTTTCCTTCTCCTTTAAATCCTAACATGTATTGTACTCAAAAGTTGTTTTATTTTAATGATTATTCAGTAGCCCAATAAAGCTATGACCTTTTTTTCAGTGTTTGTTCATTATTTCTCACGTCCTATAAGCCTCTCCGTGAATGTCGGCAAAGACACCCTTGGCAAGAGCCAGAAGCAAATTCTGAGGCTTTTCTCTAAACATGGCTCTCGTTAGGACCCAGAGGGAAGCCTCAGCTCCACCACTCTACGTCCAACCTCGCTGTGTTGCTCGCTATGTTAGAATAAAAATAAAGTGTTCCATGAGCTTCTGTCATCTCGTGTGTTTTGTTGAAGCCCCTGGTTGTGGCTTGTAGTGGAAAATTTTGAAAAAAAAAATAATCATCATAGGGACCTAATGGATCTTTTTAATCAGGTAAGTCAAAGAGTATTTTGCCGGTGCACTGTTCTTTATGGATTATTTTTTATATACATATACACAGAAAACTCTTCTATTGTGCTGAATATATTGTTTCATTTCTAAAGATTGTATCATCTGGCTCTTTTCGGATACTAAAGGAACCGCTAGCTTTTCTCCGAGCCCTGGAATGGGTAAGTTTAAGACTAAAATAATCTTTTTTTGACCCAATGCCACCCTTCCATGCCCATTGTTGCCTATCCTAACAGTGTTTTGTATGTAGGATGGTGTCTGGTGAGCTGGTTACACTCTTACCCCCATCTCTAGGTGTATATTAATGTGATGTATACAGTGTATTTTGTTGTTTGGATATTGTATGCAGCCATGTGGGTGTCTATGTGTTTAACAGATGGATGTTTACCATGAATGAGGGCATCAGAACTGGCATTCGTTTGGGCTGTATATAGAATTCGACATGCCTTGTTGAGCGCTGCTCTCAGCTTGACACTCTCTCAAAGTGTCAATGACTCACACCAGGTTGTTAAACATGACAATAACTTGCCATTGTGCAGATGTGTTAAGTTGGATCTCAGCAGATGCCCGGGAGGTGTGAAGGGCGACTGGAGAATAGAATGTAAATAAAGCTGTTTTGTAGAATCGGTTGAATAGACTAATGTCCATCACATGGGGTGAGCTTCTTCTCTAGCAGCAGAGACTGGCGGCAGCTGAGATGCCATGACAACTCAGGGCAGAGATAGACAACCTCTAGGAATGCAGATGTAGAACTAGAACTTTCAGTGTCTTCCCTCCTTTTGTGGTGGCAGAGAAACAATCTGGTTACTAGTTGTCCAATATCTGGAGAGTCAAATCTCCACAACTGAACAAGGGACCACCAAAGACAAATGACCAGCTCCTGCACCACATCTTGACATGGGCCACTCAAAATAAAAACACATTAACAGTAATTAAACCCAAGCGATAGGGGTGTAGGTGGGGATCATCCATGGGCCCCACCACTGCCCCTTCAGGGAGATTATGGGTCATGGATAGGGTAAAGAAATATAGTTTGCTGGGGGGTAGCAATAATATGAACCTGCAGAGATGACTAATGAAGCATGCTAGTGTTGATGCCCTCAAGAACTTGTGTATCATAGCTCCCAGCAAAAGCTTTTGGGAAAATAAAACCAAAAGTGTAAAAATATGAATTAAATAAACCATACTTCTGATCACTAGCCAGTACAGACATGAGACCTATTATCCATATTGCTCAGAACCTGGGGTTTTCTAGTTAAGGAGTCTTTCTTTACTTTAGGTGTCCATTCTTTTAATCCATTAAAAAAGCATTTATACATTAATTAAACTCAATAGGATTGCTCTGTCTCCAATAAGGATTAATTATAACATACTTGGGGTCAAGTACAAGGTACTGTTTTATTACTACAGAAAACAAGGAAATCATTTTAACCAAGCTGAGCTTTCTGGATAACAGGTTTCCAAATAACGGACCTCATGCCTGTAGTAAAATTATAGTTCCTCAGAAGATGGCACTTGGGTAAATGGCAGTTTTGTAGGTATTGGTGGTGAAATGGGAGAGAACTGGAGCAGCCAATAAGTTCAATTGCATTGTAGAATTTAATTGCATGTGTACAATCGGACGTGTGCAGCAGCTCGGTGTAATCAAAGGGATTCAAGTTGCTGCTTTCCAGCTGTCAGATGCTACCGACCAATAGGAGGAGGCTGTTAAAAAGCCAGGATTTGCCATTCATGGCAGCTTTGGGTGTGCAAAGATTTCATCTCTGGATTTGTGGCTGTTCCGTTGAATGAATGCAAGTGGTTAGTAGAAATTAAGCACTGTGGGTTTACACATCCTGGTGTAGTGCTACTAACGAGGGTTGATAAACTGGCAGTTTCAATAAAGAGGGTTAACGGCAAAGCAGGGGTTTCTAAATCATTGGACTGCCCTCTCTAGGGCATCAATACAGTGAGGGAAGGAGGCTCAGCCTGAATTTTCTTGAGGGGCAATTATACTGTTTTGGCTACAATAACAACAATTATGAATGTGTTTCCATATGACCAGAACCTTGTTATGAGTGAAGTGGGGGTAACCAGGTGATGGATGGACCACCCACCCCCAGAAATTATGAAAGCCTCTACTATGATACATCTCCCCTGCATTAAAACAAAACAGAAACGAGGAAACGAGAACAGAAATTTGGCTGAACAATGTCACTGTTTATTTGTCTGATCGCTGGCCGTGACGATATCTTTAGGTCAGATGACACGGTTTTCCAGTAGGGCTGAGGGACGCGCTTACACCGCTGAACTGAGAGCTCTGGGTATGTCATGTGGCATTAATGGAACGTGTTGTTACTGTACATACAGCGAGCATTGCCTCTTAGGCTTTTATTATCTGAATTTTTCATATTGACACTTTTCTTACTGTACCCGGAATTCCTCCTAATAATAAAAAAATATATTTTTTGCCAAATGAAACACAATTTAATTCTAAATCACTTTCCAGTATACATTCATTGCACCTTTTCCAGTTATTCACATCACCGCTGGTCCTGACATGTGCCATTGTGTTCCATGTACAAAGCAGCCGTAGTCAGCTCTCCTGCCAAGACTGCAATTCCCACAATGCCTTGCGTGTTCTGGATAAACAGACCTGTGAAAGGAAAATGCAAATATAATTGTAACTGGAAGAGAGCTGCGTTTTTTAATGGTACTTGCAGTCAGTAGCAGCAGTGCAGGGAATATAAGGAGAACTGAACCCTAAAAATTAATATAGTTAAAAATGGCATATTTTATATAGTGAACTTATTGCACGAGGCTAAAGTTTGAGCTTGTCAATAGCAGCAATGATCCAGGACTTCAAACTTGTCACAGGGGGTCACCATCTTGGAAAGTGTCTGTGACACTCACATGCTCAGTGGGCTCTGATTGGCTGTTGAGAAGCTAAGCTTAGGGCTCGTCACTAATTATCCAGCAGAAAATGAGCTTCCCTGGCTGTAATATAAGCTGATGCTACAGGTTTGCTGATTATTCAATTCTGATGCTAATTGCACTGGTTTCTGTGCTGCCATGTAGTAATTATCTGTATTAATTACTAATCAGCCTTATATTGTGACATTTCTATTCTATGTGTACTGTATATTGTGAGTGGCTCCCTAAGCTCAGTAAGTGACAGCAGCACAGAGCATGTGCAGTGAATCAGCAGAAAAGAAGATGGGGAGCTACTGGGGCATCTTTGGAGACACATCTTTACTGCTAAGGGTCAGGGCACACGCTAAGTTACGGGGAGATTTAGTCGTCTGGCAACAAATTTCCTCTTCTTCCGGTGGCCAATCTCCCTGAAAAGCCTTCCCGTTGGCTTCGGAAAACGAAGCGCTCCTAGTGTTATCCTGCCAACAATTTTCTTTCTAGCTGGCGGGAAGGCAGGGGAAGGCAGTTCGGGAAAATTAGTTGCCCCAAAGAAGAGGAGATTTGTCGCCAGGCTACTAATCTCCCCGAATCTGACCAGGTGTCTCTGCCCTAAGAGATTGAGAGAGAAAGGACTTTACACTCCCATAAACTGCCCCCCTTGTAGAGATAATAAAAGTAATTAGGGTGGGTTGAAAATAGTCCAGGGGTCTGATTTCAGTTGGTCACATAGTGGGGGTCATTTATCAACACTGGGCAAATTTGACCTTGGGCAGTAACCTGTGGTAACCAATCAGATTGTTGTATTCATTGTTCTACTTGCAGCTGGCTTTCAAAAGCTAATCACTGATTGGTTGCTATGTGGTTGCCCATGGGCAACTTTGCCCAGTGTTGATAAATGAGTCTGAGTGTGACATGAAACCTCACCCTAAATTAAGGCCCTGACTTAATGTGTTAATTGGGTGGTTCACCTTAAGTTACAGAGTGGACAAATTTAAGCAACTTTTCATTTGGTCTTCATTAATAATTTTTTTTATAGCTTTTGTAATTATTTGCCTTCTTCTGACTCTTTTCAATTTTCAGATGGGGGGTCTCTGAGCCATCTAAAATCAAATACTGTTAAAGACAGTGAATTTATTGTTATTGGTTTTTATTATTTTTTATTATTTGTGTTTTTTGAGTTACTTCGCTTTTTTTGTTCAGCAACTCTCCTGTCTGCAATTTTAGCCATGTGGTTGCTAGCACTCGCATTACCCTAGCAACCATGCATTGTTTGGAATATAATTAGGAGAGGCCTGAATAGATAGATGAGGAATAAAAAGTACCAATAACAATAGATGTGTTGCTTTACAGAGCATTTGTTTTTAGATGGGGTCAGTGAAAATTCAAAAACTATCAAAAAGAAAAAATGAAGGCCAATGGAAAAGTTGCTTAGCCATTCTTTAAAATACTTAAAGTTAACTTAACAATGAACCACCCATTTAATGAAGCAAAGCACTAAAATGGGTGGAAGATAAATCCTGCAAGGGGAAGTCAAACGTATGACAAATTCACAGATAGACTATATGATAAAGTAGTTGCACCTGTTGTCATGGAAGAAGTGCAAGGAGTTGACTTGGGGTTTAAGAGGTTTAAGAACTTCAGCTGGACAGGTGAGATGTAGTGCTGGGCAAATAAATTCGCCAGACACAAATTCGTGCCGAATTTCCGCTTTTGCAAAACTGCATCGAAAAATTCGATGGCGAAAATTCGATTACATGAAAAAAAATCGGAAGCGCGTCGGAATAGTCGCTTGCATCAAAACCACCACACGTCAACATTATTCGGACGTCCATTGACTTTAACGCTGTTGTCAAAAACAATGCAAGCGTCAAATCTGGCGCACATTTTTCCACAGTTTCGTAAATTTTGTGGGAATTTCGAAAATTTTACGCCAAAACGAAACGCGACAAATTCACCCATCACTGGTGAGATGTTCCTGTAATTTAGGCAATTGCTCTAGTGTGTGTTGTCAGATATAAGCAAACAGCTTGGTAAAACTTCATGACTTGGATGGTGGAATGAGGTTTGTATCATACCAGTATCACTCTATGTCTCAAAAGGTCATCCTTGTGAGACCGTAGAGATAAGCAGAGAGAGAGAGAGAGATGGAGGTGCCTTCAACTTCAAAGCAACTTTTTGAAAGGTAAATGAGGTTCAGAATTAACAGTTCATTGATGCTTTTTATGTAATGTATCTCAGTGTAGTCACTAGGAGAACATAGCTCCTCAACATAATGTCACCCAAAACTCTATTGCTTCATTATACATTTTACAAAGGGACTAAGTTTTACCTGCAACTTACTTGCTGCTTTCAAAGTAAAACTCCCAAACTTGGCTGCCCTTTTATTAGACACCAGTGGGATCACCTGATGGCTGTGCAGGTCATGCAGCCGGGCCCCCCATCACCCTCCAGAAACAGACATAGCGGTGGATTCAAGTGCGTTTTTGCTTTACTTGATTACCTTGTATTTCCACACTGGCACAATCTAGCAAGTGTTAGTACATTATTCCCCTGGTCTTTTATTAGTTTCTTCTTTCCATTTTTAGCTATAGACTGATTCATGCAGTTCCTACAGGGGGAGCTTTGGTTATTCAAAAAAGGTTTTCCAGGATATTGCTGAATTCCCAAGGTATTGAAATAGGTTGAACTCTTTGAAGATAAGCACAAACAGTTCAGCAATCTTCAGCCATTTGCATTAAATTATCACCATTTAGTAAGTCAATTAAGAGCCTCCATCTGTATGATTTCTCCCACTGCAAACAGTTCACTCATGTTTTTGGTTTTCCAGACTGATTTCCTACATCTGTCAAACTGATTCCAACATGAGTGGCTGAACTGTTTGTTACACAATGCAAAAATTAGGGATGCACCTAATCTAGGATTCGGTTCGGGGTTCGGCCAGGATTTGGTCTTTTTCAGAAGGATTCGGCTTCAGCCCAGCTGAACCAAATCCAATTCCTAATTTGCATATGCAAATTAGGGGCAGGGAGGGAAATCACGTGACTTTTTGGCACAAAACAAGGAAGTAAAAAATGTTTCCCCTTTCCACCCCTAATTTGCATATGTAAATTTGCATATGCAAATTAGGATTCAGATTCAGTTCGGTTTTCGGCCAAATCATTTGCAAAGGATTTGGGGGTTCAGCCGAATCCAAAATAGTGGATTCAGTGCATGCCTAGCAAAAATACTAGGGATGCCAAATCCAGGATCCGATCTTTTCCAGCAGGATTCGGATTCAGCTGAATCCTTGTGCCTGGCTGAAACTGAATCTGAATCCAAATTTGAAAATGTAAATTAGGGGAGGGAAATCACTTGACTTTTTGTCACAAAACAAGGAAGTAATATTTCCTTTATATATTTGCATATGCAAATTAGGGTTCGAAATCAATTCAGTATTCGCCCAAATCTTTCAGCAAGGATTCGGCCGAATCCCAAATATTGGATTCGGTGCATTCCTAGAAAATACTAACATCAACCGTTTTAAATCTCAAAATATTTCCTTTCTTGTCATCACAAGTAAAACTCTTTGCTTAAATCTTCATGTACTCGGGCAATAACAGGCCACCGTATTGGATTCCCAATGGCCACGCTTGCACATGGAAGAAACAATAATCATTGTGGCTTCAGGGCTCCAATTTGGCACACAAGCTTCATATTCGCAGAGAATCCCCTTACATACAGTAGTAGGGAAATATGAATTCTCTAAAAAAAATTAAATTTTTTTAAAATAACAAAATTACATTAAATTAAAAAGAGGAAAAGCAAATCAAATATTAGACTTTATAGGAAAAGGTAACGGATGTTATGCAGCCTCTTTGTACTGGTGACACCTTGATTAGTCTTGGGTTTTGGAGGCCGAGTCTACAGAAAGAAATCACTACATTTCATGTATCATCTGCCTTTAATTCCACTGGGCAGTGAGCTTCTCTTGGCATTTGCTTTCATCAACATACTGTATACACTCCATTGTCTTATATCTGTACATAGCACATGTTTGCAGATCAGTGAAAAGCAAAGCACATGGGTTTCTACCATCCTCTGTCTAAAGACTCGAAGTGACACACTTGTCAGATCTGTGTAGTATAAAGTAATAGGATGAGTCACAGCACCCAATTAGATATAATGTAGATCTGGGATCTCCAAAGAGTGTCTCTTGTTTCTACACAAACCAATGATAACCAGTAAGCTATATTTGTATTTACACTTTAATCAGAACAATGTCATTTTCAGTGACCCTCAGAGTTCCCTGTATAACTCAGCCTGCAGCCTTGTGTCTTTATATGGTCACAGAACAACCCCTCAGTGACTTCTAATATCCTTATCATTTACAGTAGGGGGTACATTATCCCTTATAATACATGAGTGATACTCAGAGTTCCCTGTATAACTCAGCCTGCAGCCTTGTGCCTTTATATGGTCACAGAACAACCCCTCAGTGACTTCTTATATCCTTATCATTTACAGTAGGGGGTACATTATCCCTTATAATACATGAGTGATACTCAGAGTTCCCTGTATAACTCAGCCTGCAGCCTTGTGCCTTTATATGGTCACAGAACAACCCCTCAGTGACTTCTAATATCCTTATCATTTACAGTAGGGGGTACATTATCCCTTATAATACATGAGTGATACTCAGAGTTCCCTGTATAACTCAGCCTGCAGCCTTGTGCCTTTATATGGTCACAGAACAACCCCTCAGTGACTTCTAATATCCTTATCATTTACAGTAGGGGGTACATTATACCTTATAATACATGAGTGTTACTCAGAGTTCCCTGTATAACTCAGCCTGCAGCCTTGTGCCTTTATGTGGTCACAGAACAACCCCTCAGTGACTTCTAATATCCTTATCACTTACAGTAGGGGGTACATTATCCCTTATAATACATGAGTGATACTCAGAGTTCCCTGTATAACTCAGCCTGCAGCCTTGTGCCTTTATATGGTCACAGAACAACCCCTCAGTGACTTCTAATATCCTTATCATTTACAGTAGGGGGTACATTATCCCTTATAATACATGAGTGATACTCAGAGTTCCCTGTATAACTCAGCCTGCATCCTTGTGTCTTTATATGGTCACAGAACCCCTCAGTGACTTCTAATATCCTTATCATTTACAGTAGGGGGTACATTATCCCTTATAATACATGAGTGATACTCAGAGTTCCCTGTATAACTCAGTCTGCAGCCTTGTGCCTTTATATGGTCACAGAACAACCCCTCAGTGACTTCTAATATCCTTATCATTTACAGCAGGGGGTACTGTGTGTGAGTTAACAAACATGTTTATACAGAGAGAACGCCTTATGAACCATTTCAATACATTTTGGCAGTTGCTAATGTAATAGAATAGTTCCAGCAAACAACACATTGAATGTCCCATTGCATTTACTGCTGTTGTTAAATTGATCTAGACGACATGTATTTCAACCCGAACAAATGAATATGTTGCTGGCAGGCGGGGTGGCGGCAGTAGGGAAAGGTCGCAGGGAGTTGAGAGTATTTATACAGCGGGGCTCAGTAGAATGCGCTACTTGTGTTTGATTCACATACAGATGGGAAATGAGACGCAGCTGCTCCCAGTGATTGCGCTCGCAACTCTCCCCATTCTCTGTAATTACAATCATTTGAATTTGTTGCAGGTAACTGATTCAGCGGATGTCCGGACGAGTCACATGACCTCATTTACATATGTCAGGCTATAAATACAGCTGATAGGGAACGTATAACAATGTACTTTTCTGCACTTGCTTAACTGTGGCCCTCCAGCTGTTCCTGAATGCACTGCGGGTCAATGGGAAGGGCTGCACTTGATGGACTTTTGTCTTTTTTCAACACAAATTAACTATATAACTATAAGGCCCTTTGATAGCTAAAGTTGTGTAGGGACCCATAGGGTTAAGGTGCCCTAGATGCCCATGTAGCTAGTTGTAATTTATATATCCCAGTTATTGGTCAAGAGGTGTTGTGACCACTTCCTGTCACACTTTGGTACAGTGAGTGAGAAGGGGTGGATCTTCCTCAGGGTTGCCAGATTGGTGGTTTTCCAGCCAAATTGGGCTACTAATTTAAAGCCCAGGCTGGTTTTGAAAGTACAAACTAGCCAAGATATGGATTTTGGCTAGTTTTTGGGCCTTTGGTTGGTTTGTACTTTGGAAACCAGCCAAAGTTGTTTTTTTTTCCCTAATGTGCCAAGCCTGCGTCTCCCAATGCATGTTGGGTAATGTAGTTTTTGAAGTTTAATGTATGAATACAATGCCCAGCATGCAATGGGACTGACTTGTGTAGAAGTCGGGAGTTACCAGATTTTGGGCTCTGTACCCCAGTGTCCCGTCACTCTTAAGCAATCTCGCATTTTCCAGTGACTTTTCTCAATTTCAAACGATCTTGTGGCAAAAATCTGCTGGCCACCAAAATCTCAAGAGGTTGAGCTGTTTTATTGAAATTGTATGTGTATTAGAGCCTTATGGGGCCCCTATACCTCCTGGGCCCCCCTCTGTAGTTACGCCCCTGGTGATGGGCTAATCTGTCCCATTTTGCTTCGTGAAAATTTTGTGAAACAGTCAAAATTTGAAAAAGGCATATTTTCACATATATTCATTTATTTTTAGACCTTTTTTTCATTGCACATATTGTGCTATTTTGGGCTACTTTTGAAGTGCCTCTTGGCTAGTTTTGGGCTGGTTTTGTAGCCAACTTTGGCTGGTTTTAAAAATTAAACCTGGCAACTCTGATCTTCCTCTTTGGTTTCTGGTTGCTGATCCATCCGGATGTTTCCAGGGAGCCTGTGTGCACCAAGGCCCAGTAAAGCCAGTGTGCCCTAGAAGGACCTGAATCTCTAGTGTGGAAGTCGGGGAACAGGGACCCCGTGAATGAGGCTAGTGAGTGTCAGGAATATAATTGTTATAGACTCTCTAGGCGAGTAAGACGGTGAGGGAAGAGAGAAAGAGCAGCTTTGTGCTCCATCAAGGAGGTGTAACAGGGAGTAGCTTCCCAGTCTTTAAGATTTGCCTACAGTGAAGGGACACAATGGATAGGGTGTCAGGCTTTAGTTTCTCCTCCCTGACCCCTCCACTGGGTGAGATCCAGACCGTATGAGGTATTTCTGCCTGGAGGTGCTGTACTGCATTGACTACATCCTCAGGGAACGCACCTGCATCTGCCTCTGATATACCATCTGAGCTGTGTGCCTATATATTCTGCAAATGCCTCTTTACTGATGTAAGTAGCCTGTGGATCATTTGTCTCTGACAAATAAAGTTATTTTTTTCTGTTTGTCTGCAAGAACCTCCTGGCGCCCATTTCTTTATTGGTTAAAGCACAGTAGCCTGTGGGAGTCGCAGTTGCGCTCCACCGCACTTTCATTTCTTCCACTTTGGCCCTGCCTTAAGCGTTAGAGTCCAGTGTAACCCATGCTCTAGTATACTAGCTGGTGATTAACCCCATTGGCCAGGATAGTCCAAAAACGTGTTAATGTTGTGTTTCACTTTGCATTTAAATGGGTGGACCCTAACCAGCGCCCAATCCGCACCCACCCACACAAACTTTCGACTTCCTTTTATAGATCTGGCGCTGCCCCACCCCACCAATGACATCACAAAAGGGGCAGGGCAGACAGGTGTGTGACTATAAAACTAGGAGGCGGATGCAGGCAGTCTAAGGTCACAGGCGGGGAGAGCAGACAGGAGAACTCAACCCGACCCTCAAATGGGGAAGTGAGGTCGGCCCGAACCTGCCCAACCCGCGGGTAAAACGACAGGTCCCACTAGTATCGGGTTGGCCCGCACATCACTAATAGGAGAGAGTCTAAATAGAAAGATGAATAATAAAAAAATAGCATCAACAATATATGTGTAGCCTTGCAGAGCATTTGTATGTTTTTCTGACAAAAAGTCACATGATTTTCCTACCGCCCCTAATTTGTATATGCAAATGAATATGCAAAGTAGGATTCGTATTTGGTTCAGCTGGTCAGAAGGATTCAGCTGAATCCGAATCCTGCTAAGAAAAGGCAAAATTTCTGGCCGAATCCTGAACCCAATCCTGGATTTGGTGCATCCCTAAAAATTAGAACCTCAAATCATTCAGCTTTCTGGTTGCAAGGATCCCTGTCCCTAGCAACCAGTGATTACTCCATCGCTACTCTAAAAATGTCCACCTCAACTCTCTAAAGCCTCTTTAGAGGACAAGGAAAGGCCACTCACAATAAGGGGTGTAGGCAATACCTGATTGCAGAGTCAGTTAGCTGAAGCACGGCTCCTTTTAAAAGATCCTTAGTCGATTATTTTCAAAAACCGCAAAGTATAGCAGTAACATTACCCAAAATGCATTGCACTGGTCTCATGACCAAGACTGTCGCGCATGCGCAATACTTATTCTTTGGTTTGGCTGCATGCACAAATCCGATGTCTCGCGAATGCACTTTCGTCCCCTGGAGCTGACTGCATCTGAAGAACCAGCACTGCTATGCCCGCCCTCCTCACAGATGCGCAGATGCATGGAAAGAACACGCATGGTGGCGTGATCCGGTTGAAAATGTCGCCCTCGGTCTTCTAATGAAGAGATAACCAGGGAGAAATTATTGCCATCTGAGAGAGGGTAATGCAACTATTTAAATGATCCACTTACTAAAAATGGGCTTTCCTTGTCCTTTAAGAGCCCCATCATTTAAGTTGATCTAAACCTCCCTAAAAAAAAGTATCTGAGTTACTGTATTTGCGGTTTTACTCTGTTAATACCTGGCTCAGCTGAGGGTCAGCAACCCAAGGGTTAACTGAATACAGAGTGCGCATAGAAAGTGCAGATACAGGGACACATTTTCTAAAGGGCGAAGTGACTAATGCTGGCGAAAATTCACCAGCATGACGTCATTTCGGTACTTTGCCGATTTACTTACGGTCCCTGGAATAACTTCGATAGACTCTAGCGGTAATTTGCTCCCTTACGCCTGGCGAATGGACACGCAAACTATGCAAATTCACTAAGATACGGATTTTACTGAACGTTACCTCTTGTGCCAGACTTGCCTTCGCCACCTCAGACCAGGCGAAGTGTAATAGAGTAGATAGGAGTTCCTCAAAAAACGCTGGCGTCTTTTTTTTCCTTTTTTCAGGGTGATAGGCTGCACAAGAGCGTAAATATTTTTTGGGTAACCGGGCTTCCCCCCTACATTTCCTAACATATGGCACATAAACTATACACTGGGCTCTTGTGTAGGGCAATATAATAACTTTATTTATTTTATTAAGGTTTCCCGGGCTTGTGTAGTGTAATGTATTTGCTGCAACATATACGTCCATTCAACTTTAACTTCCCGCCGTATGCAAATTAGCCAACGCTAGCACTACTTCGCCAGCGTTCGGGGCTCTGCACGCAACTTGGGATTTTAGTGAATAATCTTGTCCTGGCGAATCTACGCCTGGCAAAGTGTAGTGAATGCACTGTGAGTGAAGTCGTCACTGGCAAATTTTCGGAGGTTAATAAATTTGACTGATACTCTGGACCTTTAAAGAAAGCTATACAGTTAAAAGTATAAAACTGTCCAAATCTGCTTATATTTCAGAAACCACTAAAAAATAGAAAAGTAATGCGAGGACCCACCTGAGAGTATATACTTTTAAATAATTTTTGAGGGTGCAGATCCTTATTAAGATTTACTTTTGGACCCTTTGGGGTCCACTTATCAGAACTGCTCCCGACTTCAATTCTAATGGCACCCATGCTTAGGTCTCCTCCATCTCCAACATTCTAAATGTTAGTTGGATGGTAATGCTGTAACGGCTATAGGGCTGGTATTTGGACTGGCTGGAGGAAGCGGAGGTCTATAGGGATCTAACATTTCATCTCTGAAAATATGCAGGAAAGTCAGACTTGCACCTAATTGAGGATTATAGGGGTCAGCGTTGGACTGTCAGCCACATCAGGAGCCTGCAACCCCCCAAGGGCCACCCGCTACCTCCACAGGGCCACTGCTCCAGGTCAAATCTGCTGATCTGGGCCTGTGGGCTCCACCCAGTCCGACGCTGATAGGGGTTGCGTTTGAGTACAGAGGGGCAAGGAGCTACATGGGCCGTCACACAACCTTTCGCTATAGGTTTTTAAAGGAATTATGAATAATGAGAATTTATTTACAGCAAATCTGCAGAACCAAGAGACTTGAGCAATACTTGATACAAAGGAATGGGGCAACATCTCCCTACTAACAGGCTACGGGCAGCAATGGGTTAAGTTTGCTAATACCCTTTAAGCAGATTGTCACCTACAAAACGATGAGTAAGTGGGGACTCTGATTCACAATCTGGCACATTTTAGCAACAGCGAAATGTCGAGAGTATAAATATCACAAGTGAGAAACTTGTTCTTCTGTTGGAAATATTACCCCGGGGGAGGGGTAGCGAACACCATTCTGTACATCAAAGCTGACATTTTCTCTGATAATATTTGGGTAACACTTTTGTGAAGATGGGGTGCTCAATATTGTGTGCCGGGCCCCCCTGCAAACAATCTTCAGAGGAGCACAGCTCACTCCAATCCCTATTCTCCCACCCACTTCCTGACTATGCCCACTTCCAGTTCCACCTCCTACCACTCCCCACCCTAACTCCTCCCACTCCCAGCCCAACTCCTCCCACTCCCCACTCCAACTCCACCCACTCCCCACCCCAACTCCACCCACTCCCCACCCCAACTCCACCCACTCCCTACTCCTGTTTTATTTAACTGAAAAAACAAGCCTTCTTTCAAAAAAAATATTTAAAGGAAATGTAAAGAGGCTGTATATTTACTTATTAAAAGTTAGCAGAGGCGTCCATGAGGCACTTGGGTGAATTAGAGGCTATAAACATTTCCACTCCAAGGGTTCAGTGGGCTCCACCATCCCAACAATAACTGGAAACCAAAGGCTTCCCTGATGTATTAGTCACTGTAACACCTGCATACCTCCCAACTCCCGGGACAATCCCGATTTTGACAGCTCCACCCACAGTCCTAATTGTAACTGAAATGTTCCAACTTTCTCTTTGATCTCCTGCACTGAACAGCCAGAAAAAGAAGCAAAGTTTCTAAAACGCAATTGGTTTTTGGCAGAGAGCCCAGAATATGTGGCAGGTGCACTTACATACATTTGTAACAATTTAAGATAATCCGGTCTCTTGGGGAAACTGTGACTTGCAGTTTAAATGGCAATTTACCTTCATTAGCAAAACTGTAATAACACATAGAAAACCACAGAAATGTGCTCAAACTTTCATAACATGACAAATTTTGTAAAATGAACATGGTAATTAGGGGGTGTGGCCACAAAATGGGTGTGGCAAAAATGTTCACTATGCTCTGCATAACAAATCTTTTTGTCCCTCTTACTATTTCCAAAATGTTGGGAGGCATGTAACTGGGGGCTGTGTAATACTGTTGTTGGGTTGGTGTGACCCCAATATCTCCCTATCTTTCAACAAAGCTCTATATCATGTATATAAAGGGAGGTGACTTGGTGTAAGTTGTAAGCCATGCCTTGCAGGGCCAAAACTAGGAGTATGCAGATAGGGTTGCCACCTGGTATTTTACCGGCCCAGTCGGTAAAACACCTGCCAAGACCGGGCTGGTATTACGAATTTTGCCAGTAAATTTGTAATAGCCTTAAAGGAGAATTCAACTCATAACATGAAAAACCGCTACCCCCTACCCTACATAGACACCCCCTCCCCCCAGCCTATCTGGTACCTGTGGCAAATGCCCCTAACTTGTAACTTACCCCTTGGTGTAGATTCTTTTTTTCTTCGTTAAACTTCAGAAGCAGACCATCATTTTCAGCACATGTGCAGTTGGAGTAGTATTTCAGTCGTGAACAACTATGCATGAACCCAAAATTCAGGACAATTTCCGTAATCGTGACTTTCGGCACATGCGCATTTGTTCGGGACCAGAATATTACTCCAACTGCACATGCGCCGAAAAAACATCTGCTTTCGAAGGTTAATGAAGAAAAGAAGATGGAGGCCGTGAACTCCGAGGACAGCATCTGCACCGTGGGGTAAGTAAAAAGTTAGGGGCATTAGCCCCAGGTACCAGGTAGGCTGGGGGAAGGAGGGAGGGGGGTCTACGTAGGGTAGGAGGGTAGGGTTTTCCATGTAATGGGTTGAATTCTCCTCCTCGGATTTGTGGCATGGCGACATAGGCCCAGGCCTAGGGTGGCAACATTTTGGGGGCGGCATGCCGCCCAGCCGCATCACTAAGGAGCACTGGGGACTCAAAGTTCCCCAGTGCTCCGGTGCTTGACAGCGCGCTTACACACGCACTGAGGAGATGTTGCTCCCAGTAACTTTTTGCGGTGGGGGAGGGGGGCATGCGCGTGTGAGACCCGGTGCCGGGACTGTGCGGCCATGGAATCCGCCCCTGCTTGACCAGCCCCCATTCTGCGGGAAGCTTAAAGGGATACTGTCATGGATTTTTTTTTTTAATGAATCAGTTAATAGTGCTGCTCCAGCAGAATTCTGCACTGAAATCCATTTCTCAAAAGAGCAAACAGATTTTTTTATATTCAATTTTGAAATCTGACATGGGGCTAGACATATTGTCAATTTCCCAGCTGCCCCAAGTCATGTGACTTGTGCTCTGATAAACTTCAATCACACTTTACTGCTGTACTGCAAGTTGGAGTGATATCACCCCCCTCCCTTTTTTCTCCCAGCAGCCAAACAAAAGAACAATGGGAAGGTAACTAGATAACAGCTCCCTAACACAAGATAACATCTGCCTGGTAGATCTAAGAACAACACTCAATAGTAAAAACCCATGTCTCACTGAGACACATTCAGTTACATTGAGAAGAAAAAACAGCAGCCTGCCAGAAAGCATTTCTCTCCTAAAGTGCAGGCACAAGTCACATGACCAGGGGCAGCTGGGAAATTGACAAAATGTCTAGCCCCATGTCAGATTTCAAAATTGAATATAAAAAAATCTGCTTGCTCTTTTGAGAAATGAATTTTAGTGCAGAATTCTGCTGGAGTAGCACTATTAACTGATGTGTTTTGAAAAAAAACATGTTTTCTGATGACAGAATCGCTTTAACGGGTGATGTGATACCGCCCCCTTTTACATCAAGACCTGCCCCTTTTTTGTCACTGCCCGACCCTTTTGTTCCCGCCCCCACCACCAGCTGGTAGAAGATTTATGAAAGGTGGCAACCCTATATGCAGAAGAAGCATGTATCTACGGTGCAACGCTGGGGGTGGGCAGGCCTGGATTTCTGGTGAGGCCACAAAGGCCCGGGCCTAGCACAGCAACATTTTTGGGGGGCATCCGACCCTAGAGAGCACTGGGGACTTACAGCCTCCTCAGTACTCAGTGGCACAAAGACTGATGGGCGGGAGTTAGGACCACAAATCATTTATCGCCACCACTTTCTGCAACACACACTTGTGTATATGTGGGAGAAGTGACTGGTTGGGTTGCAAAGGGTCTGAGGCAGGGGAGAAGCTGGACTGTAAATACAGTCTGAAAATCCCTGGAAATGTGACAACAAAGCAAATCTTTTGTATTTCCCTCTGTCACATCGAGAGTTAAGTACCACAATGTCTTTTAACATCAGCTGGACCTCAGTGTAGGGATCAGAGCCAGGATGCCCAGTGGGAGAAAAACACGGACAAACTATTTATTGAATCTAAATGTAGAAAAATGATCAAAGACAAGGGGCCTCTCTGGGGAGGATTAATCTCCATTCCCTTTCTCTCACAAGTCTCGTGCAATAAAATGCAAAGCTTATCACCTAGGAAACACATGGACCTAATCAGGCCAAGTTTGGAACCTGCTCGCTGTATTGGAAAGGGATGAAAAAAGACTTAAGTGTCCCCTCGGCAGAGTGGGAAGTATAAATAAAAGGCTTTATTGGTGGAATGGCGCTTAGAGCGGAGATGGAGAGTAAACTGCTGATAACGTTATCTGTTGTGAGATGTTTATTCAGTGTATGTTTGATGCCTCCGGCTGAAGATAAAATATCCTCGATGGATAATGTGAGCGAACTCTTCTGGTCAAAATAGATAAATAAGAACAAATGATATGCACCGGGGAACCACAGTCCATTGAGATGTAGGGGCTGGAGGCATTGCAGTAAGGTCACACTGGGAGATTCGGGGAGATTTAGTCACCTGGCGACTAATCGCCTCTCCTTTTGGGCGACTAATCTCCCCGAACTACTTCCCCCTGCTAGAATGAAAAATCGCCTGCGGCATGTCACTCAAAGCGCTTTGTTTTCTGAAGTTGCCTGAAGTTTCCTTGTGAGGCAACTTCGGAAAATAAAGCACTGCGAGTGCCATGCCGCAGGCGATTTTTCATTCTAGCAGTTAGAAGACAGGGGGAAGTAGTTTGGGGAGATTAGTCGCCCAAAAGAAGAGGCGATTAGTCGCCGGACGACTTAATCTCCCCGAATCTCCCAGTGTGACTTTACCCTAAGGTTGGTGGTCTTAGTTGATGTCCCACCTGAAACCTTCCTGCTGCACTCAAAGTTAAACCCTAGGATAAAAGGGAAAAATGTGCTCATCATCACTAAATTTTATACCATTAGGTGGAGACACAATGAGGCTCTAACCACAGAATTCACACAGACAAATACAAGAAAGTCAATTGGTCAATGGGGTGAAGACTGCGCTCTGTCCAGAACGTGGGAAAGGAAGCTGCACCAAATTTCAATCTATGGATCCACTCGTCCACAAACAATTCGAAGAGAAACAGGGGGGGATGAAAGGTGCGCTGGGGATACCTATAGAGGAAGGAAAAAACAGAGCCTATCTGGCGTAATATCCTCTGTGCACTTTGGCAGATAATGAATAGTCGGACCTACTCACATTCGTGGTATATTCATATGGCAAAAAGGAATCTGATCGCATGTGCCTTCAATCTAGGGTTGGTTTGCGGCTAGCGTGTCTCGTCAGGTTTTGTCTGCCTGTTGAGTAAGGATGCTGGATAGTGTAGTACAGCTAACAGAAGGGTAATTAAGAGATGGTAATGCGCTTACCTCGAGTACGTGTAAAAATGACTTAATAGACCGCTATCTGGATCGCGGTCCTGGATCGCAATTGAATCGATCTCTGCGTGACACTTGCTGGGGTTTAGATCTGGTCGCGGTCCGGTATTCAAAACTGGCAGTGTTTCGATGTTTCCCGCAAATTACACTAGTCGGCGTTCTCCTCCACGAGGTCTTCACTCTCGCCTCGGGGTGTTGTCGGCTCTGTCCTCCACTACTCCACTGGGTATTTAAGATTAAACGGGTTTGTCGCAAAATGAATATACGGCAGTATTTATTGCCTTTAAAGAATTTATTAAAGTAAAGTGTTTATAACACAGTGCAATGTCCTCTGCACTCAACTGCACTCAACTCATTATCAATATATTAAGGACATTGAGACATTGTCTTTGTCGGTATAAATGTTTTGGTCATGGTCTCATTGCACCCCCACCTAAAGCTATATAGTTTATACAGAATCAGTGGCCAGTTCCTTGGAAGTAAGTTGCAGGTAAAACTTTGTGTAAAATGTATAATGAAGCAATAGAATTCTTTATGGATCAGATGAGCGTAGGACTGGCCAGATATGGGATGACTTTGACGTAGTTGTTCAGCTTAAATATATTGTAATATATGGACAAACAATCCCTGTTTTGTTTAAAGGGGACAACATTTTTTAGCAGCTTAAGGGCTGGGACACACTGGGCGATTTGGGGCGATTTAGTCGCCTGGCGACTAATCGCAGCAACCAATCTTCCCCGAATGCCTTCCCTCGCTCTGCGCCTGGCTAAAATGAAAAATCGCCTGCGCTAATCACACGTGGCGATTCGTTTTCCAAAGTCGCCTGAAGTTTCCTCATGAGGCTACTTCGGACAACTTTGGAAAACGAATCACCGTGTGTGATTAGCGCCGTCGACTTTTCATTTTATCCAGGCGCAGAGCGAGGGGAGGCACTCGGGGAGAAAAGTTGCGGCTATTACTCGCCAGGCAACTAAATCTCCCCAAATCGCCCAGTGTGTCCCAGCCCTAAAGGAGAATTCAACCCCCCCACTGTGATAAGTCTCCACTGGGCCCACTGGCCACTCTTTACTGCTGTACTGCAAGTTGGAGTGATATCACCGCCCTGCCTTTCCCCAAGCAGCCAAACAACAGAACAATGGGAAGTTAACCAGATAGCAGCTCCCTTACACAAGATAACAGCTGCCTGGTAGATCTAAGAACAGCACTCAATAGTAAAATCCAGGTCCCCCTGAGACACATTCAGTTACATTGAGTAGGAGAAACAACAGCCTGCCAGAAAGCAGTTCCATCCTAAAGTGCTGGCTCTTTCTAAAATCACATGACCAGGCAAAATGACCTGAGATGCAACTACACACCAATATTACAACTAAATACACTTGCTGGTTCAGGAATGAAATTTTAAATTGTAGAGTGAATTATTTGCAGTGTAAACAATGTGATTCAGAAATAAAATCTACACAATAAAAATCATAACAGAATCCCTTTAATATATTGATAATGGGTTGAGCGCAGGGGGAATTTTGTCTTTGTCTGTTAAAGTAAACGCCATTATTATTTAAGCCAGCAGTCAAAACCATTCTCTTTCCTATTCTTCCTAGCTCAACTATTTATGGTAATCTTATTTTCAAAATAAGTTTGCAGTTCCAATACATTCCCTTTACGAACTCCATGTCAGTACTTACTGGGTTAGCTCCTCCCCCATGCTCCCATCAGAAGGACCCTCCCCAAGTCTTTAAAGACCGGCCACACCCACCTACCGGCGTCTTTTTTTCCTTCTCATTTTGCTCTCATCGGAAGCAAAAATGGTTTTCTTTTAACCTTGGGAAAGCATAGGCCTGCCCATAAGGCGTCCTAGGGACAGGGGTTTTTGGTCCATGGGACCTTTTGTTCCCCAGCACTCGGCCTCATATCCTGGAGTCGTCTGTGCTTCAGCTTCTGGATCAGGTAAGGCACTGGTGTGCAATGTTTGCTACTCCTGGTCTGCCTGTGTTTCAGTTGCGTTCCTGTATTGCTGTCAGAGCATTCGACGGCAAGTGCTTGTCCCCCCATCCGGTGTGCCCTCCTGACCTGCCCAAAAGGAGTCCAGGGGCAGTGGTGTATGTGGCCCCTACACACCCTTTATTTTTACGGATGGGCGAGGGAGGCGGCAGTTAAAGGGTCAGCCAATTATTAGGCAAAATTAGTTAGGGGCCTGAGCCTTACTGCCTCCTGTTTTTCTTTTTGTTTTTCTTGTCTTTTATATGGAGGACAGGTTCCATGGCCAGCTGCCTCCCTCAGCAGACTTTCCTAAGGTGGAGGTCATTTAAAAAAAAAAATAATAAAAAAATAAAAAATGCCTGCCTTATAGGTTTCAGCTAGAAACGGTGCATGGCTCTGTTAGGCGATACCAATTATCCAATTTGCCTCTGTGTAACCACAGCAGTTGCTTTTGGTTACCCGCTTCTGCAGACAGCACCTGAGTTTAATCAGCGGGTTCCACTGGTAAAGTGACCCCCCATTGAGCATAATTATGGGATTCCTCTGTATGTGCAGACACCAGCTGAGTATAATCAGGTGATTCCTGTGCAACTGCCAGCTATAGCAAGTGGAGATAGCCCCGCCCACTCTCTAACTCTGCAGACTGGAAACTCTGTCCAGCAGCCTCTGGTAAGTACTGCTATCAGTAAACTTGTGAGGCCTGTTAACTATGAACCTGGTGTCCTGCAATATGTGGCATTAGAGACCTACTTACAGCCTGGCATTAGGAGCTACAGGTAAGGAACATGTTCATATTCTGTTCTGAAGTGTACTGAGCTAATCCTTTGCTGATCTGCACTGTGCAAGGCTCTGACCTTTTGCTCACCTGAAACCAGCAGTGTATGCGGAGTTCTGGCTAATTGCTCACCTTATTCCAATAGTTCTAGTGGCTAACACTATCCTATGCAAAACTACAGTGTACTGAGTCCTGTATATTTGCATACCTGACAACAATAGCCCTAATGAATGCTGCTATTTGTTCTGTGAGGTGATGTGCTGAGGTTTTTGCTATTTCTGGAATCAGTATTGCTCTCCAGTATTGCTCTCCTGGAACCAGTAGCCCTTATGAATGCATCCCTGGGCTGGCGGCTAGGCTCTGATATACTGTATGCTTGCTCTAAACAGCAGCTAATTCAAACTATGTATAACATGTTGCTGTGATTGTATCTTTGCTTTGCAGGATCTAATACACTTACATCTGAATGTCTTATAATACAATGCATTCTTCTATGTTAAGGTATTATTTAATTCAATTAAACACGGAATTGTATCAGGTTAATGTTCTCCCTGTGCTAGGTGAGTTTACATATTATTTCTGATATACACAGCAGGAGCGACTCAAGCCTGTCTGCTATATGGATTACAGGTATTAATTGTACAACACAATGTTTGGGGCCCTTCTCTGCAAGTTTTTCCCTGTTTTGTGTTGCAATTCACTGTCGGCATTACTGGAGGGCCAAGGCAGTTTGCTCCTTATTCCGCTGTGCCCCAAAAGGTCAAATAGGCAGTATTATTCAATATCCATAGCTGGAGCTCTGGGGTTGGTCAGTATACTCTCCCAGAGAGCAGTATCTCTAGGTCCTCAACAGAGGCCTATGTAATAATCTGCCATTATAATACATGTGGATTAATACATGCTAGCACCATGGCTCTACACCCTGTTGGTGGTCTCTAAAGGATCACTTATGGTGGCTTTATATAAGACTAAGTCGTCTAATCATCCGAGGAGTATGCTTATCCTAAGAAAGCCAATACCTTCAGAATGAATGCTTAACCAATGGTTAACTGTAGCGTGTAAGTGTTCTGCATAAGAGTCTTACATGTGTGCGTATCATGCGTGTGTGTGTGTATATATGTCAGTATATATGTATACATATATGTATATGTGTATGGGCCATCTGCATATATGTGCATGGCTAATGCATGTTGAGATAAAGCATTATTTTGGCCTCATGGGGCCCCAATGCCTCCTGGGCTCCCTGCAGCCGCGGGTTCTGCTTCTTCAGTAGTTACGTCCATGTCTGTACCTGGAGGTCCAGACCCGATTGTGCCCTTAGCTGGATAGCTCCTTAGTCCCTCCTAAGGGCCGTAGGTGGTGACTGCCACACAGAATTATGCATTGGCACATACTACTAATAAACCTACTGTCATAACACACACATCACACTCCTCGGAGATGACCTTTGTTCAGTCACTAGGGTTGCATAACTAAGTTTAATTGTTATTAAATCTTACCTATGTAAGCTCTCCTGGCAGTTAGATTGCCGTGGTATAAAATATGATACAGGCTGAACATTGCTGTTGTGGTTTAAGTCATACTACCAGCAAAGCAGAACATCTCTGTGCCCCAAAAGCCAGGTTTCTGCTCTGTGTCTAGAAGACAGACTTAGTCAGTTGTCCATTTGTTTGTCTAGTCTCCTAGAAAAAAAAAAAATGGAGTATCCATGTTTTGAGGCTAGCTGTTCTGCATACCATATGGGTACTGATTTAGACTGCAAATGATGGAAGCATCTAGTGAGTGTTGATTCTTCCCTCTCTTTATATCGGTGTCCTCCTGAACCACCAGTATGGAATCTGCATCGTCACGGTTACATACCTACGGGTTCTACCCATTTTATTGCCTCACAAGAGAACATCTTAAAGATTGTCTTAAAGATTATATCAGTTTTGCATTTCTTGAGGTGTGTGCACTTCTCTTACTTCTATTTCATTGGTTCATAACTGGGGAAATTAAGTCATCGGTACCAAATTGTCCCAGTTCAGCGTGTATAGTTCACCTGACCCAGTGTGCATAGTTCACAGTCTGCATGTTTCAACTTTCCCGGTAGGATGGTTCACCATTCCCGGTAGGATGGTTCACCATTCCCGGTAGGATGGTTCACCATTCCCGGTAGGATGGTTCACCTTTCCCGGTAGGATGGTTCACCTTTCCCGGTAGGATGGTTCACCTTTCCCGGTAGGATGGTTCACCTATCCCATTAGGTCTAGTTTACTGGACCTAGTATCTGACCCGGCAAGTCTCGGTCATCTGACCAGGAGGTTCATTCATTCATCTAACACAGTAGGTCTAGTCTGGTGGATTGGAAGCCTTCTGATGTTACTCAAACATCCTTATGATCAGTCCAGTCTTAAGTACTTGAGCAATTGATGCCTACGCACATCCTCTGCATGCCCAATGGTGGGCAGCCTGGTACACAATTTAAGAGGATTCAGCTACCTCAAATATAGTCAATGTGAGGAACACACTGACACAAAATATATATGGCTGCAGGGCTAACCCCTGCCATTTTAATAATGCAGAATATTGAGGAAGTTCGCATGATATAGGATGGTTGAATTTCCTACATGTACACATGTTCCTTTGCTGGAAGGAGGAAATCTGATTGGTCTCATGAGACTCTAAGCATCTCTCCAGGTTACTCTACAACCTGCCTATGTGAGTCTTGTGGCTATCATAGTATTGCTTGGGTTATTTTATTCTGACTCCGAAATCCTCTAGGGGTTACCAGTTCTATTTCTCACAAGGCTATGCTCTGCCATCCAACCAGGGTTTTATTCTTCAGGTAATTGCCCTGTCTCCAACTGGCATTATCTTCTAGAGGTTGGTACCAGTGTTTCCATCGTAAGGATCATACACGGAGTAAGTAATTCTCACCCCAGATAAGTTTCAGGTTCCCATGTCCCTGTTCTCTGGGTTTGCTTTCCAGTTAGAGCAGATCTAATTGCTAGCCAATCAGATAGTTAGGCATTATAGTACATGCCTCAAGTATGCCTCATTGTGCATTTTATGCCCGGCACTTTTGTTTATATTCTAAACAGGCCACACATACATAGGGGTCTGTTTGGGATTCTAACTCCTACCAAGTGTTTCTTACAGGTGCTTTACAAATCTGCACTGAAACTAAGCATACATGTGATGGATGCTTTCTGGTGAGTAGGAGAGTAAGTACATGCCTCAAGTACATCAAGTACATGCCTCAAGTATGCCTCATTGTGCATTTTATGCCCGGCACTTTTGTTTATATTCTAAACAGGCCACACATACAAAGGGGTCTGTTTGGCATTCTAACTCCTACCAAGTGTTTTTTACAGGTGCTTTACAAATCTGCACTGAAACTAAGCATACATGTGATGGATGCTTTCTGGTGAGTAGGAGAGTAAGTATTTTAAACTGTTGAGTTTGCCAGGTGAAGGGAGGTCTTCATCCCTCTCTCTCTTTTTCTTCTGGAAGAGTCAAGCTGTTATGGAATTCATCTTTTCCTCACACTGACGCTGGGCTAACGTCTCTTTTTCTGGGGTATAGAGCCTATGATATAAGACTATTCTTATACCTGTCACTTATTCTGGAGCTTTCACCGGGAATTTTAACATTCACTTATAGAAGTTGCATGATTGGTCTCTTCAAAGTCTTGCCATCTATGGCTACAGATTCTTGTTAAGAGCCTATTACCCTCCCACTGGGAAAATACTAGCTTGCTACGTCCCAGTAAGTACTGACATGGAGTTCGTAAAGGGAATAGGGAAGATTGTAACATACTTACCGTGATCTTCCTTTCCTGTACGAACTCCATGTCAGTACGGCCCGCCCTTTTCAAGTGATTTTAGAAGCTTGTTACAAAGACGCCGGTAGGTGGGTGTGGCCGGTCTTTAAAGACTTGGGGAGGGTCCTTCTGATGGGAGCATGGGGGAGGAGCTAACCCAGTAAGTACTGACATGGAGTTCGTACAGGAAAGGAAGATCACGGTAAGTATGTTACAATCTTCCCTATTCCCAACTCATTTCTTGTAATCTTTCCCTATTTAAAACATGAAGATAATTCTTGGCAACAAATTCAATGAAATTTGCTTAACAAAGCTCAACCAAACTCCGTTGCTTCCTATGGTTGTTGAAGTCATTGCGGATCGGCAAAAAACAATGGGATTCCAGTAGCATTCAATATGGAAATGTAATCGGCAATGGCAACTTTCGCCTTGATTTGATTTTAAGTTTTTTACAGTTCTGTTTCGATCAAATTCAAAACCGTAAGTTTAATATGATTTAATGGACAAGGAAAGCCCCAGACATATAGTTCTTGTTACTGCTGGTCCTTCATGTGCTCTCCCCAAACACCATATAGATTTAATTATTTATGAAGTGTTGACGCCAGGTTCCGCTGTAAAAAAAAAAGACCCCATAGACTCCAATGGGTGAAAAAAAAATTTGCTGCTCATAAAAAAAAAAAAATTGTCGGCCCATAGACTTCAATGGACTTGGCAACATTTTTTCACAATTTTTTTGGCGAAACGGGTCAGATTCTCGCATCACTATTTAGGAGACCTGGGCAATTATATGCTTCTTTTTGAAATATTTTTGTACACAGATATACATGATTGTATATATAGAAAGGAATCTTCCTTCTCCCGTCAAGGCCCATTTATTAAAGGTCAAATTTTGGTGGTAATAGAGGTTTTTGAAACCGCAATCATGGCCGTAACTAGGGGTAGTCAGAAGAGGCAGGTGCAAAACCAGGGAAGCGCCAGACATTTACCTTCTCTGCTGCCAACCCCTAGGGGCAGATTTATCAAAGGTCGAGGTGAATTTTCAAATGAAAAAAATTAGAATTTCAAGCTATTTTTTGTGTACTTCGACTAGAGAATAGTCCAAATTCGATTTGAATTTGAAAAAAATTAAAAAATTAGAATATCGAGATTTATCATGTACTTTAAAAATTCGACTTCAACCATTCGCCATCTAAAACCGGCCAAATTGCTGTTTTAGCCTATGGGGGACCTCCTAGAACCGATTTGGAGTCAATTGGTGGACTTTGAAAAATTGATTCGAATTGGATCGAATGCGCTATTCCTTCGATTCGTACGATTCGAATTCCGGCAAATACAGACCTATTCGATCGAAAACTGACCTTTTCGACCAAATAAAAACTTCGACTTAATTTCAGTTTTTCTTTTAGAATTCGAATTTCAAAGTTTTTTCAATTCAAAATTCAATGCCCCCTAGTCTGGTCCCCTGTCTCCACTCTCCTTCCTAGTGCTGTTCTGTTCCCCTGTAGTAAGAGAACCGTGCTCGTCTAATCTTGCAAGCAAGCATGAAACTTATTAAAAGATTCAATTATAAGAAGCACAATTAAAAATAGTCACTGAGAGATCCGAGAACATATCTGAAAACCTTGAAATTTTGCAAATGAACGTTTTTGAAGGTACATTCAGATTTCCAAAAAGTAGGGTTTCGGTATATGAACTCCAGACAGGGGTGGGGTGGGTGATGTCTAAGGGTGGAGCCAGTGATGTCGGGAGAGGGTTTAACTTCAATGTCCAAATTAGGAAATCCAGACAGGCAGTTTCACCTGGACAGCCTGGTATTTGGAAGTTTTCCGAATGTTCTTAAATCGGCCCCATTGACTCATAGATCCATGCAACCTCTCCCTCACCTGGTTCCGTTGGGGAGTAATGGAATTGGGCATATGAATCTGTGCACCATTTTATTCGGGAAAGTAGTGGGTCTTCAAGCCCAATTAGTGATGAGCCAATTTTTTCTGGCACCCATGAATTCACAGCAAAATTCCACATTTTGCAACGCAAGAAAAACACCCACTGGGGCTCATTTATAAACTTTGCGCAGGGCAGATTGGACTCACAGTGAATATATATTTGCCCTGCGCATGGTCACATTTATAAAGCTGAATAAGAATGTGCAAACAGAATTGCGATTTTTTTTTTTACAATGCGAATGTCTATAAGAGCTTTTTAAATATGGCAAAAATCGCAAATTGTGAATACTATGTGCACACTCTGCGTTTGAATTATGCCAC